>NC_138188.1:149679928-150165080 GCF_964194105.1 Spermophilus citellus
GACAAAAATACACTCTACTGTCATGTATAGCTAAAAAGAACAAATGAAAAATGAAAAAAAAAACTAGTATTCATGATGTAAACCAGAGTGTTCCACAAATACATTATTATTAAAAAGAAAATTACAATAATTATAATAGTGAAAAACAGAAAAAATAAAACCCAGACAAAATAAACAAGAACAACAACAAAAATGCAGTGAGACTGTGCAACCATTTTTGAAGAATAGGAATATAGGTGTCCTGTGGGAATTATTAAAGTTTTTACAGTGAGATTTAAAAAGCAAAAATAGTGGAAGCTCACTCTGGTGGAACAAAATTGGACAGTGTGTCTGGATTTTAAACTGGCTATTACTCACTAGCTCTTTGACTTATCAAGTTTCTTAACCCAGCAGAAACTCAGATGCCTGTAAAGTGGGAATAGTACATGTTATTAGTACAATAATAATAATAGTTGCTTCAGAGTGTTGCTGCAAAGATGATGTGTAATAATGAGTGAAAATCACTTGTTTTGCTGCTTCTATTGCTTGAAGTTACTATTGTGATATAGGACTTTTGATTACCAGGGGGCATATAATTAATTTGATAGGCAAATAGAAGCCACTCTATTTTTTTAATAGAGAAGCATTATGCAAAAACATCACAGACTCAAAGTTACCAGGGTTCTCTCCCCCCTCCCTTTCTAGGAAAGCTAAACAGCAATCTATTGAAACAAAACATATTCAAAAGACAATATTTGAAAATATAAAATGGTTTTATTTACTTTGAGCATATACAGATTTCAAAAGGAAAGAGCTTTGAGAGGAAAGGATGGCCTGGGAGAGGTTACTTGTAAATTATTTGCAAGTAAACGGAAGTTATTATAACTGTTAAAATTCATTGGGTTTATAAACTTTGTTTTCATCTTTCCTTAATGTACTCCATTTGTAATCATTTATAATAAAACTAAATGATCCTTAATATTGAAATTTCAAATAAATATATAATCTGTTGAAGGTGTTTAAGGACACTTTATAGCCATTTATTCTCTATTCTGGGATGATAACTCTAATGCAGTATAAATATCATGGTCAGTTGAAGTAGCAAGCAGGCTCATTTCTCCCTGAAATTATTTTCTGCTTAGAGATTGTCAAGCTTTCTCTAAACTTCACAGATATATTGTCTGGATCAAATTGTCAGAAATCTATAGGTTCAATGACTTTTTTGAACTTGGAAAAGTTAAGATTGACATGAAAAGATACTTATAGTCCCAATCCATGTAATGATAGCCAGCTCTGCCTTTCAGAACCAGTTTCTGCAAAAATAAAATTGAGTGCAATGTTTTATTTTCTTGAATTTGCTTTAACAGAGTCTTTAGTAATTGAGAAAGTAGGCAGCTATAACTTTCTTAGGTATTCATTTATAGTTTTTTGAATCATGTACCTATATGTGTGTGTGCATGTATGTGTGTGTGTACATATATATATATATATATGTGTGTGTGTGTGTGTGTACATATATATATATATATATATATATATATATATATATATATATAATAGTTTATGGAAACTTGTATTTAAATGTATATAATGTATATATGTATAATACACACACACATACACAAAATGATAGAGGAAGATTATAGTCCAAATTTTCACCTGCCTTCCATATGGCAAAAATTTGATTCTATGGAATATGTATTTATATTTTCTATGATCTTAGTAATTTCAGAACTTGATCATACTAAGCATTTTTGTAACTATTCTGATTAAATACATGTGGTTTATCCACAAAAAGGAAACTTTGAATAAATCAGGGAAAATATCAACATATTTTATAAACACTGAGAACAATCACAGAAAGTTCTTCTAATACTTTATGGAGTCTAGCCATTCCTTCCATTTGCAATTAGCTGAAGGATTGAGACACTCTCACGAGGCCACCACCATCACCTGGTGCTGTTGTTGGCCCTTTAGCTGCTAACTGGAGAATCTAACTGGGATGAAGTGAAGTGGAATCCCATTTCTTTTGCTTGAGCAAACATATTCACTGAGGACCTAACAGTCATTACATAGCAGGTCAGACTCTCATAGGACAAAAATTGGGGGAGTGTTTACAGTATAATTTTTATTTTTACTAAAAAATAATGAAAAAGTTCAGGATTATTCATTTAGTAATGATTTGGAAACTGTCTTCACTGGAAAGATCTGAGAATTTTAAATAATAGGAATTGAAATTTTTTATTTATCAAATTTTTCCTTCTGTGCTCATTTTCTTGCCTCATTCAACTGTAGGTCCTACTCTGGTACAAATTCTCAGAGACATGCGCATCAATTCAAGAGCCTATAGCATCTGTTAGGGAAATATTAAACCTAGAATTCTACCCTGATTCATCCAGCTAACTAATCCCCAGATTTCTCACACATCTCACTTTCAAGAATTATTGGTTTAGTAAATGTCTGTAACTAAAGGAAAGACAGTGTGTTTTGATACTCAAAATTTTTATACCTTAAAGTTTTTAAGGTATAAAATTTTTGAGAATAATAGTTCTAAAGTTCTTACCTGTCATCCTGTCTTTAGTATTCCCATGCCAGCTTATTTTGGACAAAATATTATCATCATGTATCTATTTCTTATTATTTTTATTGATTTTTCTCCATTTGATAGCCCAGATGAAACTGCAAATGGATCATCATATTTTAGATCTAAACACATAATTTCCACTCTTTCTCAGCCCTATTGAGTTCGGTATTGCTTAATATTTTGCCTGTTCTCTCTGTTTTTCATTATTTTCTCACTTTCTTCTAGTATTTTATTTTATTTTTATTTTTTGCATATAGGTGCTTAAAGTCATCCAGGATTAATCTATCTTTCTTTCTTTCTTTCTTTCTTTCTTTCTTTCTCTCTCTCTCTCTCTCTCTCTCTCTCTCTCTCTCTCTCTCTCTCTCTCTCTCTCTCCTTCCTTCCTTCCTTCCTTCCTTCCTTCCTTCCTTCCTTCCTTCCTTCTTTCTTTCTTTCTTTCTTTCTTTCTTTCTTCTTTCCTCCTTCCTTCCTTCCTTTCTCTTTTTTTACAATAGAGTAGAATGACAGCATTTTAAAAAGCTATAATAAATAGAATTAGAAAAAAGCAGGATACATTACACATTTTAAAATGATTAATTATTATTTCTTAAAAGGTGTGTGTGTGTGTTTATGCGAGTGGTATATAGCCTGAGGTGTTGTTATGTGTACTGGACCAGGATGTAAAATGGATTTTGTGTAGTGGATCCTGGCTTAAAAGATGTAAAAGTTATTGCTGCATTAAAAATTAACTATTAAAATATCCTAATTTTACACTTGTATTTTCATGTGGGAAACTGAATGGGTTTCATCATGTTAGCTATCCCTATTAAAAAATGATGCATATGTCTGTCTTTTCCAAAAGTTCACCTCTGACCTATCCAGATCTGACCTTTGTTAACTTCTTTTTTTCTCAACACAATATTTCCCCCAAATCTAGCCTATTTTTGCTACCATCTGAGATTTCCGAGTCAGTAATATTTCATGGTTAATTGTTTATCATTTTGTTACCCAAGATCTTCTCTTTGAATGAAACCCTATACTAATTAGACAAGCTTTTCGTCATGCACAAATGCATCCATTTCTGTGTTTTGGAGCTGCACAGCCCATGCTTCGTATGCATGTTTTAAGCACAGAATTGACATGAAGTGGAATGATTAGGAATATTCAAACAATTCGGGTCTCCTTAGCATCAGAACCAGCCCTCAACACTTCCTATGAACCATGGAAAGATAATTGGCTTTTTTGTGCCTCATTTTTTTCACCTGTAACAGAAAACTCCATGAGTTTGATAAATAAATAAGTAGATGAAGTGCTGTGGCTAACAGGCAGTAATAGCTTATTAGATGATAACTATTGCATATAATTTATTGCAGTGATATTCTTTTCCTTGAGGGAATCATCCAACACACTTTTGTAGTAAGAAAGGACTGCATTGTGATGACCCACTTAGTTTTCCCATGTTAAATATTTGCCAAGAAAACATCTGGAGATGAGCTTAAATCTCAGCAAGAGAAGTTGGAGGACAACATCTACTATTCTGTACAATACAAAAAAAAAAAAAATCATTCAATAAGAAAATGCAGGAAAAGCATTTAAAAATAAAAGCAAAAGAATAATATTAGCCTCAGGGGAAAAAAGTAAGAAAGGAAGGAAGGAAGAATGGAAGAGAGGGAGGACAGGAAGCAAGATGAGAATATTGATAGAATCATTATGCTTGTGGATTTGAATATTTAATATTTAAAGTGCTTTACAAAATAGGTTTAGAATGTTCCAAAATGAAAAGCATACTTTAAAATTATGAAGTCCATGTAATTGAAAAGTGAATGAAGTGATGTTTATTTCTTGAGACGGAGAAAAATGATAGTTTCAATATTATGGTTTTATATAACAAATATTACTTGGATGGCAATAAATATTCAGGCACCATAAAGAAAATTGTGTGGTACTGAATCATAAACATATCATTGAAATAGAGAAAATAGCTCTGTAATTGATACTAGCAAAATAAACTTCAAAGGGGGAGAAATTGTATTTTCATAAAAGATGTGGTGAAACTGATTTGCTATGGGAAATTTTAGAGGTTTCTTGTCTAACAAACAAATTGTAAGAAAAACTAAGAATTCAGAATAAAATTCCAAATCATTTTTTGATCACAAAAAGTATATTTTAGTATTTTCTTGACCTCTAGAAACATGGTTTTATTTTCTAAAAATCTGAAAAGGTTAAATTAATCAAAATCTGAGACAAAACTGAGTTGTCTGCATAAAATATCTAAAACTTCTGAAAGTATTAAAGAAAACTACAGACATTCATTCACCAATTGCTTAAAGATACAAAGAACATTTATATTATACATTGTCAATGACGTATAATTGGAAAATATTTTGATATTACTTTAGGAAATATTTTGCTATTATCTACTAACATTTAAGAGACATAGTCCATGGGACCTAACAATTCTATGAAATAGTTCCAACAAAATTATGGGCAGGTGTGCACTAAGTTATTAACAAGAATTTTTTCACTAATCTCATTCATATCAGTATGATATGAGCATGTGAGTCTCAGCACATAAAGTTGAAGGAAGTCAAACAACCCAGAAAAGTGAACATTTTGTTATTTCAAATAGGTAAAGTCGGTTGCTGCACATACTAACATTTCAGGTTGGAAATCAAGATGGTAGGGGAGGTTAAAGGGTTAGGAATTACAAGAAGGTCAGGACACAGAGACCTTTAAAGTGCTGACAAAGTTCTTTTTCTTGACCTGGTTGTTTCACAGTTATTAGTTGCTAATGAGTCATGGAGTTATACTTTGACTGTGTTCAGTCTTTGGTAAGTAAGTGGTATGACCAAGATGTCATTCCACTCAGATCTTTAGGAGAAAACTATCCTGTGAGGAGTGAAGTTTGTTGGTGGTCTTTCAGATCTGCCGAACTCTGCTTGAGTTGCCCCTCACCAACAGATGTGCATAGAACAGTAGCAAAGACTGGGCTGTTCTCTCACACCAAGGATTCCTCAATGGGAAATTTTTGCTCTTGGGTTCCCTAGAGGCTTGTGGAAGACTTCCTCAGAACAGCAGTACAAATTAAAGTTTCTTGCTCCCTAATCCTTTATTTTTCTCCTCTCTATCTTCTGTCCCGGGCCTCAGGCCTACACACAGTCTGTGGTCTTTTCATGTTACTCTTCTTCCCTTGCGTCATCTACAAACTCCTACAATAAACCTCTCGCACCTTTTATTTGATCCTGGAGTCTCTTTCCTGGAAAACCAGTGGGAAGCAAAAGGGATCAGAAGGAAACTTACAGGGGTTAAGATATTTTTGCAGCTGAATAACTCACCTTCCAGTTTGCAAGAGGACTCAGTCTTGTGCAGGATGTGAGGGTAAGAAAAGTCCCTGGAAGAAGATTACCTAATTCCCTACAAATTGAAGAAATGTTAATTTGACAAAATGGTCCTTGAGGTAAGAGGGAATAAATACCCTTATTGCTTCAATGATCCAATCATTTCAAAGATGCAAAGGGCCACAGTGAGTTGACATCATGCAGAGTGATAATGATGGACTGAGAGTGTGAAATTTAAGTTGGATAGGAAGAATAGGTCCTGTTGATTTTTTGAATAGACTAGTGACTATAGTTAATAATAAAATATTGTATGTTTCGAAATAGAGAAAAACCTGTTTGGTTAGAATAGTGGGTGGGTGCTACTTTTTACAAGCAGGCAGGGGATTCAAAATTTGTCTTCTACATTGTTTAAAAGAACACTGTGTATATGATATAGGCAGATTTACACACCACCTTGCAACTTTTGCCTTAGGATGCAGTAGAGACACAAGCAGAGAGAGAAGATAGAGACTATTCTGAAGGAAGTTAATAGTTGACTTTGACTTTGGCCTGGAATATTTCATATAGTATCAATTGTCTACTATTAAAGATTCTTTAAAAATTAAGTCTCCAGGGAACTAGTAAGCAAAGGAGAAATTTCAATGTACAATTATGGAAACATTGAATCATCTATCATGACAAATATTAGAGATGAGGTAGCTAACTATTCAGTGTGAGAAAACAGATCTATAGGTTGTCAGGTAACAAAGCAGGAGAGTAGTAGCCTAGTGTCACATGCAGTATTATGCAATCATGTGCATCATGTCAAATATGACCAAGGAAAGCTCTTTAGTTGCCCCCCTCCTGTCCACAAATGTTAAAAAGTTGTTATGTATACCTCAGTCCTTATCATATCCACTAGAAAAAAATACACAATTAAAAAAATCACACATACAACTGAAAAATTCCAGAGTTTGAATTAGATGCTACCATGATTCAAACATGGCTTGCACACGTCACCCACATGTTCCTGTATTGGAAAACAGGTCTTTAGTGTGGTAGTGTTTGGAAATAATGTGGAAGCTTTAAGTGATGGGAATTAGGCTGAGTCAGTTGTGCACACCTACAAACTCAGTGACTTAGGAGACTGAGGAAGGAGTATCACAAGTTCAAAATCAGCCTCAGCAACTTAGGGAAGCCCTAGGTCACTTATCAAGATCTTGTTTCAAAAAAAAAAAAAAAGGCTGGGGATATGTGTTTGATAGCTTTCTGTTACCATAACAAAATACATAATCAATGAACTTATAAAGAGAGAAGATTGGGACTAGAAAAATAGCTCATTGATATAGCATTTCCCTAGTATGTGTGAGGCCTAGATTTCAATCCCTAGCACCAAGGGGAGAGAGAGAGAGGAAAAGGAGGAAAAGAAAGAAGGAAAGAGGGGAGAAGAGATACAACATATATGGCGGTATGGCTCACTGGTTAAGCACTCCTGGGTGTGATCCCTAGTACAAAAAAAAAAAAAAAGAAAAAGAAAAATGAGTCCTAGAGCAAGGTGTTTGTATGACTGAGTGCAGCCCTAGGAAAAAATTAATGTATCCTCCTCATGAAACCCTGAGTAGTTCTCATGAGAAAGATGTTATAAAAAGACCTACCTGAAGTTACCCCTAGTCTCTGGATTCCTATTTCACCATGGTGGCTCGCTTTCACAACAGCACCTGTCATGATGGCATCTGCCATTAGTCCCTTCTCAGAAGCCAAATCATGAGCCATCTAATCTTGAACTTTCAGACTCCACAGTAATCCTGCTTCCTTTATGTATTGCCATTTGGCATAGCAATGGGAAACAGACTTGGATGAGAAGGCATTTCCCTTGGTGGTCAGATGTGAGAACTTGTGGTTTAGTTTAAAGAGCTGGACTTTGGGATAACAGGTGGCCTAACCTTGGTGCATGAATTTTAAGTTTCATGCTTCGGGACTGTGACACATGAAGTACATCTATGAGTATATGACAAGCAAATCACCAGGGGTCCTTTTCTATTTCTCACTTATCAATCAACCACCCTTAGTTTCAATGTGCCATTTAGCACAAGCTCCACCTGGCCCTTCTGCATATTTCCTTGGTTAGCTGGCAGATGGTAGTGGTAAAGTACAAAAAGCATGGTCAAATTGACTTTGAACTATTTGTCAGAGCATTATTCTAGTCATGTCAAGGAGGGACAAAATGTAAAAATGAGGATTCTTTTCTTTTAAGAAAGCAAATTGAGCTATTTTGTAGAGGGTTGTCCACTCTAACCATGCTAGGAAGCCAGATTTCTGAAAGGGAAGCATGTACATTGGGGCATTGCTTTAAACTGTTTTATTTTGTTATAACAGAATAACACACACACACACACACACACAAGATAATTTATAAACAAAAGAAATGTATTTGTTATAGTTCTGGAATTTTCAAAATTCAAGATTGAGTGTATTTTTGCTACATCATAAAATGCAGAAGGCAGTAGGTGGTGAGAGACCAAGAGAGTGCAAGTTTGGGTCATTCTTTGTCTTCTTATAAAGCCATTCATCTTATCAGAGGAGACCTAACTTCAGGGTCATCTAGCATTAATCCCAAAGGCCATGTATACTACCATCAATATATGAATTTGGCTCAGTGTGTGGCATATGTGTGTAATCCCAGCAGCTTGGGAGGCTGAGGCAGGAGGATCCCAAGTTTGAGGTCACCTTCCCTAACTTAGTGAGGCCCTGCCTCAAAATTAAAAATAAAATGGATTAGGTATGTGTCTCAATGGTAAAGTACCCTGGATTCAATTCCTAGTAATACATATATGAATTTTAGGAGTTTTATAGTTTTAGTCTTGAATGTTTCCCAAAGGACCATGCTCCATGTGTTGGCTTCATCCTCAGGGAAGTGCTATTTTGGGATGCTGAAGACATTAAGCAGAAGGGACTTCTGGGTATGCCCCAAAGGGAATTTTGAGGAACCCCAATCCTTTTCTCTCTTTCTTGATTCTTGGCCATGAGTTATGACCCAGAGGTAAACAATTTGCTCTGACATTTATTCTCCACCATTGCCATCCAGTATGCCCACCATAGATCCACAGGTTCTTGTACTGTTACTTGCAGAATATATCTTTCTCCTATATCTTGTATCTCTTCTCTCCTCTTTCCTTCTTTCTTTCCCTCTCTCTCTCTTTCCCCCTGGTGCTAGGGATTGAAACTTGGGCCTTACACATACTAAGGAAATGCTATATCAATGAGTTATATTTCTAGTCCCAATCTTTTCTCTTTAAAAGTTCATTGATTATGTATTTTGTTAGGTAACAGAAAGCTACCAAACACAGGCATTCTGCTTCCAACACATGAAAATTTGAAGGCACATTTAAACCATAGTAGACGTCGACGTTACAAGATAGAATGATAAATGAAATTGTCTTTGGTTTCAGGGCATGAAGTAAAGAACTTTAAAAATAAAAGTAAAGCCTAGATCCCTGATTCCATATATAGAAATGACTCAGCTTCAGCTACTACTATCTCTCAAGTTATAAATGAGAAAAAAAATCTTATTTAGTCATTGTTATTTTTATTTCTATGTATTCATAGCTGACAGCTCTCTTATTAAAAAAAAAATCCTAAGTAAATGCTATTCACCACATTAGTAAACCTAATAGGTGAGCTCCAGATGTCATCTCACTAGATATGGAAAAAAATAATTTTAAAAATTCTAATGTATATCCATTAAATATGCAAAATGTGACTCAAGAGAAACTTGTTACATCTGAGAAAGTGCATTATTTTGAAACCTGAAGCTAACATTGTAACTAATGGGGGCAATTTTGGGGCATTAACTATGAAATTTAAAAAGTGGATTTAGACAAAACATACATGCTATAAAACTGAGTATGCCAAATTATAATGTTGACTGTAAAAAGTGGATGGATGCTGATAGGGAAGTCACTGTTTCTCTCAAAATTTTCACTGAAGTCTTGAAGTCATAAGAACATTGGAGAAGCACCAATATTCTATAGGGATGTACAGCAAAGGTGTGAATGCTTGAGGGAGAAAATCTGAAGATCTTGGTAAAGAGAACATTTGGATAATTTCCATGCCCAGAGACATTGTTAATGAAGGATAGTCTACAAACACCACCACCTAGGCCACCTAGATATAAAGAATGGTGTCCTCTCTAAATAAATTTCTTCTATTATTAATTTGGGAGGATCCAAGATATCAAAAGAAGAAGAGAAATACAAAATGACAGGAAAAATCCAGGATTTCAACCCACCCTTCATTAAGTTGCCCCAGCTATGGATTAGATCTCAACATGTCAACATGTCACAAGAGAAGAGGTGTCTCCAAAGAAGGGGCTGAGGAGTTCCCTGAGAGAAGGTAGAACACTCACTCAGGATGAGCAGTGTTCTTGGAATATGTGATGGAAAGGAATTTCACCACAGGCCGGGCAGTCAGAGGCATAGACAGAAGTGGTTTTTTTTTTTTTTCTTTTTTTTTTTTTTTTTTTTTTTTTAGGAAAGTAGATACATATTAAAAGGGGAATGGGGACAATCTCAAGAGGTTTCTTTTTGGGTAAAGAAAGGAAAAAGCATTCATGGGAGAATGGGGACCACCTCAAGAATAACAGATGACTTCAGGAGGTTCCAAGATCTTTTATAGGAAACTTGATGAGAAGCGGGTATGGGATGGTATGTAGGAATGACATATGTCCATGATCTCAGGAAGGGTTCTGGTGGGCTGCTCAATCTCTTGGGCTAAGATGATCTTCATTATTTGGTCAATATGTAAAACTGAAAAGTCCTCTGAATTATAAATTCCTCAAGATACTGTATGTCACTTTGCTTAATCTATTTATTGGGGAATTCGTTAACAGTGCATAGGTAGATTTACAGATTTCCTAGGAATCTGAGGAATAACAGGTTTGCAAGAGAGGCTGGCTGATGGTGTGTCATGCTTGGACAGATTTGTAGAACTGCTGACTTTCTTTATGTATCCTTTCAACATGGAAATTTTAAAAGAAATTCCAGAGGATTTTTTTAAAAGATTTTAAACATTGTAACATGTTCATCATTTTGGTGTGAAAATATATCAGACCTGATTTATAAATAATGAAGCTGGAATCTTACTTTTCTATAGTCACAATCAGGATGAAAAATAAAACTATATATATATATATATATATATATATATATGTATATATATATATATATATATAAATTATATGCATATGTGTGTATATATATTATTTATATATATATATATGTATATATATATATGTGTGTGTGTGTATATAGGCTTTTTAGTAAGTATGGATTTCAGGATCACTATGATTAAATTAGCAAGCTTATGGGGCTGGGTTACATGGCTAAAAGTCACATGTGCTCTTCCCAGAATAAAACAAAAACAAACAAACAAAAGACAGGTAGAAGACAAGGGAAGCGGGGTAAGTAGCAGGAGTTCATAGACTGATATTTTTACCAAATGCATATGAATGACACAGTGGGTTTCTGATATAAAATCTGGTTTTCTTCTGGTTTCTGAGTAAAAGATAGTCACTCAACAGAGATTAAAAACATAGCAAGATATTTGTCATAATACAGAAGTTGAGAGCTTAATCCTAGCTCTGAATTTTACCCATCTGGTTAAATATAAAATAAGAACAAGAGTGTTTTTTGTTGTTGTTGTTGTGGTGGTGGTGGTTTATTTGGGGTATTCTTTGTGCTTTGCTACTCATGACTTTCCCACTTCTCACCAGCTGTGATTGTAAGAAGCTTGTGATGGTACATGGTAGCTGCAGAGATCTCTCTTGGTGGAAGAAATGAGTATCAACTGAATGTCAAGAATACAGCATATTGTACTTAGACCATGACTGTGTAACAATTTACTCTCACTCATTTATAGTGGCTTTTCAAATTTATGAGCTGAAGGGTTTACTTGTTGATATCAGCACTTTCCTGGCTGGTTTTTAGCCTGGGGTATTTGCAAAATTCCCACTTTCAAATGTGTAAGAGTTAAAGCATTCTCCAGCAGGACATCTGACATTGTTTTTTAAACCGTCATCTTGCTTTGTCTCTGACTGCCAATTTGTTTTTCTTTCTAACTTTTAAATTTAGGACAACTGTGTTGTGGTCTTCAAGCATGTGCCATGGCATTTCTCCATGGGGTGGGGGGTGGGTAAGGTGATGCAAACAAACCTTCCACCACACACTCCATAAAGTATCTACCCCTGCCCTGCCCATAAAGCAGGCTGTCATCAATGAGGGACAAGCAATATTCTGTCACTGATTAATACTGGGAATTAATATCCAAGGATGAATGATAAAATTACTTGGAAACTGGTTATATTTTCTCACTCATGAATGCTGAATTTTTAAGTGGTCTTTAATAATGGAAAATAAATGATACTCTACTGAATTACAAATCTTGTTTCACTTTGGTAAAAGTAAAGTTTGTACATTTTCAACTATTTGAAAGAATAAAACACCAGTTGGATGGAACAATATACCTTTTGTTTCTTTGAATAATTTTGTTTCCTCAATCTCTGTAATTTAAAAATTGTTCATTAAAACCATGGATAATGATGTCATTCATCTCTTGTCTGATTCAGCTTTAATAATTAGTGTGAATTATGCTTATTAAAAAGCATTCTACTTCCATCATCAATTACTGTTTTAGTTTTAGTCTTGTCCTATTCAAGAGAGAGAGAGAAAAAAACTCTGAAATCCTTTTGATCATTCTCCAACAGCTGTCAAATTACTTCATACTTGGCTGTATCCACCTCTTATAGGACATGTCACACATCCCAATCTATCATACAATGTTATATCTGAAAATGTGTATTCCATATATAGCAGCAGGTTACCAGGGGTAATAAAATGTCGTAGTACTTCAAAACAGAAAGCATGTGACACCTTTGGCTATTAATTTTTAGAATTCAAGATTGAAAATTCATCAGCATACCCTATTAAGCTCACTGTATTAGGTCATCAAGAGAGTAAGTAAAAGGGTTTTGTGTTTGTTAAGAATAAAGGGACAGAGGAGATGTCTAGTTTTTATTTGATAAAACCTTCAAAATGCTCAAGATATCACTTTCATTGGTTTAGAAATAAAAGCATTACATTACATTTTTCCATTTTAGTATATATAAAGATGCGGATTTTAAAAATGAATTTAATTTTATTTCTTCTTACCTTTTATCATTTTAGCCACAAAACATGTTACATTTTTTTCATGTTAATTCTACACTTTAGTTTTTAATTACTATAAGAGGACTATTCTTACAGATTTTATTAAAATCTATTCTTATAAATTTTGTTTCTCAATTTCACATAATAGTTCTTGGTTATTTTTCATGAATGAGTATTATGTTATTCATATACAGGATCCAATAAACATGCAACTTAGAATACTGATGTTGAGGTATATTTGAGGAGCATTATATTAAGTGGGTATTGTTTAATGATATTAAAGGGAAAGAGAAATATTTGTTTCCTTGGCCTAATATGTTCATGCTATTCATATGAATAATCTCCTTGGTCTCCATGGAGAAATGCGGCATATTTTTAATTGATTTTATTTTTTAAATACACAACAGCAGAATACATTACAATTCTTATTACACATATAGAACATAATTTTTCATATCTTTGTATACAAAACATGTTCACACCAATTCATGTCTTCATATATGTACTTTGGATAATGATGTCCATCACCTTCCACATTCATAGTTGTCCCCCTGCCCCCTCTCTTCCCCTCCCATTCCTCTGCCCTATCTAGAGTTCGTCTATTCCTCCATAAGCTTCTTTCTTTAAGACATAAAGGAAAACCCAGAACTCTTGCCATGTTTCTAATCTAAAGAAAACCTGCTGATAAGCCAAATTATGCTGAAATGCCTGCTATTTTTGGATCTTGGCATATTTGCCAGATGTGTGACTTTCATTAACTGTGTATATTATGCAGCCAAATGTCAACAAGTATAGTTTGATAAGACTGAAAATCCTGGCTTTACGCCTCATTTTACTATTGAGCACATACTCTATAACAAAAAACTTACGCACTTCAGTGTCAGTGCACTTAGTTACAATAATATCAAATGTCACCAAATACAAAATCCATCTTTGTATTAAAATCATGTTTTATCTGATGCTAATATTAGATATCAGTGAGAAAAAGGTCCCCCTTCAAATGATATGAAGATAGAGAAATGTACAAAGCCTGTAATACACATATTACCTTTTTTTTCTCAAACTGGGAGTTAAAGCTCAGTACGTGTAAAATGGATAGGTTTTAGAAATGCCCTAATAATCCCCAAGACTTAAGTGGATGTTCCATTGAGAATACAAAATAACATAAGTTCTTATCCAAAAACAAATTCTATTATTTTAGAGATGCCCAGTCTCCATGGTCAAGCACCATCTCGGAGTGAGAAAAATTGTGAAGATATAGTGTCCGTCTTGCTATCCTGACCAGCTGAAGATAAAATGCTGAAACACTATTGTACTCATAATTTAAAACTACATCCAAAAAGTCATCATGATTTCTATGTTCATGAACAGAGAGATTTCATTTTAAGATTTTAAATTCATATTTTTTAACTTTCTCTATAGCAAGAACTTTTAAGCCCAGCAACAAGGATGGGTGCATATGAACCTTTTCTGAATGCTAAGAAAATTTTGATGAGCTAAGCTATTGTACTGGGGAAGGGAGGAGTTTAGATTATCTATATTATTCATCAGAAGCTTCAGTGGATTTTGGCCCATCAAAAAGCTAAGAACCTCTCTATTTTCCATTCTGCTCTGGCTCTCTTTTACCTTTGTGTTCCATCATTATCTTTCTTTGTGTACTTGTTTTGTTCTAGGCAAGCATTCTAAAGAGTGAAATTAAAGTTTTAGTTTGTTTTTGCCCTATAATGTAATTTAATGGCAATCTGGGTAAATCTTAAAACACCATTTAAAATAAGGCAACAGCCTTTGAAACTTGTATGGAATTTGTTAAATATGTCTGAAGTAGTATGCAACTTGTTTCTAAAACTGTTTTCTAAGTTTATTACACAGATAGGAGAAAATTGCCATTCTAACAATTATAATGATCTCAAACATATCTAGTGTTATTTAAAAAACCAGATATAATTCACAGGGAAGGTTTTTGTTTTGTTTTGTTAAATTAGCTTCTTAAAAATGAATTGTTTTCCCACCTCCACTTTTACTTGTGAATAAAAGTGACTTAAATTTGATGGTGTTCTGATAAATATGAAACTTATGGAAAAAGAAGAATTTTGAATATAATTTATATGATTAATTGAATATATTACTAACAATATTTTAATTGGAATTATTCCTTTACGACTTCACTGCTACTTTTGAGTTATTTTACCTAAAGACATAGAAATAAATTTCAAAATATTCTAACTGAATTCCGTAGGTACCCAGTTCTTGCTTCATGTAGTTAATAAATATTCTACTAAACTTTACAATGTTATTACTTAGGGTTATTAGTACCTATATTCTTTAAAAACATAAAGTATTAAAATACCACCAATTTGGGGTTAATACTTTGACATTTTATTTTGACATTACTTATATTTACAAAACCAGTCTAAAGAACTCAGTTATCAAGACCAGTGTGACTTTCACTTAGTTTCTGCTTCTGCATAGCTTACATAATCATAAAACAACTGTTAAATAAAACTTTGATACATTATATCAACTAAATTATAGATTTATTTGAATACTTTAATGCCCAATCTAGCATCCCACATGGTAATTATTTGCATGTCTTATATGCTTTTTCAATCTGTGATAATCCCTCAGTTTTTTCCTTGTTTATGAAAAACCTTGGCCTTTTGATTGGTATGGATCAGTTACTTAATTTGCACTTGCCTGGTGTTTGCTCATGACTATCCTGGTTATGCTCTGTTGAGAAGGATAGTATGGAGATGATGTTTCTCTGCATCTGAATTATGCTAGTGAATATTTATATCAATATATATTATGGTAATGTTAATCTCAATTACTTGTTTAAAATGGTATCTGCCAGGGCTCTACAATTAAAATCATTGTGTATTCTTTTGCATTTTCTAAATATTTGCATGAAGAAGGGGAGATAATATTAATCTATGTTGGTATTTCATTCTTCATGAAGCAATCTTGTCTGCAATTGTGTTTTAGCAGTGATTTTATATGTCCATAGTTTCTTCTAAACTTTTTTTAAAAAAATGTTTTATCTGTAGCTGGACACAATACCTTTATTTTATTTATTTTTATGTGGTGATGAGGATCAAACACAATGCCTCACAGGAGCTAGGCATGCGCTCTACCACTGAGCCACAACCCTGGCCCTCTTCTACACTTTTTAGTTAAAACTATTTTGTAAGGAAAAAGTGTTTCTTCTCCCTTATTACTCATTTATTACATTTAAAAATATCAGCATAAATTAATACATGACTGTTTTATCTTTGACATATATTTTATTGTGGCTCCATTGTTCATTTCCAGCAACAAAACTCTACAAAGTTGGCTTTTTGGTTTATAAGCTCCATTCTTATTGGATTTTTCATTTTATCTGTTTATTCAGCTCGTTAAGAACTTTCTTCATCACAAAATAGCCAGACCCACTATATATTTTCTCCGCCCAACCCCAGAACCACCTATGACCTCAAGCAGTCTTGATTCCTTTTGTTGGAAAATGATACTTCTTTCACTCTTTTTGGCCTAAGTTGCTAAGAAAACTCAATAGGAGGATAATAACTCATGCATGGGATTTTTAAAATTTCTTTTTCTCTTTTGAATAAACTCACTAGTGAATACCAGACACATAGCCCTAGGAAGGGTCAGTTTATTAACAAACATGACAAATAGGTGTAGTAGATTTTGCAAAAATGGGGAGGCAAAAAGATAGCATGGAACAATATTGTCGAGGAAGTACAGTCATCCTGCAGTTAAAATTACTTGCTTTATCATTTTATACACTAAATAGGGTATGCTATATTAGTTTGATCAAAGCTTGTATGTGTGTGAATTTAGTAACTACAACACAACTTTTCAATATCTCTTGTTGTTGCAGTGCAAAAAACAGAAACAGGATCTATAAGGATTTGTGGTCCTGAGAATTTAATGATTGAGATTTCACAGAGACTATAAATATGCTAGTTTCCTATTGATTTTGTGCCACATTACTACAAACATGGTGGCTTAAACCAATACATTTATTATCTTACAGCTGTGGGAGTCAGAAGGATGAAGGAGGAATCTCATTGGTGTTTTCAGGACTGGGCTCCTTTATGGAGGTTTTGGGGGTAAAATTATTTCCTTGGCTTTTCAAGCTTTAGGTAGCGTCCACATTCCTCTGCTCATGACCCAATTTATCTTCAAAGCCAGGGATGGCCCTTCAAGTCTTTCTCACATTGCATTACCCTAACATAAACTCTTGACCTCTTTTAAAATTTAAAGAAATTTCTGACTATAATGGGCCCTCCTCAATAATCCAAAATAAAAAAAAATTAATCTCTATTTATACTTTTATTGATAGAAGGGACATTTTCATATTTAGAGAACAGAAAGTAGAATTATTTAATTTAGAAATGACAAATGGTTATTAATCCATGATATTTGGGTTACTTGGAGTTGTAAGTTATCTTTCATCATAATATAGTAATGGGAAACCACAAAACAGCTTTCCACTTCTATTCTTGATAGCTAATAATAATTATTACAGTGATTCCTCTGACCCCAGTTATGGGAGATACACAATGGTTCCCTGGATTTTTTTTTTTTTTGTATAAATATCATCAACTCTCTGAACAACTCTTCAACTTAGGTGTTTTTCTACTTTGCACAGTCTTTTCCTTGCCTGATATTACCACAGAAGAGTTGAATTTTGACTACAAGTTTTTCTAATTCGAAATCAAGTAATGCCCCCCTCCCCATGTATCTCAACTTTAAAAATAAATGAGATTTCTCCTCTTTCTCGGACTTGTCACCTCAAAAAACACTCCAGTAGTCTATCCATCAAATGGTTTTAGCAGTCGACCCCACAGAAACTAGCATTAATACATACTAAAGACCATCATTTGCATGTATATGGTGTGTCTGTTCATCACAAGTAGACAGTCTGTCTGCCTTACCCAGGCGCCTTCTGTCCACTTCTTCACCAATTTCAATTGTCATGCCTCTCTCTCCACATAGTTCATTGATCAAAAAATGTGGCTGATTCTAGTTTGGATATTTGCTTTCAGTCTTTTTAGGTCCTCATCACTTCCAGGTTGTAAGGTTTGGGGACTGTGACAGAAGTAAAGTGCTGTCTTTATCACAGTATATCACATGCTGTCAATGGGATTTGTTGATATTGACCTTGATCACTTAGCTAAGGTCGTGTCAAATGGGTTTCTCCACCATAAACTTAATTCTGTCTTTCAATATTTTCTATACTCTTTAGAAGAAAGGCACTGCTCACAGCCTATCCTTCGAAAATGAGAGTTATTTTGATTGTTTAGAATTCTACACAGCAGATTTGCTTCTTCTCTATTATTTAATTAGCCATGCAGTGATATTCATATGAACTCGATAGTCATTCTGTACTTGAGAGTGTGGTCCACTATTATTTGTTTGTTGTTGCTTAAATTGTTCCAGTTGTGGACACTTGGAGATCTTTTAGTTGATTCCTCTGTTCATGTCATATATCCCCATCAATGTGGGATATATATATATATATATATATATATATATATATATATATATATATTCTTTTTGAGCACTTCCTGGAACTACCAATTACAACTTTAGACTCATCTTGAATATTATTTTATTTAAAAAAATTATTAAATAGTTTTGATTCTATGATCCCATTTTGGGAAAGTGTAGAGAATTTCTAAGAGTATGTAATAATATAGAATAACATCATCATTAAGATCAGTTAAGCCATGCCTGATAAATAATAATATCAGTGATCTTCTTTTTCTTCTTTTTCATATTTATATTATTATGATATATCATTTATATTTAATACCAAATCAGGTGATAAGACAGAAAAATAAGCTGAAGGCAATAATAAAACTTTACTAATGAGGAGCTGTTTGTGTTAATGGTCAGGCCATGAAAGCAGTTTTGAAGAGCTACAGCTGCCCTCTACTGGACAAAGGTCCAAACCCTCTGGAGATAAGGGACAGTGTCTTTTTGGAACAAAAGACACATCAATTTCTGGGTCCTGACAGAGATGGTATCTCAGGAATTAAAAATGTATTTGAACTTCTGCTACAGAATATACAGATTAAGCTTAGCTGTGTATTTGCTGGGCCACAGTATGAACTTAAAATTCACCTCCTATAAATGTGAAGTTCATGCTGTAGATGGTGAATAGAAATGGATATGTGTGAGAACAGGCCCAGAAAAATATTGCACATGCTGGCTTGCCAGTATTGTACCTCTTGAGTCTGATCTAAAGAAAATATCTTCTTGGATGAGATTATTTTGCTCATGACCTCTCTGCTGAGAATGTGACCATGTCTACTACAGACCTTAAATAAATAATTCTGAGACTGTTTATTGCAAAGATCCCAGGATAAGTAGCCTACTTATTTTTTTTGTACTATATAATTAAGATTTAACTATCTAGTGTGAATATTTGATGCAGGACAAAGATTTCCTACATGATTCAACCAAAGCAAATTGAGACTTTGAATCTCAAATGATCAAGCACACATTACCCTACATGCTAAGTGCTGTTCTAAGAATCTGCTTACAATGCAGAAGCAAAACTGCAACATTCTCTGATGAAATGGTGCATGCATTCATGACTAAACTCAATGAACAGTAAACATGATAAGCAAGTAAATGTATTGACTGGTAGGAGGCAAAAGAAAACCACAATGGAATCAGCGTGATTGGAGAAGAACAGGGTAAAGATGGGAACAGGTCGCCATGCTCAACAGAGGAATCAGCATAGGGCTCTTCCAGGTGAGATTTGAGCGAACTAGAAGTTATTATACTTCAAGTATAGTTATTTTCAAATAAAGCATGGACCTCTTAATGAGGCCCCCAAGCTTTGTGTATTCAGATATTTACTGAGTTCTGCAGCCTCACCTCTCACTACCCACCTCGGTCTTACTCTGGTCTAATTACATTAATGTTAGGGGTTTTTTTTTTTCTGTGTTATTGCTGTTTGTTTGTAATCATTTCATTTAATGCCCAAACTCATTCCCAGCTCTGAATCTAAAACATTCTATATCCTGTGCTTAAATTGTCTCCTCTTCACCAGTAACTTCTCTGTCCCATAATTATCCTTCAATTCTCAATTGAAATCCCATTCTCTCAAGTCTATTCTTGATTACTCTACCCTCACCAAACTAACAGCTCTCTGAATATTCCCTTCTAATTCTTATTGTTTAAAATTCGTACTATTGAATGGTTGCCTTCTCCCATCCTCAAGTCACCCTCTTTTTACTACTAGACTACAAGCTTTATAATCAAGGGTTTTTCTTTATTGTCTTCCCAGACCTAATAATGAGTTTATAGTAGTTGCTTAATAAATGTTTTCCAAACTGATGAATGAATAAATTTCTCTACATCATTTTTTCCCCTCCGATGTAGGTAATTTGATCATGGGAAAAATAAAGAGAAAACTCTCATAAGTGTCCTGTCATAGTAAAGATTTTCTCTTTTGCCTAGTTTACCGTCAGCCAAATTTGACTCTTGGAGACAGAATTAGATATATCAGAGATAGAGATTGTCCAACTGAAGAAACAGCTAGACTCTGTTGGAAGCTTGTATTTGTATATGTTCCAGACCTTAAATCACTCACAGAGATGGAATTAAGAAAAGTAGAATGTAGTCATGATCACAGCATGGACTAGTTTGACACTGACTCAGAAAGAAAAAAAAATAAAAGAAATGGAAAGTAGAAAGGGGAGAGTCCCAGAACACCTTATCTTCTATGCTGTCAGGAGTGGATCTTCCCAAACTACGTTGCAAAGCCACAGAGAACCTTTAAAGGAACAGTTAGATGCCAGTTTGATGCTTAGAAACACATATAAAGAGATTTACTGTGGGCAGTAGTTTTCAATACTAAGTATACATTACAATCACTAGGAGAGCTTTATAAATGTATGGTGGAAAGCCCATGCCCTAAACCAATTATATCAGAATCTCGGTGGAGGGGGATCTAATTGTTCATAGTTTTGAAATTTCTCCAGATATTTATAAGGTGCAGCCAAGTTTGAGAATCACTAATGTTAGTAAATGTAATTTACTTTATTAACATACATACGTCCATAGATGAATATCATCTATGTAAATATTTCAAGATAAATTTGAATAAAATGAATGTAACCATTTGTAAAGAAAATAAATGCAAATTCATTTAGATTAAATGTCAGATTATCTCTTGTTTATATGGCCATTGAGAAAAAACTTTTTTTGTGAATGTAGAAAGGGTACCAGTTGGAGAGAGAAGATTTCACAGCATTCTATCTCTGTTGAATAATAATTGGCTGATAAGGGGTAGGAGGTGTTCTAAGAAGTGACATATCAGCAGCAGGATGAGTCAGAATGTGGATGGGATATGTACAGAAAAGCATTCAGGTAAAGATACAAAGTATGAGAGCAGAAATTATAAACTGCAAGACAATCTCTTTGGGAGAAGTAGACATTGAGGCCAAGATCATAAAGCTAGAAACAAAAATTTTCAGTTTCTCATTAACCAGACTATCTTTGTACCTGTTATGTATAATCTGAATGGAAAAGGTGAGAATGAGACTTTGGAATTAATTTTATATTATTGAAAGATATATCCATCAGCTGAGATACTTCATTTAATCAACTGATGGACTTTCACCCAAATATTACTCCTAATCCAGTTGCTGATAAAAAATTATGTTCATATATATCAAATTAAGTTCAAATTATGTAAAAATTATCTCAGACTTGCAGTAAGCAATATGCTTTTCACATCAGTAATTATGATTAGGCAAAGAAACTTAAGAACCTGCTTGGCATACAAGAAACAAAGATGATAAGTTATTGTAAGAGAGGTAAATAGGGAGCCTACATCCTGGGAACAAATTTTTTACTCCTCACATTTCAGATAGAGCCCTAATATCCAGAGTATATAAAGAACTAAAAAAATTAAACAATAAGAAAACAAATAACCCAATCAACAAATGGGCCAAGGACCTGAACAGACACTTCTCAGAGGAGGACATACAATCAATCAACAAGTACATGAAAAAATGCTCAGCATCTCTAGCAGTCAGAGAAATGCAAATCAAAACCACCCTAAGATACCATCTCACTCCAGTAAGACTGGCAGCCATTATGAAGTCAAACAACAACTAGTGCTGCAAGGATGTGGGGAAAGGGTACACTTGTACATTGCTGGTGGGACTGCAAATTGGTGCAGCCAATTTGGAAAGCAGTATGGAGATTCCTGGGAAAGCTGGGAATGGAACCACCATTTGACCCAGTTATTGCCCTTCTCAGACTATTCCCTGAAGACCTTAAAAGAGCGTACTATAGGGATACTGCTACATTGATGTTCATAGCAGCACAATTCACAATAGCTAGACTGTGGAACCAAACTAGATGCCCTTCAATAGATGAATGGATAAAAAAAATGTGGCATTTATACATAATGGAGTATTACTCAGCACTAAAATATGACAAAATCATGGCATTTGCATTGAAATGGATGGCATTAGCACAGATTATGCTAAGTGAGGCTAGCCAATCCCTAAAAAATAAATGCCAAATGTCTTCTTTGATATAAGGAGAGAAACTAAGAACAGAGCAGGGAGGAAGAGCATGAGAAAAAGATTAACATTAAACAGGGACAAGAGGTGGAAGGGAATGGGAGAGAGAAGGGAAATTGAATGGAAATAGAAGGAGACCCTCATTGTTATACAAAATTACATATAAGAGGTTGTGAGGGGAAAGGGAAAAAAAAACAAGGGAGAGAAATGAATTACAGTAAATGGGGTAGAGAGAGAAGATGGGAGCGGAGGGGAGGGGGGATAGTAGAGGATAGGAAAGGTAGCAGAATACAACAGACACTAGTATGGCAATATGTAAAAAGATGGATGTGTAACCGATGTGATTCTGCAATCTGTATTTGGGGTAAAAATGGGAGTTCATAACCCACTTGAATCTAATGTATGAAATATGATATGTCAAGAGCTTTGTAATGTTATGAACAACCAATAAAAAAACAGAAACAAAGATGATAAGTTATTGTATCCCTTACAAAAGTAAAATCAAATTTGAGATTCTCTAACCAAAGTGTATAACAGGAGATTCTGGATGAATAAGTTCCAGTTTTTCTATACCTACAATTTTTCAAGAGCACCCATGTGTAGCTCTTATTCTTGAACAACTACTCCAGTAGAGGAAATTGACTTGCTCCTCACGTCAGCTCAATTGAATTAAGTCCAACTTCAGATCCATAGATTCAACTGAGAATAAAGCATGGCAATATCCCTCTGGCATCTTCTGTGAGTCAATGTTTTCTCAAAGAGGAAGGAAAACATTTATATTAAGGGGATAAAAAAACTAAAATTAAAACCTAGCCTTACACAGTTATACTCTATAGTTTTTCCCAAAAATGTCTGGTTACAGACATCACAAAATAAAATTATAGGGAAGACAGAAAGAAGCTGAACTTAGGGACACCCAGAAGCATATACTTAAACGTCATTCAATCTTGCTCTCCACCTCTCACTTCTACATTTCACTTGTTGACACTTTGATTCTGGTCTCTACAAGCTTTCCTCACTGAGCAAGTGACAAAGGCAGCCAAGCAAAAGATTCTGATTGGTTCACATGTGTCTGCTTGCACAAATCATTGTCATTAAAAAGTATATTTTGAAAGATGTCACTAACATTGAGGTATGCGGCCCTGTCCACACAAGGGTAGGAAGTGCCTATTGTATAGTAGATTGCATACTCAGTCCCCAAAGATAGGTCTCTGTTAAATATCTAGAATCTAGAACGTTGTCTTATTTGGAGAAATGACCTTTGCATATGTAATCAGTTACAGAACTTCATATGAGGAGATCATCATTGGTTGTTTCATTTAATCATTATTGTCTTTAAATCTCTGGCAGTTTCTTATTTTTCCTAGTGTTCCATGACCTTTTGAAGGGTACCAATTAAATATTTTACAGAGTGTGTGTTCATTAGAATTTTTATGAGATTTTCTCATGATTACAACGTGTTTATGCATTTTGAAAAGAATATTTCAGAAGTGAAGTGCCTTTTCATATCATCATGTCAGAGGAATAGTGCTATATGTTACCTGATCACAGGCTATGTTAACCTCTATCACTGGGGTAAGGGGATATTTGCCAGATATCTGCACTACACTATGACTACTTTCCACTTTCCACACAGTTGTCATTAAAAAAAAAATCACCAAATTCCAGTTTGCACTCAAAGTTAGAAAAATTAAGCTGCCTCTTGAAGGTGAGAAATCTAGCATTTAGAATTCCTTTCAAAAGAAGACTTATACTTTTCTCCTTCCATTTAGTTACTAAATTATTTATTTACATCAGTATGGATTCCTGGATGTTTATATGATTCTCTGAGTTCTAATCTAATACAACTATTATTACTCAAATGTGTTCTGCTATGATATTGGGCTACTCAATGCTTCTGATATGAAACTACTGCTTTTTACTCACTTTGTGGTACTACAAGATGCTCTGCATTTGTATTATATTTTCTTTGTCCTTTCCCTATAATATTTAGTTTCTCTGAGTATTCTTATTTCCTTTAATTGGAAAATAGTATTTTGACATCAAGAACTTGGTTCTAGATGTGCTGTTGCTATATTACTGATTCAAACCTTATTTTCAAATATTGACTTTTCTTCCACATTGAGAACGAACAAAGCAGTTAAAAGATAACATATTTAAAACTTGGTTGTCTGAATTCTAAACCCCTAACTCAATTTTTATGGCCCAAATAACCTTAAATACTTACCCTAAATTCTTTGTGCCTCAATTTTTTCACTAGTAAAACGCAGATAATAATAATACCCATCTTGTGAGTTTGTTATAAGTATTAAATCATCTAGTATATGTCAATAATTCAAGAAAGTTCTGCAGCATCAGAAGGAGATAATGCACTATGAGCAAAAAGAACTGGCATTGAAGCATAGGAAGTGTACATTGAAGGCATGTATTCTGAGTCCTAGACTCAACAGAGGTATAGAAAATTTTAGCAATGTTAACAATAAGGCATTGCATTATGTTAGGTCTAAAATGTCTTGTCTGTCAAAGTGCTAGTCTGTCAATGGGCTCTTTAACTTTGACATAACACCAGTGGTTCCTCGATGGCTGTCCCTAATTACCAAGCACTATGTTTGTCTACTTCAGAAGGATTTGAGTATCTTTTCATTACACCTGAGATCACAGGTCATGGGTCTGTCCCGGAAACATCAGAGGGTGATGATTGTATTTACTTATAATGTTTTCAATCCATATGGATCATATATTCAAATCCATTTAGCATCTGTTTCAAGTGGCAAACAACACAAGAATTCCACTCAAACTATCTTTTGAAAACAATGTTACTTGTTAAACTGGAATATTTCATCATTTATAACATATAGATTAAACATCAGTACAAAATAATTTTTAAAATTATACATGTACTGAAGTCAGGTGTAATTTTTTTCCTGGGGAAGCTTTTCAATGTATTCTGGATACTTGCCCTTTGTAACTGTATTCCCAGGGTCATATTGCAGCCCCTAAAGAGTACTGAGGGAATCGTTGAATATGAAAGACAAAAATTTGGGTTCATCAGATTAGAAACCTAGGAGAGTGATAGGTAGAGAGAGGTGGAGAGAGGAGAGAGAAGGAAAAGAGATCATATCTACATAGCTTGGAGTTATTGAAGATGAAAGTAGGCAGTCATGAAAGCTAGATGTGACTGCTAGGGACTGTGTATGTTACCTCAAAATTAATATATTAAAATACTAATATCCAATTCAATAGTATTAGAGATGGGGTCTTTGTAGGTTAATTAGGTCATGAGAGTGGAGCCTTCATAATGAGATAATTGTCCTTATAAGAAGAGACAAGATGGATGTCTCTTTTCTCTACATGAAGACATAGTGAGAAAATAGCTATCTGTGAACCAGGAGGAGAGCGGTCACAAGAACAAAATCATACTGGCACCCTGATCTTGAACTTTCAACTTTAAGAACTTTGGGGAATAAGTGTGTTTGTTGTTTAAGTTACCTGTTGACCCAGAAAGCCATTAATTATCTCATTAGAACATTTTTGATTGTGTTCTAGGATAGATATTTCTCTTTGGATAAGTTAAATATTCATCCAGATATTTCCTTGGGTGAAGGCAACAACTAGACATCCTGGACTAATTCTGGCAAATATAGCATGATTATGGAGTTTTAAATCGTGTTATGTGCTTTGCTCATTTCTGTAAGGGTTGAGCAGTCAACTAAAAGTTGTACTTTATTTATTATCAGTAAGCTATGGTATTTCCTGATGTATAATCTCTGTCCTACGTGTCCCTTTTAGGTCTCTGCTGTTTGCTCAGTGTGGACTTTGTTTCACATCAGTGTTGACATCTCATCCCATAATAAAGCTGTTCTCCAACCTCTTCTGTTGATATGGGCTGGGCAATACCTCAGCCTCTTTCTTACCTGCTGTGATGGAAGTTGCAGCAACTCCAGTGCCCTGTGCAAAACTACTTAAACACAGGTGGAGTCTGGTTTTCCCAGTGACAGTTGTGGGAACCCAGTAACACAATCTAGAAGCATTATGTACCACTGGGGTAAAATTTAGCCAAAGGAGAATGAGGAGAAATTGAGGATCCTATCTTTTCTCTATCACTCCCAAAAGATAATACCAAGGAAAATATTTTCATTAGCCTCTCCATAGATATTTCTTCTAAGTGCTAAGTAAATGACCTCTTCTATCTGTGATTTTTTTTCTCTTTCAGTATCCCTTAGCTTGACATTTACCCATTCCTAATGTGTTACTACATAGACTTTTCAAGGCTCTATTTCCTAAGGGTGCTTTGCACATCTTCCTTCAACCACAACACACGTACAAATGCCCAGTCATTATATGTTCATTTGGTTGATGCCAGCAGGAGTAGATGGCCAAGTCCAATTATGCTGATTACTTCCTTTAGTCTATCTTGGACATAGCTAAAATTTCTGCTCTTAAGCCCCTATTTCAGTCAGGGGCACACATCAAGTGCAGCTGTTGCATTGGAACCTGCAATGCTGTAGGCCTGCCAACTGGCACATTCCATCATGTATCAGGAATTCTTGGGATGTGAAATCCAAAACATCAGCCAAAGGCATAACTTAATATCTCTATGATGGTATAGAATGGAGTAAATGTAAGTATTTATTTTTCCTGAGAGGTGGAAAGCCGGAAATCATATTTATGTGCAGTCTTTTGCCAAAGGCAGATACTGACTTTCCACAAAGGTTTAGAGCAATTCATGAGAGTCTGTGGATTCTGCTGAATTATTTCTGATCATCTGACAGGAGAAGGATCACAGCATATAATAAGTTATACTGTGTCCTTCAAAGATTCCAGTCTCCCCAGAACATCAAAATGTAATTTCATTTGGGAAAAAAAATACACACACACACACACACACACACACACACACATACATACATATATATATATATATATATATATATATATATATATATATATTAAGGTGGAATTAGTTAGAATTCTTGAGATGAAATCATTCTGAACCTAACATGAACCCTAACTCCATAAATTAATGCCCTTGTAAGTAGGACAAGAGAGAGAGAGAGAGAGAGAGAGAGAGAGAGAGAGAGAGAGAGAGAGAGATTGAAAATAGATACATTCACTGGAGTTATCTTCCACAAACCAAGCAATGTTAGAAGGCCCAAGAAGTTGAAAGAAGGAAGGAAGTATTCCCTCCTAGAGCCTTTATAAGGAGTGTGGTCCTGTCAACACATTAGGTGCAGACTTCTGGCCCCTTGAACCATGACAAAATATACTTCTGCTTTTTAAGGGTAAGTATGTTGGGCTGGGGATATAGCTCAGTTGGTAGAATGCCTGCCTCACATGCACTAGGCCATAAGTTCTATTCCTGGTCCCTATTCCCCCCCAAAACAAAGTTCTCTTAAAGTCAGATTGTTTTACTTTTTATGGCAGACATAAGGAAACTAATGCAGAGCAGTTCAGAAAATATCAATGAGATAAGAAATCTAGAAATTGAACACAAGGCATGAGGGGAACGGACACAGACAGCAAGCAGTTTGACATCAGGGCTTCCTCTGTCTTCTATGCTTGTTTCCACCTTTCTACCTGAAAGCTGGCAACAGTCCTTCCATCTGGAATGAGGAGACACACGCTGGGTACTATCAACTAAATTTATCTCTTACATGATAAATATTTGTTAAAAGTTTTACCATCATTTAAAGGTTATAAGATCAGATCAGTGGTTGACCTAGCAAAACAGACAAACCAAAACAAAAAACAGAATTTCACCAAGCATGGTAGTGCACACCTTTAATCTCAGCAGCTCAGGAGGCTAAGGCAAGAGGATTTTGAGTTCAAAGCCAGTCTCAGGCAAAGGAGATACTAAGCAACTCAGTGAGACTTGTCTCTAAATAAAATATAACATAGGGCTGGGGATGTGGCTCAGTGGTTGAAGAATATGTGGAAATCAAAGTGTGAAAACTGAACTTAAGACTGCACAATATATTTTCTGAATTTGTAAGCAATGTACTGATTCTAGCACCTCTTCTGAACTATTGTTTCTTATCCTTATGTTTTTGTAACTCTTCTTTTATAATTCTGCAATCCATAATGTGAAATGAAATATAAAATAGAATAAATGTATGTATTTAAATCCCATGTTCTATTTCTGTTTTTTTTCTCTATAGTCCATATACCATATAGTATTACTTTTTTCCAAGTGTGGACAATTATACAATTTGCCCTAAATTTCTTTGAGTTTTTTGGATATTACTTTGCAGATACAATGAGCCAATAAAAGATAAATAATGGGATTATTTACTCTATTGAGTGACCTTGGTTTCTTTATTTGGGTATACTGACTTTCATAGTTCTACCTGAAGAAGATTTGGCATTTCTAGAATATTTCTTCATGGAGTCAAATTGTAATCCTGGATATAAGCACCAACAAACCAAAACAGTCAGAATAAGTGGGAAGCTTAACACATTGAAGAATGAATGACAGAGTCTCACATATATGAATAATGTGTCATTCACAGCTGTTGTGGCTTCTTTCTAGGTGGCAAAACATGTGGTCAAGCTCTTACCTACCTATTCCAGTGTGAGGAAATTATCTCAACATCTGGTGATCCCTTCATGATTACTCAAGTATATCTTTCCATGATGTTACCTTCTACTCCACAGTTACAAAGAAGAGATGGGAAACTGATAGAACCCTGTATATATTTAATCCAAAATTTCCCTAAATTTCTCTTAAGTTAGGGTTTTTGTAGAATTTTGGTAAGTTTTAGTGTTGTATGTGCTATTATTTTTACATGGAAATGAGCTTACTTGCAAAAAGGCATTTCCACACAGTTAAAGGAGCCATTCTGGTCCATTCTGAACCAACTGAAATGACAAGACACTTTGCAGGAGTCTATCAATCAAATGTGTGGGTATTAAAGTTCTTACTGCCTTTACTGAAAGCTATAACTTTTGCAGAAATGACTTACCTTGCTTGGTGAATTCGCCTCACCACAGCACATAACCTTGCACTTTTTTGTCTCATTATTCTTTTCTTCAATTAAGTTATCCACAACTCTGGGAAATGTACCCATTTTCAGGGATTAAGTATAAATGCATTGTAGTCTAAAGCCTGAGGTAAACATAAAATGCAATAGACACAGGAGCAACATCTAACAAAGCAACACTTTTAGCAATATAACAATGCTTCTCTTTTCCATGGATAATTCTTTGCCATTTCTTCCACATTTTATATCCAACTCTTCCTCCTAAAACAGTGGGACTTCTTTGGTCATGAATCATTATTGCAAAGATGAGATAATTTTTCAGGAACGATTCCCAAGGTGGTTTTGCTCCAATGAATATTCTGTTGAATCATTAACACCAAGATGAACATTCTAAATTTTATGTTCCATGATTCCCACACTTGGATAGTCTATGATAAATTACCTATTGTCAAAAGGAATGTGATTTTAACTAGAGTAACATTCATTTTATAATAACATAGGATAAATAAAAAGTACACTTAAACATATTAACTCTTGAATATATAATATACAAAAATGTTCTTTAAATAATATTTTAGCCAAATGCATGTTGTGATCACATTTTTAAGAGAAAAGGAACATTATACATTGAAAATTATAAATCTATCACTCAAATTAGCATTTCTTCATTATTCTATCCAAACGTGAATGTCAAGTTTATATAAGCAACTTTATTTTATATCTAAAAAGAAAATACATAACTCAAACTTTTATAGTAACTTTAGAGGTAATTATACAAATAGGTATATTTATTTAAGTGGAATGGCTCATCTCTGAATCTATTCCACTGAGCATGATAAAAGCTATTATAGATATTTGAATCATACTGAATATATAATTCACCCATCAACAAATACATTCTTCAGCCCTCTGTCTCAGATAGTTCATGCTTCAGGGGAGAGAAGAGAGGGAAGGTAACTTCATGCATTAACAGAGAATGTAGATTAGAGAAGTAAAGGGAAGCTTTACTGCCCAAAAGGGAACTGAAACAAGGTTGCCAGATGGATTCCAAATAAAAGAGAGTTTAAAACAATAAAAATGTGTAAAGTTCTGGAATTATGAAATGGTATAGAATATTCTGGGAAGGTAACAAAGAGAAAGAAAGAGAGAGAGAGAGCCCCAGAGATAGAGATGATGTAGATAAGAGGATCACACATGGGGAGATAATCTGCTAGAGGGAGAGAGATGAGAGAATCCATGAGCACATTTGGGTAGATACATGCATGATACTTGTGTGTGTTTGTGGAGGGCATGCGTGTATGTGCATACACATGTTGCTGATAGTCTTACTTAGCATGTTAGGAAGTTCAATATTAGCATGCAAGACAGAAGATTGATGGATAATCTTTACAAAGAATTCACATCATGATGCAATCCACTTTTAGGAAGGTAATTTTGGCAAAAGAATCTTTGTAGAAGACAGATATTTTTTTCCCTCTTGAATTAAACTTTATTAAGTTCAACCAATTCCAGAAACAATTCTATCACAAGAAGCAGAGGAAACAATTCCCCAAAGAGAGATGTGAAATCAGACGCCCAAGGCAGGGAGATGCTCTGTTCCTGGATAGAGCCATGGAGATCATAAAATTTATTGTCCATACCAGGATACTTGGGAGAGCATTATTTTTTTTATTAGTGGACTTAAAATAGATTCAGTTTTAAACTATTTTCAAAATTATATTTCTTTATATATTTTTTTCTTAATTTATACAAGACAATAGGATTCCTTTTGACATAATAATAAAAGTGTGAAATATAATTTGTTCTAATTCAGCCCCCAGTACTAACCTTTGCTGTTCTTCTCTTCTACTCTATTGATCTTTCCTGCAATAACTTATAAGTAACACATTAAAGCAACATTTAAAAAATAAAATTTTATAAGCAGAATAATTATCCTTGATCAATATTTATATTAATCTGTCTCTAAATACCAGGTCACTGGTAATTTTCTGTAGTTTGTTTTTTAATATATTTTTAGTTGTAGATAGATACAATACCTTTATTTTATTAATTTACTTATTTTGATGGGAGTGTTGAGGCTCAAATCCAGTGCCTCACATGTGCAAGGTAAACACAATGCCACTGAGCCACCATCCCAGCCTCTGAATTTTTTGTTGTTGTTTTTGTTTTTCTGTTTTCTAATTTCGAGTTATAACTTTAAGAGTACAAAAGTTTACATAATTGTCAGCAAAGTTTTATTATAAAACTTTACTTCAAAATGACTTTTCTATGTAGACACTAATATATTAATAAATAAAAATTACTAGAAAAATGTGGTGGATCGAGGATATCTTCAATTCTACTATTTATTTCATATGGAAATGTTTTATTGAATCCAAATACTTTAATATGTAGTAGTTTTTGCTGCCTTTAAATGTTCCTCAACAAAAATCTTAAAAGTTGGGATTCATCATGCACACTATGCTGTCTTTATCAAATTCTAAAAAATGAAAAGGCTTTCATTTTGCCCATCAGCTGTTTCACACATAAAACAAAAAAAAAAAAAAAATATTGTCTACCTGGGCAAGGTGGAGAATGCCTGTAATCCCAGTGGCTCAGGAGTTGGAGGCAGGAGGATCTCCAGTTCAGAGCCAGCCTCAGCAATTTAGCAAGGCACTAAGCAACTCAGTGAGACTCTGTTTCTAATAAAATACAAAATAGGGCTGGGGAGGTGGCTCAGGGATCAAGTGCCCCTGAGTTCAATCCCCAGTATCCAAAAAAAAAAAAATGTTGTCTAGCTATTAGGTGCATATATAAATTATTAGTATATTTTCTCTAAATTTTATAAGCACTGATCGTGCCGAAAGAAAACAATTCATGCAGCAGTGCTAATTGTTTTAATATTGTAATGAATTAGCATACAATTATTGATTATATACCATACAAATTCAAGTGAGAATGTACTTCTACCACAGATGTCTTTACTGAATGTTCAGAAATGTTAGGACTTTTTAATTTTACTCTATGGAAGTACAGAATATAAATACTTTCAATTAAATACATTCCAATAAAAATATGAGCTCCATGAAAAATTTTTCTCATGAGTTCCTCCAACATGCAATAACTGAACATGGAAATCCACCTATTTAAGAAGGATAATTCTCATGTTCCATCTCCATATAGTTCAAAATCTCATCATTTACTTTGTTCAATTATTCTCTCCTAATTTTAGATACACTAGTCTAAATATTCTTGTTTGCCATCTTTTTATCTTTAGCAAAATCTTCTTGTTTGCCATCTTTTTATCTTTAGCAAACTATAGTTAAAACAATAAACCATAATTTTAAGTTACTTCTCTTATCCTCTTATTGAAGAATTTAATATCACTGATAAAACAGATAAAACCTGGATACACAAAGATTTTCCTTTGTTAAAGGCAACACTCACTAGTGTTTTATTCCAAATTATTTTTCCTGTAGTGTTTTTTTTCAATGAAGCATGAAGTTAAAAATAAGCAAAAGTGATTCATAATAACAGTCATTTCATCCTAGTGAAACCCCACTCTTTTAAAAAGTGGAAAGGAAAGACATCTGCAGCTACATATGTTAACTTGGCAGCTTGTGCATAAACTTCTTAACCAGTAATTTTTGCAGGTTGTTGCTGATTATTCTTTCTCAGAGTTTTGTCTTTTGTTTTTCATGTGGCTCACATAGTGTAAGTTAATATCTACAATTTTTATGAAAAATCAGTCTTTATCATTGACTGTCAAGAGATATAGCCTTTACCTTTTAAAAAAAAATATGTACTTTGTTGTTTCCTCTCTGCTACCTAAAGAGTTTATTGCAAAATTTAAAAGTCAAACAATTTTATTACTAAACAATGGAACATACTTTCCATACCTTCCCCTGAGTCAACCTGAAATAGCAACAGTTCGCACTTGGTACTTGTGAACTGTCCACATGAAAGAGGAAATAGGGCCCCAGAGATGAATTTTAAGTTGATAATTGTAGATGGTCTCAGATTTGATCTTAACTGTAAGTTAATAAGTGAGTCTTACACTGTGTCATATACATATACTGATTGAAGATCCCAGGCACCTGGCCAATAGACAAGGATGCTTTATTGTTCACACAATTATTGCTCACCTGTCTTCCATTTCTCACATGCAAGTCCTTCACAGGGTGAAGTAGATAGGAGCTGCACATTCTTCCTGTGTGTGCAATGCACATGCAGACAGTATGAAAAATCCATAATTAGGAGAATCTTTGCCTTTATCATACCTGTCAAAATTTCCCCCTACATAAGGAGATTACTCATCACCGTAGAAATTAAATCTTCTGTTTTAGGAAGAGGGAGAGGGTAATTCCAGATTCAGTGCTCTGCAATTGCCGCAGATCTGCTATAGAAAAGAAGAGGAAATCTTACTGTCCTAAAATATATCCAGGGAGGAAAATGTTCTCATCTTCTGAGAGTTATTCAATAATACTTGAGCAAAGTTCATGAGCATCCTTGGCTTGGAAGACCAAATATCTTCCAGAGAAATAGCTTCCAATATGGACATATACCTCTTTTCAAAAGCTTGACTGACTATAGGTTTAGTGGATGAGTACAATGGTTTATCTCTCTCTCTCTCACACACACACACACACACACACACACACAAAGACTGAGCACTCTTTCGGATAGAGGACATTTTCATCTCTCCTGATCAATCTCACCTCATGGAGGGTGCTCTAGTATTGGAACATCCCTGGATTTCACAAACCCAATTTGTGAATTGGGATAAACATGCTTTGTCTTCTCTCTGTTTTGGCACAGTTATCAACTGCTCACGGCCATGGGATAAACCTTGTAGTCTGTATAGTTGATTGCTGTAGATTGAAACTTAATCCAATCTAGTGCACCCTGGGACTGAGTGGATAAGAGTGATTCTGAATTTCTTCAAAGCATTTGATATCGAAGAATAGAAATGAGGAAGAAATGACAGCAATATGAAGTAGAGGTTAGGTTAATAAGAGTTGGAAGAGGTGTGAAATGTTTCTGTGTGAAAAAAAATTGAGCCATTAAAGAAAAATACTTAAAACAAATATATAAGTTAGATGGAAACTAAAATTACACAAGATATATTCTTCTCATGCTCTTCCTCCCTACCCCATTTTGAGTCACCCCCCCTTATATCAGGGAAGACATTTGGCATTTGTTTTTTAGGGATTGGCTAACTTCTCTTTGCTAAGAGAATAATAATCTGCTCTAATGCCATCCATTTCCCTGCAAATGCCATGATCTTGTTATTTTTTAGTGCTGAGTAATATTCAATTGTGTATATATGCCACATTTTTTTTATCCATCCATTTATTGAAGGGCATCTAGTTTGGTTCCACAGTCTAGCTATTGTGAATTGTGCAGCTATAAACATTGATGTGGCTGTGTCCCTGTAGCATGCTGATTTTAGGTCCTTTGGGTATAGACAGAGAAGAGGAATAGCTGGGTCAAATGGTGATTCCATTCCCAGCTTTCCAAGGAATCTCCATACTGCTTTCCAAATTGGCTGCAACAATTTGCAGTCCCACCAGCAATGTATGAGTGTACCTTTTTCCCCACATTCTCACCAGCACTTGTTGTTTGACTTCATAATGGCTGCCATTCTTACTGGAGTGAGATGGTATCTTAGAGTAGATTACCTCTAGATAGGAAAGAGAGATGGGAGGGAAAAGGAGGGAGAAGGGGAATTGCACGGAAGATGGAAGGAGACCCTGATCGCTATACAGAATACATGTATGATGAAGTGAGGAAAAAGAAAAAAAAAAAAAAAAACAGAAGTGTGTCACATTAGATTGGGTAGAGAAAAGTGATGGGAGGGGAGGGGAGGGTAAGGGGGGAAAGAAGCAGAATAAAATAGACATTATTATTGCTGTGGGTATATATGTGACTGCATGACCAATGTGATTCTGCAACCTGTAGACTCAGAAAAATGAGAAATTATACCCCATCTGATTCAAATGTAGGATGTGTCAAGATCATTGTACTGTCATGTGTAACCAATTAAAACAAATAAAAAAGTTAAAAAAAATAAATAAAATTACACAATGAGGAAATGATCACAGGTGCACCTTTCCTCATAAGGAAATATAGGTACCAGAGAACTAACTATAGAAGTGGGGAAAAAAAATGGAGGTAGATTGCAGGTTGCAACTTCATTTTCGTCATGAAATATGAAGAAAGATCATTACCTAACATATGCTGCCTGTGAAAGTAGAGCTAAGATCTAAAATAAAGTGGTGAATATTGGACACATTGGTAAAGGTGTTGTCTTAGAATGAATGGCAGACTTCTCTATGTCTGTCACTGATGGTCAGCAAGATATTTCCTTTTTCCCCTAAATTAGTTATGTTATCATGGTTAATCAAGGCAAATTGAAAGGGTAAAGTTTCTAAGCTGGAAAGCTTGAATTAAAATGTAAAAGATTAGGTATTATTAAGTTCCTCTGTTACACCCAGATTCCTGAGATAGTTAAGACAACGCCCTACTGGCCATTCAGCCTAGGGCCCTGTGCAGTTTGTCACAGGGCCCGAACCAATCAGTTTGAATGTGTACCCAGTTTAGAAGTGACCAATCACCCCTGCCCAGCCTGTTCCCGCCAATGAACGGACTAATCATGTATCAGAGTTGTTGTTCAATTTTCCCGCGCCTCATGATGATTTGTTCTGATGTATGCAAAGCCCCCCACCCTCTCCAAAAAGTGTACTTAAGCTCTGCTTGACCTCTGCTCTGGGCTCTGGGCTGCTCTCCCTTCTTGAGTGAGCACGGAGCCCCAGTGTGCTGGAACGGATCCCTAATAAATCCCCCTTGCCATTGCATGGAGCTAGTCTTGTGTGGTCTCTCCTTCTCTGACGCTTCGCCGGACCCTTACAAAATTACTTGTTATTTTTGTTGATATTTCTTTTTTATGCATTTCACATTTTTTTTTCTGTGTATAATTTGAGCTTTTAATTACTTCATCAAATTATCTATTGGAGTACTCAAATTATTAAGTAGATTAAAAATCCAGTTCATTATTTCCATCTAGTTTAAGGAAAATGTATATTTATTTGTAGGAAAAAAAAACTAAAATTCTACACAAATATTTTTAATGAAATGAAACTAATTCTGACATGATTTTCCCTAACAGTTCTCTGACATTATTAAATATTTAAAACATCTACTATGGAAATGTGACTTATTCTCTGGCTCAATGTGCCATTGTTACAGAGAAAATGTCCTGATTCACACCATTTGACTTGTAAATTCTGTTTAACAGTGATGAGTCATCAGTATTTAAGAGCTACTAGTTAAAAGGTGTTTCACACATTCCTGTTTGGTGGTGGAATTTGAATGAATTCAGTGCGTATGATTCTCTTATTTTAAGATTGCAATCCTGAGTCACTGAAAGGTGAAACTCTTGAATCTGTGACACATCTTTAATGATACATCTTCATAGCAGGGTGTCATGGAATCATTGAGGCATTGTAGTTTTGATGAAGTCAGTTCTATGGAATTTTTTTACCTTAATATTTGACTTTGATAGTCAATCTTTTTAAAACACAAGGTATATGCATATGCATATACATGTATAAATATATAAACCTTACAGAATTACTGCATACTTAAATTACATAAATGTACTTAGGTTTAAATTCTTGAAAACTCAATACCAAATATTTTTAAACATTCTATATAAGACTCTGTTTGTATGTATGTATTAATGCATATACAAATATATACTCTCTCCTTTAAGTTTCCTTGAAAAAAGTTCTAGAAAAATTTATTTTTAATATCAGATAATAAAGAATTAAATTGTTTTATGATTTAAAAATATGAGAGAGCATCTTAAGCTTTGCTAAATATGACTAAAGATTTCTGTCTTTTTATATGAATCTATAAAGAATGATTATGTTTCTCCATAATTAAAATATTTGCAGTAGCATTTTGAATATGATTGATTTTAATTTACTTCTTAGGAAAAGTGTCTCAATAGAAATGTCTTTTGGCCACATTTGCTAGCACCCATCTCCTTTCATGAATTAATACTGTGATTTATTCTTAGGTCTTTTATACAGTTATTTGACCTCCAGGTCTTGAGTGGGCTGATTATTCTTACTTTAGAAAATCAAAGGTTTGCATTTCCCTTCATGAATGCAGATCAGAGCCAAGGGAGGATATTGAGTCTACAAGAAATAGACATACACAAAGCTTCTACTTGTGCTTATCTTCAGTTGAATACTCCTGGTAAGCTAAAACTTATTTGTGTTGCCAATATTTCATTCTTGGTTCTCTGAATTCATATATTTTTACCTAATTTTATTTGGCATATCTATATCTCATACATACACTTGATGGAATATTCTGTTTCCCAACCTTTATGTTCACACAAGGCAAAGACTTCATTTGAATGTTCTTCCTGGCTTCTCTCCATATTGTCATTCATTCTCTCCATAGGTGGATATATGACTGAACTGATTGGTAGTTGGGGGAAGAAATGGAGCATAACCAGACTAGAACTTTTCCTATGTTCTTTTCATAGTTAGCCCATCAGCAATATGAAAATTCATACTTACTCTCTTATTCTGGGTTAAGGTTAGTAAGAACTCTATCCCTGTGATAGAGACACACAGTTGTCCAAATTTTGCCTCTGTAGCTAGAGAAGAAACTTGTAATATACTGAGAATCTTGAAAATCTAATCAAGGATTTAAGTCATATCTCCAGAACAACTTCTATCAAATATAATAATAAAGTTTTAATTTGAACTATATTGTCTAACATTGGTCATTTCCTGAGTTCATTTGGAGAGGGGACGAAAGGGATAATATTAACTCACTTTTACTGAATCCTGACAGTTATTCTTCCTCCAACTTGTCAATATACCAGGGCTTAGATCTATTCTATTACAGTGTATATGTAATATATGTCCTTTCACATTGTGACTTTTTTCACAATTGGTTTTTATATCACATTAATTTTATTATAATATATATGAGGAATTACTCACATTATATATAGTACTGAGAATATATACCTTCCTTCTTGCAGGTATAAGACTCAAATATAGTATATAATACATAATACTCTATTTGAAAATTTTTCCTACGACATTTTCATTGACTCTCTACTTTTCTATGTCATTCTAGAGCTTCTCTTGTTGTTAACTTTTCTTATTTACTATTATAATACCAACATCAAATTATATAAATAGGCACAGAACAATTATGTAAGAAATATATTAAAGAAAGAACAACTGGAATTATGGTTTGTAAAAAGTTCAATGTAGTTGGGATTAGTAACATAATTTAATATATTAACATTTTCATTTTTATGATAGTTCTGTTCAAAGGGTAAAATGTGTGATATCCCGTTTTTAAACATGATATCAAAACTTAAGATTCCATGTTTTTAATCTGTATATTATATTCAGTAAGCATTGGTTTATTTTTAAAAATCCTAAAGTTGTTAGTTTAAAAAAAAAGCACTGATGTGTGATACATTGACAATTCTAACAATGTCTTCAGGGCAGGGCTCACTTGGGACATCTGATCTGCACATCATGTAGAGTTAATTGGGGCCACTCACACATTTGTAGTTAAGGGGCAGGTTGATTGTAACTTGTTGGTCCAAGATAGAATCACATACAATTCTGAAAGTTGCCCTCAGCGGTCAGCAAGAGTGGTCACTTCAGCTCTCTTTTGAAGTTATCTTGGAATATTAACTGGTTTCCAAGATTACAAGAGTGTTACCTACAAGACTTTTTAAAGGAAGCCAGTCTTTGAAATCCTAAACTGTCACTTCTGTCACTAACGCTTAGTCAGAAGGTCCAACCTAATTCAGAAAAGAAAATAAACAGACCATTCCTTCTGATAAGAGGAGTGGTGAGGGTACACATAGACAAAATACTTTATGACCACTTTTTATAATCTACCACACAATATTAATTAAAGATTATTAAAGTAGAGGGGACTGATATTTACTGAGCATCTACCATACTTGGGTATTTTGTATATGTTAATTATTGTTATTAATATTATAGAAACTTTATATCATGAGTATTACCCTTATTTTTACAGTTAAGAATATTGAAATTCAAGAAAGTTAATTACATTCCAGCACCCACTGCTAATAACTGACCCAAACAGCCTTTAGAAGTCAAATTTACCTGATTTTAGAGTCTATGACTTGTCATAGAATGCAAAGTATAAGTGAAATTAATAAATAATATGTCAGAGCCAGAAGAGTTGAAGTGGGGAGAAATAGGATTAGTTTCTCAAGGAGAATACTATCATTTATCTCTTGGTATATAAAACACACCACAAAACTGGAAGTTTTGTCACCAAATTTGTGTGTTGGCAATTTAGGCTAGGCTCAAATGCAGTTCTTCTGCTTTTCTGGGCTGGGTCCACTGATACCTCTGCAGAGAGATGACACTCAACTAAAGAACTCTCCATAATGTGACTAGCTATTGAGCAAGGTCTAGATTCATGGCAGGAAACAATGTTAGTGGCAACACACAAGCTATAGTAGGAAACTTCTCAAACAGCTGGCAAAATTATCTAGTGAATCTTGTGAAGATGATTTCCAGGTAGAATGTTGACAGCGTTTTTTGTTTTGTTCCCTTTAAAAAGATACAAGGACATAAAAAGATAAGATTAAATAATTATTTTGTGATCCAAAACACAGAGGAAATGTACAGTAGACAGGTCCCAAACTGAAAGACAAATTTCTTCTTTTCCCTGGTCTCAATAGTGGGTAAATGATTCTCAAAATAGCATGATGCCCAGAGAAAAAGCTCATTCAAATATAGTTATGTGACTCTTTAAATCATTTGAAAATTTTCAGGTACAATAGACCTTTATAGCAATAACAAAGGACTCCAAGAGTCTGAAGGACTTGGTTTCATACTGGCCCAACATTTTTCCCAACAGAGATTGATCCTACTAAAAACAATTGCGGTTATGCTGGTTTTTTGTTTGTTTGTTTGTTTGCTTTATTTATTCTTAATTTTTATGAGTTAGAGTATAATCCAGTGCCTAGAAATACCACAAAATTTTTAAGAAAATTTGTCATAAAATTGCCACCATTTGGAAGTAAGAGAAGTTAAGAATGCTCCAACTGAAAAAGAAGCAAGATGAGGAAGTTCAGTGACCAACACAGGTTGCTACTTATGGAAAAGGAAAATGGCTCTGGGGCAGACCTAGAGGTTTCAGCTAAGATCTGTGGAGTTCCATGAACTAGGGAGCCACTTCCTAGATAAGGAAAACAGCAGAATGGGAACTTCTAAGGAGCAAACAGTCCTTAATCAAGGAACATTCTCTGTTCCTAAAGTAGGTGCAACAATTCTTGCCTTCCTAGAGTTTTAAGAGTTCTATGTATCATTGACCTTCCATTATTTCCCTTTTTATGTGAGTCTTTGTTATAATTGTGTTATAATTACATTTTATTTTTATTATGGAGCTAATTTACCATAGGACTTTGGTTTAGGAAGGGCTACCACCAAACTTGAAGTGGATCACAAGAAATCAGACTTTCAGTCTGATGTCATTTATAGAATAAGCTAATAAAATGTAGTCCCAATACTAATGGAGAGTAATTCTAATTCATAAGAGCCTGACTTCTTTTTCAGCAGCCTAAAATTTGACAAGAATACCTGTGTATAGTTCAGCTTATGATTGTACCCTTTACTACACATGAGTGATTCTCAAATGTCACAGATTTTCTGGTACATACTAGAATTACATTTTTGACTTTAAATGCAACAATGTTTTTTGAATATATCTATTTTTAGATTTTTAAAAATTATCCATTAAGTTATAAGTAGAAGAGACTTCAACAAAATAAGAACTAAGAAGCAAGAAGAAAGAATCAACATTAGGATAATTCATATTTCTCAATATAGGTAAACAGAAAAAAAAGTACTAGTCACTAGGCATATGAGATAAACACATCCCCTTACATACCTTTACAAACTTTCTCAAAATTAGAAAGCAACCAAAGGGGAAATTAACTTATGATACTATCATCAGATTATTGGACAGATTTACTTTTAAAGTTTGCATCATGCATGGCAAAATATTATCCATGCATTTTTTTTTTGGTCAAGTTATTAGTTAGTATGTTTTCCTTTCAACTCTGAAGAAATAAAATCCACTCAAATATTCTTGTCATATTATAGGCAATTTTTTTGCTCCTGTGTGTAAAGTAAAATGTCATTTTCTGCTTTGTGGTAAGGTTACACTTTTGCATTCAAACTTGTTGCAATGGGACATGTGAATAGGCACATCTGATATTCAAAAGAAATTATACATAGAACCGTGGTATATTGAAGTTTCTAGGAGTTAATTTCTTTTTGAAGTTGGCTGCAGAATTCTGTGGTTTGGTTTGTATTCAGTAACTATTCCTAGTGTTTATATGATGCCAAACTCAGGAAAATACACTGCAAGTTTATGGGGGATGAATCTTTCAGTCCCAGACTGCGGATTAAAAAGATTTCTCTTGAAAAGTTGTATTTAAAATATTTTAAATATAAGTAAACAGATGTGTAATAGCTTCATTCAATAGAAGCTTTCTTTTTGTATGTCTATTTAAGTAAGAACAACAACAACAACAAAAAAAAAAAAAACAAGTCTTACCTTCATAACCAGGAATAATGCCTAATTATCTACGAATAATTTGAAATTAAAGGAAATTTTCATGTTGGCTTTTAAAGCTATCATCATAATAGTTTCTATAAAAGATACCATGTCACTGCTTTTTATTATATTTTTAATTTCTTCTGGAAATGACTTGAAAATCACTAGGCACTTTGGGGAATTACAGAGGTACTGATGTGTCTCCAGTATTTGGTCACTCTCAAAAATAAAAATCCCGACATTAAGAAACATTCCCTGACGTGAGGTAGACTCCTGGATGTACGAAGGTTCACAAAACATGGAAAGTCTGCCATCAGACTTTGTGCCACATCCTGTCTGAGCGAGAGCCATGTTCAGAATTGCTGATGAGGTTAGAAAGTTCCCGGACACCAGAATGTGTGACTCCTTCAGCTTGAACCAAGCCCCGGGGGTTTCTGGAGTACTCTTGGTCACCGTCAGACTGAAACCACATTTAGTGTTCAGCAATGAAGAACACGTTAATTTTAAGTGACTGAGACATATGACTACAAAGGGAAAGACATTTGGTGTCAATATTTTGTCACAGTTTCTCTTTTCAAAAACACGCTTTCAAATTTCATCATATCAAATGTCCCAATGTACTTCCATCATAGCAGTATTTCCAGTTTCTCATATACCCTTTCAGACTATGTCTTTACAAGTAAAGTTGAATATTCATTCTTAGTTTCTGTATTTCATTACACAAATAGGAGTAAATGTACATACTATCTTTGGAATCTTGCTTTTCTTTTTATTCTCCAACCATTGTGTCAAAAATGTTCTTATACTTTTATATCTAAAGATTTTAATGATAGAAAATGGGTTATCTAATATTATTTAAATGATAATTAAATTATTTAGATAAATGTTTCCCGTATTTGCAGAGATAGCGTTCTATGTGTGCTATTAATTTATTTAAGCAATTGTTTTTATGGATATTTCCTGCACAAAACATCACTAGGACAACAAAAAATCTATTATAATCCTTATTGCATGCATGTGTGTATATATTTGTAGGACAGATTCCCCAAATGCACTGCTTTTTCACAGGCCATGTGTGTTTCCAATTTCAGTAGCAAGTACCAAATTGTTTCTCTGTTGTTATGCCAAATAACCCTTTTGCTACTTAAGAAAGTGGCTGTTACCCATACTCTCTTCAGCACAGTGTGATATCCAACTTTCTAAGCCTTGGCAAGCCAGAATGGTAAAAATTGGTTATTCTTTCCTTTACTTTAATCAGCATAGCTGACATTAAGACTGCTTTAAATTATTTAGAAATTGAGGTGGCCCAGTGAAGAAGATAAAAATGAAAGAAGGGAGGGAGAGAAGGAGGGATGGAAAGGAAGAACAAGAGAGAAATAGAGAAGGAGAAGAACAGAAGTAAAAAGGATGAAAGGAAAGAAAAGAAGAGGAGAAGGAAGAAAGAAAAAGATGAAAGAGATGGAAGGAAAGATAGGAAAGAAGAAGGAAGGAGGGAAGCAGAGAGGGATGGAGGGAGGAAAGAACAGATGAAAGAGGAAGGGAGGGAAGAAAAAAACTTAAAGAATGTAAGAAAGATGGGGTGCGGGGAAGAAAGCAGTGCAGTAGTGCCCAGTCCAGGTGTGGAAGAGTGAGACGAAGCTGAACCAGAGAACACATACAGGCAAGGGGACACTTGTAGAAGATCAGTGCCAGATGATGGAGTTTATATCCAGGGCAGTGGATCATTGTTGTTGAAGTTTTCTGAGCAGAGACCTTCAAGGGCAGGAGGAGTACTTAAGAACAATTGGCAGGACAAGATGGTACATAGTGAAGGAGCCCTGGAATCCTAAAATGGGTGCTATTTGCAATCTTGACCTAAGGTGATATGTACAGTGGGAGCTGAAAAATCACAAAGTGGATACTCAAAGACTGCACAGACAAAGGAGTGAATGAAAGAAGACGTGGAGACTTTGAGTCACACTGTTAGTTCTCTTGGAAAGCAATGCTTCTGTTTCCATAGAAGAAAAGTAGAACAGGCGATAGAATTAGACAAAGATGTTTTTCCTCTCTGTCAAAATAATTTACAGAAGGACCTCTTTTTTAAATGAAGAAAATACATATTATGGATAATATATTTATTTTACTTAACCGAGGGAATGATTGAAATGAATGTTTATGTTAGACGATAAACTTAGAGAAACCCTGAGGAATTTCTAACCTTTTCCCTGTCATATTCTCCAATGACTTCCTCCCTCAATTACCCAAATTAAATCTATAATCTATATGGAGCGTTTGAAGTCATCATATATGTATAGCTTCAGGGTAACATTTCCAACACCTTGAGAAATCAAATCACCACTTATGAGTCTCAGATATAAAAACCCTGCTGCCACCATGGACATAACTCACTTGAGAGACATGATTTGCATCATTTCACCTAACTTACTTTATATAAATGATTTATATGTAAGCTGTATGAGGATAAGAGTATTTTTCTTGTGCAATAATACTACTTTCTCGGGTCTAGAAAATGCTAAGTACAAGGAAGATACACTTTGAACTTTAACATTGTAGCATTTAGTCAGCTGTTGAATGGATCTCTGCATGTTGGTTGTGTAACTGCATAGTCAAAGTATGGGCTTGGGGGTGGTGTAAGCTAAAAGAACCAGCTCTCTTCCTGGAAAAAAATGCTTACTCCATTTCTCTTACGGCCACAACAGCAATTCACGGATCTCCAAACTGCATCCATTCTCCTTGCAAAATATGGTCACGTCAGTATGGTTTCCATTTATTAACGTTTTGTGTTTTGCTAATTTTTATTTTTTGAAATGGAAGTTCTAAGTATCATTACTCTCATGTGTTGAACGTTAGCAATCCAAGTGCTTGGGTCAATCCAAAAGCATTTAAATTTATTTTCCTCTCACAGCTTCTGAGCCCACCCAAGATCACAGCAATCTATCAAAGCTGGAAACCCTGCATTTTGTGGGCCAGCGTATTTGGAATTGATTTTAGCTGTACCTGGATCCAAGTTGATTTGTCATCAAACTCCCAGAGTTAACTGTTTAAGTCTACAATATATTCAGCCTCTAGATCCCCAGAGTCATAGACATTCACTGGCCTGACTCTAATTTTCATTTGGAGTTTAATACTTTTTCATTGGGGATTTGTGCAAAAAGCAAAAATATTTGTCAGAACCCTGCCACCAGGAAAGCTAAATTTAATGTTGTGACTTGTGTTGCAGAAAAAGTTAATTTTCCCAGGCTTTGTGCACTCTGAATTTTTCATCCATGGCCATTAAGACCACAGTGTTTTCCCCAGAGTTATCTTTCTTCCTTCTTTCTTTTGGCAAGGCTTACCTGGATGTGAATTTCCTGCCTGTGGGTGGAAAGGTTAAAGCAATAAGAGCTCGGTCGCTAGCGGTTGCTGATCCTCCCTGTAGCCTGGTTTTCTCAAGGCACTTGCGCTGATGTGGCATCCTTAACACTCTCTAGGGCTTACAGGAAAACTCCCGTTTTGTGCCGGAAGCTGCAGTGAGCCAGCGGCTATGAACTTGTGGCCCAACCACAGGGAATCAGGAACTTCTGAGTTGGAGCCCAGACCCAACCAGCCTCACTGAGTGATCTCAGACAAGTTACTCTCAGACAAGTTACTTAACGTTTGCTTGTCTCTCATTTTCCGGCTGTAAAATGGGAAAAAAAGATATTTGTTCACTCAAGTTAAGCAGTTCACAACTTGCTTCTGCCATATTCTGGGCTAGTTTTTTTTTTTTTCATGTATTTTTTTAAATTTATATATATATATATATATATATATTTTTTTTTTTAACAATAATTTTAAAGGGGAATTGGAATTACAATTGTATCGTTTAAAAATTGCCATATAAAACTGCCACAATTTGGCATGAACTTAAGCAAGTCAAGTATATAGAAATATGTGTACATAATCCCTTTTGAACTCTACTTTAATGTTCTTTGGCTATTCCTGAACAATTATAATGAAATGTCAAGGGAGACAAAGCTCTTTGTCCAGTTCCCTAATACAGCTCCAGAGTTTAGAACAGTGCCTAACATCTATTGAATGTTTAAATATCTGCTGAACTCATTGGTAAATGAAGCAATGGGAAGTTAAATAATTTCTCAAGAAAATTATAGACAGGAGAGAGATTAATTTTAGCATATATAGGTATGTACATTTAACTCAATTTCTTAATTAAATAAGAAACTAAAACATAACAGGAAAAATGTACGGAAATTATAGTCATCAATTTATGAACTACAAAATTCTTTATTCACCCTTTGGATACCTATTATTCAAAGCTATTTTATAATAATATGGATAATCTATGGAATTTGATACGCTTTCATACCCTACAGAATATTAAGCATTTAATAATATGTTCTTAATGATCTACTTTATTTCAGAGACATTGCCAGAGAAATTATTTCACAAAAATTTATAAAGGAATAATTGTCAAATTAGAATAAATATGTTTAATTGTGAAAAGAATAGGAAATGTTGTATAAAAGACAATGGTAAATTAGACATTAACAATCCCAAAACATTTTTGTAAAAATAATTTTGTTTGCTTACATATTTTTTTCTCATTCTTAGTTGTTTAATATCACCTCAACATGTAAAAATAATTTAACATTTACTCAGTTGACGTTTGGAATTTTTCTTAAATCAATTACTGTGTCATACTACAGTTTAAAAAAACAAATAAGAAATGAGATAGCAGTCTCAAATTAGAACTGATGAAATGACAAGAAAATTGGAGATAAAAACAAGAGATCTCTGAAATATATGAACAATGAAGTACACATATTTATCTTTTACATTTGAAGATCTCAAAAGGAACACACAATGCATCATGTAGAGGAATTTTACTTTGAAATAAGAGATTTGCTTATTCTTTTACTTGGAAAGAAAGATGTGTTCACCAGCCCAGTATTTAACATTAGTTTCTTGTTGGAATTTGAGAACTGACACCCACTGGTAGTGACTAATTTATTGAAAATAACTGAACCAAGGTGGAGATTTAAGTTATCAGGCTTCAATGAGACCAAACTCATTTCCTACTTTTATCTTAGAGATCCTGTGGGAATGAAGATTGCTGTTGACATTTGCTCTGAACACGAACAACTTCCAATAATACCCAGGTTGTCATCAAACTTCTTTTCTGAAGAAATAGAGGATTGATTCTCTACTCTGATCTCACAAGGCCACTATCAAGATACTGGTGGGCCAAGAATTCTATCTGGAAGAGCTGGAGGAGAATTTATTTCTGAACTATTCTGGCTGTATGTAGAATACAGAGGAGACCCTAGTTTTCTTGCAAGCAAATGGGGCCAACTTTTAGCTTGTAAAAGCTCATTTAGGTCTTTGCATATGGGCTGGATATCAGAGAATCAGCAGCAGTGTAGCAAATCCTTCTCACACACGGACTCTTTCTGACTTCTCTTCATCTCTGTCTTCAGAGAAAGTTCCCTTCTGTTAAGAGCTCACGTGATTAGATTGGGCTTTCCTTGACAGTCTAGAGAATTATCGCTATTTAATTGTCACTCATCTTAATTATACCTACAAAATTTGGGGCCATTTAACTTAACATTCACAAGTTTAGAGGGTGGATGTCTTTATAAAAGCATCCTGCCCATGAATATCCCAAACCTACTAATTAGTAAAACTGTTAGAATGAAAGGACAAGAAAACTTGTCATAACATAGGAATAGCAAAATTTAAACACTTATGAAGAATTGTGTCTTCATAAGAACGCTTATGAAGAATACAACAGACATTTGGAAATGATGTGGCTATAATTTTGGGAGACTGGGATCAACTTGTGACGATAAAGGCTCTAAATGCAGAATCAAGAAAGACATAGTCATCAAAGTGACTAAACAGAACAATAAAATTTAGGACAAACCTCAAAGAAGTTACAGAAAATGAAGCATAAGATCCTGTGTCCTTACAGTAAAAAAAAAAAAAAAATGAAGGTGATAAAGAATGAGTGAAACAGGATTTTATGATGACGAAGAAGGAGTAATCTATAAGAGGCTTCGCCTAATGATACAAAAAAGTCATAATAATACAAAAAAGCATTGTTTTACAAATTTAAAGGTGCTTTCAAGTTATTGTATGATACATGACCAGAGTTTTCTTGGGAGATCTACTTTTATTTTTGTTTATTAGCACAAGCCCTAAACATTAAAAAAAATGTGTTTGGTTATTGATGTTACTAGGGAATTTAATTAATTTTATTTTATCAAAAGAATAATACTTATTTCAATAAACACAAAATAATCACAACTATAGAATAAATTATATAACTGATAAGAATAAACAATGTGCACTTATTAGCATAAGTCTTAGGTAAGAATTTTCCCATTTGTTTCAATGTATACAAGGTCCTCTTTGGATACTTAAACTTCTCCAGGAATCTTGATCAGTGAATCCCACTTGGGCAGTTAGGGTGATGCTTCTGTATACAAGTCCTATTTACTGTTTTTTTTTTTTTGTTTGTTTGTTTGTTTCTTTGTTTTAAGATTACCCTTCTAGTGCTGGGGGTATAGCTCAGTGGCAGGGCGCTGGGTTTGAGCCTTAGCTCCACATAAAAATATAACAAATAAAATAAAGGCAGTGCTTGTTGTCCATCTACAACTACAAAACAAACAAACAAATAAATAAATAGATAGATAGATAGATAACCCTTCTATACTTCTGTGTATCATTATATGATACTACTCTGATTTACCAAATGGAATCATCGTTCTTGATGTATTCTAAAAGAGTCCTAAAACAATTCATTTCACCAGAGTCTGTTCAAACATAAATAAACTAAAAAATTTGAGCAACTCACTCTGTCACAGGAAGGTTCAGATACAAGACCTGTTCTAATTCACTATGCTTTTACTTTTCCACTATGCTAATACTCACCTCAGCTCATTCTTTAATAATCTTTTAAAAATGATCACCTTTGAATTAAATAACAAACTTGAAGATGAGAAAGAATAGGATGTTGCTTCAATCAAGATTCTCACTAACCTAGATGATGCTTTTAGGTTAATAGAATGGATTCCAATCCTCTTCCATTAAAGAGTTGTTTATGTTCTTTCTTCCTTTTTTCCCCCTCTCTTCTTCATAGTTTTGAATCCAGCTCATTAGTTTTAATTTTAGACAGATTTTGTTTTTGTACTGTTGTGGGTGGTGGCTCATTGGTTGATTTTTTAAGTGCATTCTGCTGAGGGGGCTGTCAATGCTCCCAATTTTTAAATGACTACTTTGAAGTAGCACTTTCACTTTTTTCCTTCCACTTCTTTTACACTGTCTTTCTTGATACTTCTTGAATAAGCCAAGCTCATTCCAGCCCTAAGAACTTTTTATCCTTCATAAAATGTGCTTTTCTTGATGGCTTCTGACAGAAACCTTGCTGGCCCTCGGATCCAGTTTAGTTGCATTTCCTAGGAGTTGAGTCTTCTTGATGTAAAGTATATGCCCGTCTTCAGGATTTCACTGCAGCTCATTACTTTATTCTCTTTTGCATTCAACTTGTCAGCAACTGATACTTTTCTCATTTCTCATCATTTGATTTCTTATTTACTTATTTCCTATCTCTTCCTATTGTGATATTAATGAATGAATGGGTGCACAGGTGGAGACATATAATTTGACCCCTTCTATTTCTGAACTTTAAGGTAAGATGATAAAGCCTAATTCCATATTTTTGTTTTTAAGTCCACTGAAACAAAGGATCAGAACAAAATATTTCCAGATCAATTTTATGAACATAATATAAATAATAACATGACATCTGTTTTCCTTAGCCTTCCACTATTTTCTATACCCTGAATTTTTCACTTGTTCTTGTAAAACCCTTGCTGGGATCTATTCACCCATGTTATTGCTCCATGCTTAGAGCTATTTGTGTCCCATGACTCTCATCAACAAGTTCACATTGGTAAGAAGCTCTTGTTTCTATGCCAATGTGTCATTGAGTGCCCGACACAAGGTTCATACTCTCTCTAGTATTTTAAATATTATGATATATTTTTAAATTTACTTTATAAACTAACACTTGTTCTGCAAAATACTGTAGTGGCTATATTTCAAGTCTTCCTTGATGTGAGAGAAATTTCTAAGAAGAGTCCACTTCTTTCAACTTTTCACAAACACCAATCTGAAAATAGTATCAGAATGCCTTGGATCGGGTTTACACTTTTCCATGGCTTATCATTGCTTATAAACTCCAGCAGAGGCAGAAGGTCACCCTGCAAGTCACGGGGATGAGTTCTCTGTGGTCATTACTAAAGTATCTTGCTGGAAATTTATATTTTTATGACCACTACCTACACTTTTGATTGATATGTAAGCAATGGAGTCATTTTCAATGCTCTTTTCTTGTCTAGTTAATATTTGATAACTCCTCAGACATAAATTTAGAGATTCCCTCTGAGTTTGTAAAGAAGAATTTGGAGACCTGGCATCCTGAAGCCTCAGGGAGTGGGGGAAAGGGAACAGCATTGGAGATAATACAAGTTTCTAATGGGATGAGTCTGAGACTGGGAGGTGAGCTTGATTTTCTGTTTCAGAGTTTAAAACAAAATTATGGTAGAAAAAGTATCTTTTCAAAATTTTTAGATGTATTCAGGGAGTTTTCTATCTTAGAGATTATTCCATGAAGGTAAATAGGTGATCCAACCAAATAAACAATTTCTCATTTGGGTAAATTTTGATGGCCTTTACTGACAGACTTGAGTTTCCAATTTTCTAAAATCTCTGTCCAGCTACTAAGTGATGAAAATTTATGTAGAAAATGTATTGAGAGAATATGTTATTCAGATACCTCTGCAGCAAATGCTTCTATAAATCCTAATGGCAATTGTAGCACTGAAAAAGTAGAAATGCCTATCTTCTGCATATCAAAACAGCAAAAAAGGCAGAGATGTATTGCCTCCAGAACTGTAGTTATTTTTTAAAATATATTTGAGCTTTGGATGTGCTTGCTTAAGGGTGTGATTGAGCTAGTAGTCCTATTTACTGTGGTAATAATTTTTGTGGTAATGATTACTTGATCATGGTCTGTTTTTTTTTTTTTCAAAGGAAGTACATTCTAATGATTGCTTAATATCTGGCAGTCATTTAAGCAAAATAAAGAAACATTTGATATTTTTTGCATCATTTTCCATCCAAATAACAATATCATAGCAAAAAAAAAAATCCAGACACTGGTTATGAAAATATAGAAGTTGTGACAACAGCCAATTAGTTCCCAGAAAGTCTCTCAGTTTCTTAAAATTTTCCACAATAATCATGCATTGGAAAATCTCCTGATAAAAACAGAAGTCATAGTCAAGCTAAGAAGAAAAATCAACCTAAACTCTCTTATTTCCAAGAAAGAAGGCACATCTAATGAAGTAGCATTCAAAAAACATGAATAAGAAACAAAAATTGGTCTACAAATACCCAGTACACAACAACAGGGATATAAGCACACTGCTACTTGAAGATCTTTATAAGAGGTTAGTTAGTGAGTGTCTAAGACACCTCACTGTTCATTATGCCTCTAGCCTGAGATGGAATCCAGCATAAGAATATCAGCCGGTTTCTCCAAAGGGTTTCCATACACCTACCCACTGGCTTCCAAGACTTAACTATGATTTCTACAGTGTCACACCCAGAAAATATACCCTCCCCTAGACATATACCTTTCTCTTTGCTTTGCCACAAAGATTAAAAGAAAGAGAGAATTGAAAAACTCTAGGTTATTTCACAGGCTCCTTTCCTTAGAGCTGTATCTTGCTGGGATTTTAAATAAGTACCTTATAAAGCTAAGTAATATGGGTTTTGCCTTTGGAATATTTTGTAGATACATGATTTTTTTAAGAGAGAGAGAGAGAGAATTTTTTTTTTTAATATTTATTTTTTAGTTCTTGACGGACACAACATCTTTGTTGGTATGTGGTGCTGAGGATCCAACCCAGGCCGCACGCATGCCAGGCGAGCGCGTTACTGCTTGAGCCACATTCCCAGCCCAGCTATATGATTATATTCATTTTCAGTGACTGTATTTCTAGTTCCCTACAGAGAAATGCCATCATAAGGCCTCTTATGTGTTAACTGATAGAAATCACTTTTAAAGAAAATTCTCATGAAATGATATTCCCTTGTTCATTTCACACATAATATTTTGAATCTTACACATTGACCATTTACTCAGCTAATTTAGTTTGAATGAAATAAACAGCTGGTTTTAAATGCTGCTAAATTAGATCCAAGTTAGCTTCTTTTTTCTCATTCTCTCTCCATCATTGAAGACATGGGGGTCATCCGTTTTTTATTGTGATCTTGAAGAAGACAATATTGTCAAAAAGGTAAAATGCTATATACAATGATTGCATCAAGATTTTTTGACTTACATAATAATGCAAACATCTTAGTTTCAAAATTCTCTAATTAGATTACTTTTATTTTTTCTATAGTACTTTTTATTCAAATAAAATCTCAAAAGCATATGGAATACAAATGTCCCATGCTTCGCCAACTTTTGACTGCACACATTTTTGTGCAGCTAATTTATGTTTGCAGGAGACACACTAACTTAAACACATATGACGAAAGTTAATGAACAGTCTTTTTCATCTATTTCTGGGGTCCAAAATGAATGTATATCATGTGCTCAAAGTCATTCAATTACTGTGATAAACTGGAAGCAATAAGTTCTATTTGCCCAATATTTTCACATCTTTGTCTTCTAGGCACATTAAAAGATTTAAAACTTTGACTCTCAGAGAGGGCAGAAGTGGCCATTTGACTTGAGTCAATCAATGAAATAGACATTATTTCTTACTGTCTCTGGAAACATAAGAGACACTACATATGTTACCAAGCTGCCTTCTATTGGTAATGAAAAGGCTATAGAGGTCTGTGTCAAAGTGAAACTTCCATCATCCCAGAGCCTTCAATAACCTAGAGAAGGAAAATAACTTTTTCAGAGCCATATAAAATTTTAGAATCTAAAAGAGTACACTGTGGTCGTTGTTAACTGAGTTTAGGGAATGTTTAGTTACTTGAGCATGATCTTCTGTAAACTGACTAATATGTACACTATGCCTATCAAATTGTCCATCTCTTTATTCCTTCTTCTCTTGGCACAGAAGTTACTTTGTCCATTGAGTGTTGCTGAGTGTCACTGGATATTATGTGACCCTCTGCATTATACAGATGTGGCAATAAACATCCAATTCCTTTATTGATTCTAGACTCTATGCATGAGAAAAGGAGATCACCTTCTTTCAAACCCTGCTTTACTGAAGAACCAAAGAACTCTGTTTATGTTGCATTTTGACAGAATCTCTTTCTAACAACTTCTGTAGCTCCATGATTGTCCTTGTCCTGAATATCATTGAGGTTCTTTCTCCTTTTTCACAAGAAACTCAATTTCAAATTAAAAGACCAAGTAGGAAAAATATATCATATGGCCTCTCCCATTCCTCTGTGGTTTTTCTTGCTCTCCCATCACATACCTCTCTTTTGCTCACTTGTTAAATCAATGTTTCCATGCTGGTTACTGTATGGAAGTCATTAGTGGTGGTAAAAGTGTAGGTATGTTTTTCCAGATAATATATTCTGAGCCATAATTAATAGAGCTGAAAATGTCCTATTCCAACCAGAAACTGATAACCCAGAACCGAGTGCCTTACTTCTTCCTGTCTTCCCTCAGTGTTTATAAGATTTTTTTTATGTACACTGAACTATACAATCTCTTCTAATGTGAATAAGAAATGCTTCATCAGAGAATAGAAATATTATATGATTTCTTCAGTTATTTAATGCAAGATTTGTATTATATTTGATTTCCATAGCTGTTGTGATACATCCAAGATAATTAACTTATAAAGAAAAAATGGTTTTAGAAGTTCCAGTTTATGATCAATTTGGTCCCATTATTTGGGGCCTTCAGTGAGGCAGCAAATCATGGTGGGAGTAGATGGTGGAACAAAACTGCTCACTTCAGGGACAGGAAGCCAAAGAGAAGATTAGATTGGGGTATGTGTTTCCCAGAGGAGAATTACAAAGGAAAAGTATCATTCTCATCACAACCTATAAAGCGTTTATAACACCAGCCTGAATTACGGTTGGCATTGCTCTTCATCACCTGGCTGGTGTGGTGCTCACCAGGTACATCTATCACAATTACTTTCCCCTCATTTCTCCATACCACACTCTGGTGGAAGGAAGTCACTATATGCATCCCACATTTCAGAAGTAAGGAAGCATGCTACAGTTCAATCAGGGTGGGTATCTACATAAACGATTTTAAATTCCTCCACAGGAGAGATTTGTATCTTCTCCCCCATTTATTTATAACATTATGGACTTTAGGCTATGATCCAGTTTTACTTTAAGAAGTAAATTTTCACAAATGGTTCTGACTTTGACCATTGGAAGCTCTTTCAGTTGATTCCTATACTTCCTTGATATATCTGCATGACTGTGTGTGTGTGTGTGTGTAGGGGGGGTGTATTCTGAGAACTTTCTGAAACATAAACATGTTCAAGAGGAATCTTGTATGTTTTCTGCTTCAGTTCTAAAATCAGTCATTTATTTGAAGAGTTCTGCTTTGTTGACTTCTTTGTTTAAATTTGAGATAAAAATGAAAAATGAAGATATAGGTACTGAGTGGTTCATTGCTAGTGGAGTGTCTTTATTTCCAGGCTCTCTTTGATCAGCTTGACAGAATAAGAAAATATCAGGTGTATTAACAGTGTATTTATGCATATGTAGCTCTAGTGGTAGCTATTTATGTCATATTAAGTTAAACATGAATTGACATTGATGAATTCAGGTCTAATCCATTGCTACATAAGTCATTCTTGCTTCCTTGTTTTGATTATTTCTTACCTCTCACTCTAATCTACAGTCTACTATTTCTATCCATTTATCTAACTGTGTAATTATCCAATTCCTGTGTACATGGATAATGGTTTCATAATTGTTAATACATAACTCAGTGGGAAACAACTTTTAAACTAGATTATCATACATTTGTACAATTCCTTCTGTCTTTATTCTTATAGATTCCACTCACACCTAAGATTACTTAGTTCAGCACCTTCCCTCCTGACCCAATTTACTCAGTGATGCTGTTTCAGAGATTTGTAATAATTAGATTTATTTTTTCACTTTCTGCATTCCCATCCTGTGATACCATCATCTCTTAAGTATTTTTTTTTAATTTATGAACACTGGAATTTACTCTTGTGCTGTAAATTTTTTTGGCACTTAACAAATGCATAGTTTTGTGTATCCATTCAGTACTGTGTTATGCAGAATGGACAGACTGCCCTAAAATCTACCATGTGCTTTATCCAAACACCACACCCCACCTCTCTCCCATTGAACCCCCAGGAACCATTGACCTTTTTATTGACTCTATTACATTTTATGTATAATCATTAAATTGGAGTCATACAGTCTGTAGCCTTTTCAGACTGGTTTCTTCCACTTAACAATTCACATTTAAGCATCATCCATTATTTCCATGTCTTGATAACACATTTGCCCATTTCTATTGCTGAATGTTTTGTTTTTTTAAATACATTTGCCCATTAAAAATATTATAGGTTACTACTGTTTTTTGTAATTTGTGAATGCAGCTCCTATTAAGCATTTACGAGGAGGTTTTTTGTGGGCATGTTTTCAAATCAGTTGAACAAATTCCTGAATGATATTGCTGGGTCGTGTGGTAAGACTATGTTTAGTTCCGTTTGCAACTGCCAAACTGTCTTCCAAAATATCTGGATTAGTTTACAGTCCCATCAGCATGTAATGAGACCTCCTATTGCTCCACTTCCTCTTCAGCAAATAGAATTGTTTTTTTTTTTTTTTTTTTTTTTTTTTGAGATTAGTCATTATGAGTCCTGGGTAGTATAAATTTGTAGTTCCTAACAATCAATGATGTTGAACATCTTTTCATATATTACTTGTCGTTTGTATGTTTTTGTTGGTAAGGTGATTGTACCTTTTATTTCCTGTGTTTTTAATAGACTTTCTCATTTTATTATTGTTGATGTTAAGTGTTCATTGTACATTTTGGATTAAAAAAATCTTTCATTAGAGATAAGTTTTGTAAAGATTTTCCCCACATATGGCTTTTCTTTTCATTTTCTTGAGTCTCAGAGAGCCATTTTTAATTTTAACCAAATACAACTTAGCTATTTTTCTTCTAATGGATGGTACTTTGGTATTTTATCTAAAAGTTAATAAGGTATAAAGTGTTTCTTTTTTCTGAGGGGTCAAGTGGGACATATGGATGGTCAATTGTCAAGTTCCACATTGAAGACCATCCTTTCCACATTGAATTCCCTTTGCCTCTTTGTAAAAGATTCAGTTGACTATACGTGTGTGGGTTGATTTCATTCCACCTATTTCCTTACTCTTTTCCTAGTAACATTCTGTCCTGACTACTGAAACTTCATGGTAAATCCTTAAAATCGGTACTATGACTCTCCTGATTTTGTTGTATATTAGTATCACTTTGACTAATTTAGGACCTTTTGCTGTCTTACTAACTTCAGAATCACTTTTAAAAAATAACTTGAAGGGGTATGAATTTCAAACTTAAAATAACTGATGTCATTCCTTATATTGAACCTTCCAAACTATAAAAAGGAATCACCTTCAGTTTTTTAAAAGATGTCTTATTTCTTGCCTAAGCATGTTAGTTTTCCATAAATAGTCATATGATATATTAAGTTATAGCACAGTTGTTTGTGTTTTAGTGCTGTTGTAAATAACATTGCATTTGTCTTATTCAAAATTTGAGTTTTCTATTATAAGTATATAAAAAATAAATGAATGTTTTGATATTTAAATTGCATCTCATTGCTTTGTTTTAGTATTAGTCTCAGAATATTTTTGTCAATTTTTATAGAGTCAATACACAGAAAATCATGTTATCTGCAAAGAAAGTTTTATTCCTTCTTTTCAATCTTTATGGATTTAACTTACTTAACTTTTTGTACTAATAGGATTTCCAGTATGAGGCTGAAAAGAACTGGTCAAAGAAAATGTCCTTGTCTTGTTCCTGATCCAATTGGAAAAGATTTTGATTTTTCATCATTAAGCATGATGTTTACTATATTTTGTTTTCAAATTGTTTTTTAACAAGTTAGAAAGTTCCTCTCTATCACTACTTTGCAGAGAGTTTTCAGTCATGAAGGAATATTGATTTTTTAAGTGACTTTTTCTGTATCAATTCATATAATCACACGATTTTCTGATTCAATCTGTTGATATGTTGGGTCACACTGATTAATTACAAATAACTATAGCATGAATATCAAAACATCCTATAGTTTTGGTGCATGCTTTTTAATGTATTTGGAGGCATTTTTTTTGTCAAGATTTTCAGATTCCTTGCATATGTGTCCATGAGACATAATGTGATGGTTTTGTACTTTTCATTTGATATAATGTCTTCTTGTGATTTTAATATCACAATAATTCTGACCTCATAGAAACAATTAGGAAGTGATCCCTCTGCTTCTCTTTTTTGGAATATAGTGAAGAAAAATGTTATTGAAGTTCATTATGAAATTATCTTGACCTAGTACTTTTTAATGATATTACATATTCATATAATTTTGAAGTAATCCAGCATCTCTCAGGGTATTTTTTTCTTCTTCGAATTTTAGTAATTTTCTTCTTCAAAATTTAGTAATTATCAAGAAATGAGTCAAATTAAATAAGGTATCTGTTGTCTCAGTAAAATAAAGGACAACTAACTTATGGAGTAGTATAAGTCATGAGCAAGCCAAGTTAACAAGCCACTGGATTCCTGCCTTCTGGTGATCAGCAAGCAGCCATAAGTATCAGCAAGCAGGAAATTTAACTATAAAAATACAAGATGTTCTTCTCCTATTAATGTCTAACTTTCCTTCCTGGATAGTATCATAATTTCCTTGGAAAAGTTCTGGTTGCAGAATTGTGGTAAGTAATTGGCTGTGTATAGCACATTGCTATTTTAAATTTCTCTGTACCCTCTTTCTTTACAAGATCTATCTTTAGAGAAACATCCACAGTACAAGATGGAGTCATAATGCAACATGAGGTCATTCAATGCAATCATTTTACTTCACTGTGAACTCCACAGGATCACACTTGTAATTGGGGTGTTATTTATAGTGTTCCTTCATTGCCCCTTTAATGTCCTCGGAATCACTAGTTATGATGAAATTTTCATTTCTGATGCTGACAACTTGTGTCTTTTTTTTTAATCTTAGTTACTTTGACTAGGGTTTTGTTAATGTTATTGATCTTTTCAAGACTTCAAAATCAATGATTTCATTGATTTTCCCTATTGGTATCTTTTTTTTTCCATTTTATTGATTTTTGCTCTAATTTTTATTATTTCATTTCTTCTGTGATATTTAGGGTTAATTTGCTCTTCTCTTACTTGCTAAACTTAGAACCTTGAATTACAAACTTCAGATATTTCTCTTTTTAGTTTTATACATCAGTGCTATACATTATCTTCTAAGCACTTTTTTTCACAGTTTTACAGAAATTTTAAATTGTATTTTGGTTGTATTTTTTCAGGTTAGATTTTTTTTTAGTTTTTAAAATTTGTTCTAATTAGTTATACATAGCAGTAGAATGCACTTTGATATATAGATATACAGATGGAGTATAATTTCTCATTCTTCTGGTTGTACATGATATAGAATCCCACCTGAATATCACCTGAAATTTCTTTCATTTATCTATTACCTATAAGTAAATTGTTCAATCTCTAAATGTTACAGAAATTTTCATTTGTCTTTTAGTTTCTAATTAACCCCAATGTGATAAGGGTTTCCATTCTCTTGCCTCAAATAGTGGTCTATCTTGGTAAAAGTTCTTTGTGAACGTGAGAAGAATGTATATTCTCCTGTTTTTGAATGGAGTATGTTATAAATTAGACCAAGCTGATTAATATTGTTATTGAAGTCAATTATACTTGTGTTGATTTTCTGCCTGTCTGATCTTATCAAGCAAAAACACAAGGCTGTTAAACCTCTTCTCTAGATTCAATGTTTCTGTTAACCCCTCAATCCATGTGTTGAAACCTGATACTCACAGTGAAGGTAAATTTAGGTGGGGCTTTGAGAGACAATTAGGTGATGAGGTCACAGCCTCCATGAATGCATTTTCCCCCTTAGGAAATAGACATCCCTATTATGTCCCATGTGAGGACACTGCAAAAATGACCATGTAGGAACCAGGAAACTGGTCCTTACCATTGAATCTGTGAACACCTTTCTCAATGACTTCCCTGCCTCCAGAAATAACTCAACTACCTGAACAGAGTAAGATAGTCTCCAACAGTATCAGTGGATTGTCTATTGCTCCTGGTTATACAGACAGTTTTGTACTCAGCTGTTAGATGTACATATGTTAAAGATTATTTATTACCTTGAAAAAATTACCTCTTTGTTATGATTCAGTGCTATTCTTTACAACTAACTACATTTCCTTTTTTCCAAAGTCTGCTTAGTCCGAAATTTATATAGTTATTTCAGCTTCTTTTTGATTATTGTTATTATGGTGTTTTCTCCAGTCCTTTAATGGATTTCTTATTGGCAATTTATAGTTAATCCTTACTTTTTGTCTATTCTGATACTTAGACTGTTCACATTTAAAATGATTATTGATACTGTTGAGTAGGTATCTACCATGTAAGTAACTATACCCTATTATTGCATTGGACTTCTGTTGTTTTCCTATCCTACATTTTTTTTTTGCCTTGTATCACTTTATTTAGGCATTTTATGTGATACCATTTTATATCTTATCTTAGCATATTAATTTTACTTTTTAAAAAAATTACTCTAATTGCTAATGTTGCAAGGCTGTACCTTTCACAGGGATTAAATGATTTCTCATGAGACTGGATTAATTATCAAAGCAAAGGATTATTTCTCTCAACAGCTGCTCACTATAAAGTGCCTGGCTTACTTTGTCCTCTTCTCTCTTCAAACATACCTGTTCCTTGATCTTACATGCACTTATGTCACATGGCTTCATCTACCATGTCATCCTGCAGCAAGAAGCCTTAATGAGATGCAGGCACTTGATTCTGAATTTCTGTGCCTCCAGAACTGTGAGCTGAATAAACCACATTTCTTCTTAAGTTATGTAGTTTGGGGCATTTTGGTAAAGCAACTGGAAATGGACTAAAACATTTACTTACCTCTGAGTCCATTTTTGGCATTTTTGCCTAGTTTTATGATTATTGTTTCATGTTCTATGACTGACCACTTCCGTTGTCTGCTATAACCTACTTACTATTACCTACTCACAAACCCTGGTCTTGTAATATTCTCTGTCTTTCCTCTATCTCTGTGTTTCTTACTAATCATTTCCTTAGACATTACATCATTAAATTAGTTCAAATCTTAAAATAAAAATAAAACAGCACTTTTTTATACCATATAATGCTGGAACCACACTTTATTTCTCTGATTCTTTTAGCTATAAACACCCCCCCCCACACACACACACACACATTATTTTAATAAATGGTTTTTATTCTTCTGGCTTTTCTTTAATCGACTTTACACAGATTTACACAGATTTCATTGGGAAAACAATCTTAATGCAGGAAACCACTTTGCCTTGGTTTTCCTGCCTTGCAGAAAACGAATCTGTTCCACTGATATCTGACTTACTTGCTATATCCAATTTCTTACTTGCTATATCTCTACCCTACAATCTAAAATTACAATAGGAAAGTCTGAAGAAAACATACAAAAATTACTTCACAATCTGTACAAGAGCATGTGAGTATTTTTTTTTTCATGCAGGATGAAACACCTAATCTTTCCCATCTGCCATGTGTTTATCTTATTATTCCTGAAGATCTTGTCTTCAGACAGTAAAAGCATCTTATAGGTACTAAAATGGGTGAAAGATTTTTACTTACTTGAAAAGTTTAAATTTCAGAAATGCCTTCGTTAGGAAAGATATTGTCTTCAGATCAGACATTATTTTCTGATTCAGAACACATTTTGGCTGCTGATAATGATAAATTCTGAAAGTTGAAGAGTTTTACTATGTTAAATTTCATACAGAGCCTTATTCTTATATTTTTATATTATTAATTTTCTTTTTTAAAATATATTTCAACCCATTTTTACAACATGAAGAGAGATATTAGGATGTTCAAAATCAAAACCAACAATAATACATTGAAGTACATAAGTTTTATGTAATTCTACTTTCTCAATACCATTAAAAACTGATATTCTTTCAAATATCAGCCTTAAGGCAATTGGAGAAAAGACAGTATCAACCACACTGAGACACCTGCCATGAATATTGTGGTTCTGGGAATCAAACCCTGGGGCTTACACATGCTGGGCATCTATCTGCTCTACTACTGGGCCAAATCCCAGTCCAACCTGCCAGTATTCCACTATTTAAGACACAATAAAACACAGAAGAATCATTTTAGTTCATATGTTCTTTGTTGACGTAAATCAAAATAACTTGCATTAGCTTAGTATAAATAGGAATGGATTTTAATGATAATGAGGGATGCTCAGAAACAAGAATACAGGAGTGACTTATACTTAAGTGGGAGAAAATACGACTATCATTTTTAAAAGGCCTGACTCTAGATTAGGGTTTCTCAAGATTCACAATCTAGGCATTTTGCACTGGATAATTCTCTATTGGAAGAGGTTGCCCTGTGAAAGTGTGGTGTTTATCAGCATCTCTGGCCTCTGCCTACCAGATTCCAGTGCACCTCCAATTTAGTTAAAGTAGTCAGATTCACTCTGGGGATGATATTGCCATTGGTTGAAATCTGCTTCTGTAGATCTACAAATAGGGCAATATTTCATGTAGATATTGATTTTAGAGATACAGATGTTGATTTTAGAGCTACAGATGAAGATGGAGACAACAAACATATGGGTATAGATACAATTTATTTTTCATCTTAACTTGCACTGCACAGTGATGAAGGTAAACATAAGTTTTACAACCCAAAATTCAGTTCTGGGAAATAAAACAGCTGTAGAATTTTTGAGAACTGTATTTCAAAAATCCCAAGAACTCAATGACCTTTTTTGATTTACATGGTTCCCACAGACCAATAAATTGCATCCAGGGCATTTGATGATTTATCATAAATATGGTAACTCTTAACAACTCATAGAATGATGGTAGTGAGAAAGGAATGATTAACTTCAAGGATGGAGGCTGCTAGAAAATATATAAATTAAAACAAAAAAGATATAAAACAAGGCATCACAAAGACTCTAAATGAAACAGAAGGGGAAAATCTATTAATTTACTTGATGCAGGCAATTGTCCTGAGCAGAAAGCAGAAGTGTTCAAGTGAAAGGGCTTCACCAACCTTCCAGAATAGCCAACAAAAGTAGATATGGAAATTAACATCCTGCACATTGCTCTCAAGCATCAACTGAAAACTTTCAAGATAAAAATATAATTTACCTACTAAAGAATGAGAGTCAATTAGATATTAGTCATCTCATTTTTAATACTTGAAATTGGAAGAAAACAAGAAAATGGATTCTTAATTTCCTATGGGATATTATATCCAATTTACATCTATAAACCAATGTACAGTTCCAATTAAACATAATTTAAAGTCTTAAGAATTTCAGCTGACTTCAACATTTGGAGAACATAATGACAAATTTATTGGCAAAATGACTAAAAGAGATAATAAAATAAAACTATGGAAAGCAGGAGATAATGGATCTATTGATATAAAAAAAGGAAGAAGACATTTGTTCTGAAGACCTGGAATACCAGTCAAGACTAGGGAAGGGCATAAAGGCTGTACTTTTGTAAAAATGATATTTCAAGAAAGAATGAAATAAAATCTTAGAAAATATGGAAAATATGATTATGACAATAATGCTAAATATAAAGTAACATAGTCTCACTTGAAAGAAAACAAACTGAAGAACATGTACACAATATGAAGCAAATTAAAATAAGTCAGAACTTCAAGCTTTTGCTGAAGAATCCATAAAAACAGGTTAGGAATATTCTCCTTCAAGTGACATTCACCCCCAAAATTTGAATGCATAAAAAACTACCCACAGTTTCCGTAATAAATATTATTTTGTACCCATAATTTCATTTAAGTAGTATTGATTCTTTTTCTTTTTGGTTTGTACTGATGAGGCAAAAGTTATTCATAATGAGCCAGGCACAGTGGCACATGCTTGTAACCCCAGCAACTCAGGAGGCTGAGGCAGGGGGATGGCAAGTTGAAAGCCAGCCTCAGCAGATTAGCAAGGCACTTAGCAACTCAGTGAGACCCTGTCTCTAAATAAAATATAAAAAGGGCTGGGGATGTGGCTCAGTGGTTAAGCACCCCTGGGTTCAATTCCTGGTACTAAAAATATCTTTTCAATATTATTCATATTGAAATACACCATTTTTTCATTATACAGTTCTATGAAGTTGATAAATGAATGCAGTCCTGGAAACATTTTCACAAACACAATTCAGAATATTTGCTTTGCCCCCAAAATGGTACTGCAAAAGTTGCCTCTCAAATCACTGTTGTGATTCCTGACCATTACTTTTTTTCACAATGTCATAAATATAAAGATATATATAGTAGGTAATTTTGTTTGTTTGTTTCTTTGTTTGATCTGGCTTTTTGTACTTGGAATTATGCCTTAACATTTACCCAAATAATTACATTATCAGGAGTGCATTTTTTATTACAATGGCTATTTCATTTTACAGATGTACTAGGTTACTTCTGTATTCAGCCCCTGATGCATAGTAGTATAATTGGTTCATTTCCAGGTTTTTAGTAATATATATATTGAGTTCAACCAGGAGATAGGTCTTAATCCATTTTTGCTGCTAGAAGAGACTAGTAGAGAGTGGGTAATTTATAAAGAAAAGAAATTCATTTTTCACAGGTTTGGAGGCTGGGAAGTCCAATTTCAAGGTGCTGGCATCTAGCAAGGGGAATTTTTATGTGTCATCTAATAGTGCTCATAATCAAAACAGCGAGCCAAAGTCACTTTTCTAAATATCTCACTCTTCTGATAATGTGCCTATTCCTGTAGCAAATATCCCATACTTCTTAAGGATTATCACTTATTTTAAAAGTTCCAACTCTGAACATTATTACTTTGCTGACTGCTTCCAGCATCCACACTTTGGGGAACACATTAAAACCACAACAAGACAGAATTGCATGGTTGTTTGCACAGTTTAATGTTAATATAAAAATTTTAACATAAGCATTTAAGTAATGGGGGATCAACGAGGTGGAGGAAAAAAGAAACTCTGAAGAAGATGTAATACCAGAAATAATGAGAGTCATCACTTCTGAGGCTGGAATAAAACACTTAAACAGAAGGCCCCACCCTTCCCAGGACTGAGACTGTGACTTAGTGGACAGAGTGTAGTCATGGCTTACAGGATGGGACAGAGTTTGGTAAAGGTCTGGCAGTTCCCATTAAAAATCCACTCTGAGAAATGGAAGCTGAAATTTACTGGCAATTCCTCCTTCTTTCATCTTGTTCAAAGTTGTTTTGGCTCTTTGAAGTTCTTTATTTTCCACATAAATTTTAGAATTGACAATAAAAATAAAGAGTGTTGGGATTTTGATTGGAATGACACCGAATCTACAGAGGATTTTAGGGAGCATTACCCTGTAGCCATGTTGAGGCTTTGGATTCAGGAACAAACAGCATTTACTGCTTCTTAATATTCAGAAGCAGCATATATTCTGATCATACCAAATGAACCACAAGTAGTGAACAGAATGCAATTTCACCAACTGTGATAACAAAAAGTAGTGAAATCACTGACCAATTTTCTCAGAAATAAGTGTATTTAAAAAAGGAGGAAGTGTATGAAAATGTTAACGTCATTATTTCAGAAACTAGGAAATCAAAACATGGTTTCCTTGAGTAACATTTTAAGATGGAACTTCAAGCCTATTGTACAAAATTGTGCAAGCAGCAGAGAGGCAGAGATTTCAGGGTGAGGAAATAATTTCTGGGGAAGACAAAAGGCAGAGAAAGAATGCTGCAGTGGACATTAGGTTTCATTGTGAAACCTTCTTTACTCTTTATTTTTTTAAAGCACATATTTATATTTATAGAAATAAATTAATAACAACAAAACCCTCAAAATTAATGGCTATATCCATTAAATTATTATACTGGAATAAAGTTATCAATTACTAAGTGGAGAATAATAAATTAAATTTTGTTGTTGTTGTTGAAGGATGAGCCTTATAAAATCTACCATATCACATTATTCACTAGTAACTAACCAGCGCTTAAGAATATCAGCTATTGAAGATGTCAGATATGTCTGAACATAAGGAAGATAGATGATATGGGATCACAATCAGATCAAGAGCTAAAAAATATGTATAAGAAACCTGGGTTTCCAATTCCTTTCCAACTTCCTGCCACTGAGTAACTAACTTTATTCATATAAGGAAAGATAAAAAGAAGTTGGCAGTGAGGCAGGTATTATAGCTCAGTTGTACAGCTCTTGCCTGTGTGAAGCACTGGACTTAATTCTCAGCATCACGTATAAATAAAATAAAGGTCCATGGACAATTTAAAAACATATTAAAAAAAATGAAGCTTGAGAGAATTGACTTCTGGAGATACAGGGATATAAATGCTCTTCCTCAGGAACACTAAACATGAGGCATTTTGACTGAGTTTTTGCAAATGTATATGGAAAAACAGCGTTGCAAAGAAAGCCTACCATTCCCTCACTACAGGTTCACCAGCAGATAGAAAACTCTTCTTTGGGGATAATAAGTGGACTCAGAAGGGATAGCTGATACTAAGGGTTTCAACTTGCTATAATGCAATGGCTGGACCTTACCTGATCATGGTAATAAAGGTCATTAATCAACAAGTTCCACTCATGTACACTTTCCAAAGAGTATTTTAGTGCCACATTTTAAATTTTAAATAGGCAATTAAGGATCACCAGATATTTTTGGAAATTTTACAAATGAAAGATATCAAAGCAAACAAAAAAGTAGGTTAAAGAGAATCATATATAACACAGATATAGGAACAACTTAAAATACAAATTATATGCAAATAATAACCTGAAAAAATAGAGGATATTGTGCTCAAAAGAAATAACAGAATTGAACATTTAAATGAAAAATAAAAAAAATTAATAGAAGTTCTTGAAACCTTAAAAAATTAAAAAATAGAAATTAAAAATAGAAAGAAATGACATGTAAACTAATAGAAAATAGATTTATTATTATGAGATTAGCTCATAACCAAATAACTAAATAATAGGGTTCAAAAAATAGGTTTCAATAAAAATAATAGGTTTCAGAAATAAATTAAAGAACTTCAGGTAAAAAGAAAAAGATATTACAAACATACTAATAAACAAAATTGTCAATAATTTAGAAGTATATTTTCTAAGAAGTTTAAAGAAGCCTTACATCCTCATGATAATTTAGATACCAGCCTCTGAATGCAGGTCACATAATAAACAAAGGAAAACAAAACTGCATTAGAAAGACATGGTCATTAGCACAGGGAGTGCTGCTATCCAATCCTGATAGAAGAAATTTCCCACTCATCCTATACTCATCCATTTCAGAGAATATCCAATGCTGCAGTCTGGCTGGGCACAATTCATGAGCCACTTATCAAGCACAAAGGAACTTTATTTTTAGAAAACACACACCGCACCACAGGAGCTCTTCAGGAATTCCCTCAGAGCCCAACTGCCACCACCAGATTCCGGTGAGCTTCTCAAGCCCCCACTCCTCCTGCTCTTGAGACTGATTGGCTGGGTCACATGGGTGGAGCCAAAAGTGTCCCCCAATGAGCTGCTCCATGGTCTGAAAGGGCGGGGAAACAGCCCAATGAGCATCACCACAGAGGAGCCAATCAGCTGGCAGCTGGAAGTTTGCTGGTGCCCCTTCGGCTGTGACTCTCAACAATCCAAGGCATCACAAATTGAATATTGGTAGAGAATATAATTAAAGGTACTGCTGGGAGGTTTCAGAGAGAAATGAAGAAAATGTTACCAAAACCTAGAGGAAAAGGGAACCTCAATATTGTGGCAGGAATTAGATGGAATAGTACACAATAATTACATGAGAAGCTGAGTTTATATGTAACAAATTTGAAGACTAACCTGAGGAGATTTCTAAGCAATATGTTGAATTAGAAACTTGTTTCTCTCTGTTGCTTATAATAAAATTTGAGAGCAAAGACAGAGACCAAGAAAAGGATTGTCAAGGAAACAGGACTTGATTTGGGAAATTGTAAGCCTATCCAGATTGCAGAGACACTAAAATTGGGAGATTCATTGCCAGGAAAGAATATTTTGGAGAGAGAGCCAAGGGTGTGGCTGGAAAAACCTTTCACTAGTGCTTTGGAAGGATCAAAAGGGCAGAGTATTCAAGTAAGCATGTGTCTCTTTGAAGAGATTAGACAAGTGACTCATGGATCCCCTCAACCATCTAAATAGAAGCCAAGATAAGAGATGGCATTATCCCTCAAAGATCAGTGGATGAGCCTCTGATCTAATGGAGTGAATCCCTGAAACACACAAGGGACACTTTCAAGATTCATGAGACTGTTAGGCCCATAAACATACTCATTGCCAGCATGGACTAAAATAGGGACAGGGAGAGAACAAAATGAAGGGATGCTGTTTATCTTCCAAATTCCTTAGATAAAAAACAAGATAACAAAACTATCCAGGGGCAAACAGGTAGCATCTCTAGCACAGGGGCTGAGTCACAAAAGGTTATCTGTCCAGCAAGATTTTGAAATTGCTTAGAACTTGTGATTCCCCCTCTCCCTTTTTAAAAAATCAAGTCTACTCTAAAAAATAATTATAACTAATACTATTATCCTATGCTTGAATTTTAGAACATAAGATATTTCAGGGTTTCATGGATTCCCTGATGGAAATGAATTTCGCCTTAGATCATATGATACTAAGAGCCCCGCCCACAGATTATTTGGGAGATTGACAGGATGAGATGTGGGCTTTTCCTGATGACGAGATTCAGATGTCATTTTGGACTTGTGATGATGTGCTTATGGCTTGAGATTCTGGGGACCTTGGAAAAGGATGAGTACATTTTGGCATACACATGAATCTTTGGAGATCAGACTATAGAGGATGGTAAAATAATAATAACCCTCTCAGATAACTACACCTTAATCCCTGAAACCTGAGAACATGCTACCTTGTGTGTAAAAGGGATTTGGGGATATTAAATTAAGAATTTTGAGACTGGGAGATTATATTGGATTATGTGGGTGTATCCAAAGATAAAGATCCTTATAAGAGAGAGAGACAGAAAAATAAATATAAGAAAAAAATATATAATATTGATGATGGGAGGAAAGGTGGAGAGGGAGAAGACATTTGCTGTTGCCTTTAAAAATGTAGGATGGGGCTACGAGCAAAGAAATGTAGGAGGTGTCTAGAAGCTAAACATGTTATAACAGATAATTCTATGGGAATAAGTTTGTATAGTTTTAAGACTAGTTTTATGGATTTTCCTCCATAAGCCTAATACCTTCGTATTTTCTCATCTTCTACCACCCCTGGTGTGGAACTATGGGAGAGAAGGAAACAGAAAGCAACAATTTAATGCAACACAGGCATTTTACTAGATGGAGTTAACAGTAAACTTAGAACAAAGAATGCTAGAATGTTTATAGAGGAATTAATGGAAAAAATGAGTTCCTTGGTTGGTCTCTCATCTTTCCTAGGAAAAAAAATTATCAGCGTGTGCACTGGACCACACCAGAAGTAAATTAAACTGATCAATGTCATTTTAGGGTCACATCCATATAAGCATAAATTTGAAAAAAAAATCTCAGTGTTAGCATTCTAGATGAATGTCATAGTGGGTGTGGGGCGGGGGCGGGGGGTTCAAGCAAAGGCACCCTTTTGAAAACATACTTGAGATAAGATTTTTGCAAAGCAAAAGTGTCCAAGTCAATACAAATGACCTTGTATTATAGTAAACTACTAAGTCTATAGTAACTTGTAGCAGCAGCCATGGGAAGTTCACATACCAATCAAACTATTCATCTAGTATGAAAGTAAATAAAGGTAATTTGAGACATAAATGGATTCAAAATTCATTTCATATACTCTCTCCTAGGAGGATCTTGAAGTATATGTCTTTCACACAGAAGTAAACCCTAAAAGAACAAGACATAGTAGACATGGTATCTTAGCAACCAAAAATACCATACAAGAAATGCATTAATTTCTCTCCTCTGTAAATTTTCTTTCTTTTGACTGTTACAAGATGACAGGATACTACAGCTCCCTCAGATACTACCTATTTTTTTTTTTTTTGGTCTACTAATGTGTGACAGCCATAGCTTACCCAGTAAAATACCTAAACATGGTATATAGGATTTTGACAATTACAAACCAGGAAAGGTATCTATGAAGTTTGAAATTGAATAGTGGTTCTTTTTTATAGAACAGAAAAATGTATGAGAACAAGAACAGTTACAGCATTTGTAGTGAGCTTGCTCTGTGTTTATTGTTGAATTAACTGTTAATGCACTCACTAATAAGATGGACTTCCTACAACTTTTTTGTAATTTAGTCTTACAAATGAGGAACTGAGACTTTAGAAAGGTAAAATAACTTGCTTGTGCTATAATGCTATTGAACAAATAGATTAAATGAGAATTGGCATATTTCTGTTCACACTGTGGGCTGCCATGCCAGCCTCATGCTGTATAACATCAACTCCTATCATGTGGAAAATTTTCCTTTTTCACATAAAGAATAAGAGGCCAAAGAGAACCAGTCATAAAGTAATGAGTTATTCCTGCTTCCCTAGCTAAACACTAATTAGTGTCACAATCAAACAGCCACTCAACCTGGAGATAGTTAAGACCCACGGAATGTATTTACCTGCCACGAAAAATGTTTTCCTTATACATAGCACCTTAAAAGTATGGAATTTGATTTCCTTTTGCACAGCTGGAAAAGCTCAGTAACCAATTCACTTTTCATGGTGTGTATCATCTGATGGTAGGCAGTGCCAGAAAAGAGATGAAAAAAGATCTGAACAAAATATATGGTTTTAAATGAACATCATCCTTGTACATGGATTCCATATAATATTCTGAGATTCTTTTCAACAGAATGTGAAAATACCTAATGAACAAATTAATCCAACTAGAAACCCATGAAGATGTGTTGATTTTTTTTTAGAAAGAGTCAGCAAGTATGGATTGCATGCTTACTGTGTGCTTGGTGCTGTGGCACATTTCATGGGTTCTAATGCTGTCAGTAACTGCATGAAGAGTGTTAAATTAACTCCTTTGACAGAGAGGTGAATCTGCTCACAGAACTGTAGCTAATTATTAACAGTAGCATTATCTAAAGCCAGTATCTCCACGTCTGTGGTAGTTGTGTTGATGATTGTTTTCCCTACAATTTTAAAAGAACTCTGGGTTACTGATATGTATTCTATCCAAAATGTTAAAAGCAAACCGTTTATTCAGTAAAGATGGATGGATGTGTTCTCTTTTCAAAGAGGTAATTTAAGAAAACATGATTTCTATTTTGGTATAATTAGAAAGGCAAAAATACAATTTCCAAGTATAACCAAGAGAGTTACTTCCAGTAAGCTGATTATAATAAAGGGGTTCTATGAGGTTGAAAGAGCTGATCTTGCCTCAAAAGCTCTAAAATATTTAATAAATTTGAAAGAAAACATATTAGTTAAGTGTTAATTTTACTCAATTATTTATCCTCAATTTCAATTTCCAGGAGGAAATTATTACTTAGTTTACACAGCAGGATATATGTATTTTTTTACTGTATAGTACTTTTCAGGAAATTATTTTATATAAATAACATTTAGACTACTAGTGGAAAGTGACAGATTAAGCATAGGTATTTACCTCCTTCCCTCCCAATATCCTGTGGAAATAAAGAAAATTTATTTTAAGATGTGTAAATCCAAAACATGGTTCTGGAATGCAGAAGTAAGCTATTAATGCATTGCACCAATTCTAGGCATTTTTGCAGCAGAGCATTATTTTGGTATGAGGGAGTCCTGAATAGAGCAATTATAATCTAAAATGAGTAGGAGATCATTGCTTGGAGAGAATCATCTTTCCCTTCTTCTACCACCAGAGAAAATAGGCTCTGAGTGAATACACACCAAGACCACAAAATAATCCAGGAATGGTCAAATGCAAAACATCTGTAGAATACCTCAGTTACCTATTTTCATTCAACTGTTAGAAAGAGCAGAATTTTTCTTTCTAGATTGCTTTACTGACATCTCACCATCTATCCAACCTCTAAATCAGAGTCTAAAAGGACTAGCATGTGATTTTCTCTATTCGTTTTTAATTGTTTTAAGCTTTTCTCATTGATTTAATGTCATCCATTGATGAGTTCCATCTTAAAAATCTGCACCTGATACCTAGACTTTGGTATCCAGAATCCCTACTGACATGTTTGTTGTGATGTTTCAAGAGTTCTGTGCAAATATAGTATTCAGCCATGAACCTCACAGGAACATTTCCATCTGTGATGGGCCATTTGTCCTGTAGTATTTACCCAATAGCTGGGGTGTGTCATAGGCTATAGCACCTAGGCTTGCCTAAGTACTCTATGATGTTCATAGAACAATGGGTTTGCCTAATAAAGCACATTTCAGTACATATTCCCATTGCACAGCAACACATGACTGTGAACCTCAAACTGTAGCTCTTTTTCCCAAAGATTTTTTCCCATATTTTTACCAACTTTGGAATATAGCCACGTGCTTGAAGCTCCCTATACCCCTAGCACTCTAGAATCTCCGTCTTCACCTAACTGTATCCTTCTAAAATTTGAGGTCTGTGTCAAATCATACCTCTTAAGAAAGTCTTTGCTTGACTCTTCCCCAAAACAGTACCAACAATATTGTCTATTGGAATATGGCAAAGGAAGTTGTTTCTGTCCTGCTACTTTCTAATTGCTTTATTCATTTGTTTTTATCATCTTTTTCTATGAAATTTAAGTTCTAAGTGAGAAGGCACCTAATCTGTGTTGATAACCATTATGAACCAAAAACCTGCAATAGTAAGAGTATATGCTCATGAAATGTTTTTGAATGATGGGATGAATGAATGAGTGGATTAATTGGAATTAAGAATGTCTCATGTAAAATTTGGGGAAATTGGGGGAAAGTGAATGAAATTATAATTGTATCCTCATCTTATATGCAAAGAACAATAAATACTACATAAAATTGATGAATGTTGAAATAGGAATAGTATATTGGCCACCAATATTATGATGACAAAGTAGAATGATTCATGTGGACACCTAATTGACTTCCTTCTAAATGTACAATTTGATTAATCATAGTCTATCAGCAAATTCTGCTGTTTTTAATGTGTATAATTGAGCATGATGATAAATTAATTAAATACATTTCTTTATTTACCTTTCACGTGTATTTTTTACAAGTTTTACTGTTCTAACTTATAATAGTCATCATAGTTATCAACATTGATCTTTAGAAAATTCAACATGGTTTGTTTTAAAATGTAAGCGAAATTATTTTAAATATCTTACTTAAATCTATAAACAGTTTAATAATTGCTCAACATAATTTAAAAGTATATAGATAATGTCCATTGTTTTCAAATAGCAGAGTATATGAGAATGGTCAAAACTTTGATCTGCACTTAGAACAGAGAAAACTGTTAATGTACATTTGGCACCTGCTTCTCATTGGCCCTTTACCAGATCCTTGCTCTTCATAAACCCCCAGAAGAAGATTAAAGATGAAAATTACTTAAAAATACTTGCTATAGTCTCTATGTTAAACATATGGCTAAATGTATTAGAACCTTTTTTTAACCTATTAGACTGTGACATATTGTTTTTCTTACAAAAATGTAAATATTATAAAACTTTGTATTTAAAAGTACTATTTTTTTGTTCTATTTTGCTTTTATACTCTTTATATTGGTCATTTAAATATAATTGGTGGTGTAATATGATGTATATTTTGGCAAAGACATGATATATATGCATGTTAGTAGGTAGGTATGTGGCTATTTATTCAACTTATTTGGAGTGGAGCTTGGCTGATGAAACATGGCACGGCTAGAACATTCCTTAGTATTTCTTGCCACTGACAAATGTAGCACTGTCTCCAGTCGTAGAGAGGTGAATAAAAAATGATGGTTTTGAAAGCAATGTTTTGATAAATTAAAATGAAATTTACTTTGGACAATAAGATTTATTAGTTGTGAGATACACTTAGGATGATTTTGACTTTCATGAAGAGAAATCAATCTGTAATAATTAAAATTGAGTTATTACAATAGATTATTCCAAAAGAATTTGACTTTTTATTAATGCCAGCAGTCAGATTTTGAAGAAGACCAAACAACCTAATGCAATTCCAATTCTTTACTACTCCATGCATAAATAACCTTTTTCCCTCTGAGCACACTTTTCAAATGTTGGATTTGGAGGTTAATATTCAGCTAATAAAAGATAGTCCTGTCTTTTTAACAAATGCTTTTGCAATTCTTATATTAGAAGATGACTGTTGAAAACCTACATAAAAACTTAACTCTAAAGGTGATACTGAAAGATGCCTCAGAGCATTTGTCAAAACAAATAAAAGGAGAAAGCTACATCTATTTGGTCTCATGTGTGCATCCTCTAAGTGTGGCTTTGCAAACATTTCCTCAAATGACATCAGTGTCACTGATAATGAAAAGTTTTCATGTCCAAGAAAATTAAATGATTATGCTTATTGAATGTTCAAATAATGTCAATTTATATCATTAGATAAGTATACCAATATAAGTATACCAATATTTAATTTCATTTTGGATTGTTATTAATGATTTATAAGGACTGTCTTAGTTCAAATCCAAAATTAATGGATTCAAAGCAAATGTGTGTGCAGCTATATAAAAATTCTCAGAAAGTCAAAATATGCACATGCTTGATTCACTGTGGCAATCTTTGATATTATTTATATTGTTCAAACATCATATTAATAAATATAATACTGTCAGATTCTAACATTTAATATTTTAATATTATTCACATTTTTCACACTAGGTGATTATCATTTATGGTAGAGATAAAGATTAGAAAAAGAGCTTAAAAACACAGGGTAGAAAAAAAGTGGTTTATTCAGAATCAGCTGTCACTTTCCTTAAAAACAACTGAATATTAAAATACTTTTCAAAATATTTTTATTTTCTAGGTGTTGAAAGTAAACAAACCCTAAGAAACTCAAATTCTCATATTAACATTATATATTTGCTATTAAAACAGCATGCAAGAGTTATCCTTTTTACTTGTTTACTTAGAAACTTACATCATGTTGTAAGGAAAAAAAGTTTAAAAAAAAAATCATTTCCAAGAGAAATATGCCTCAAATTTAAAATCAGAGTTTTAAAGTTGAAATGGGTAAATAGATGCTGATCTTCATTATGTTGACATATGCTGATGATGTGTTCCAGTTACCAATTATTGCATGACACATCAAACTAAACAGTAGTGTCAAAGAACAACTTATTATGTTCATGGATTATGTAGGTCAGGAATGCAGAGCGTCAGCGGGAATGGCTTGTTGTCCCTTATCCATGATATCTGGATACGTAACTGGAAGACCTCAATGTCTGGGAGTGACTGAGCCCTGGAATCATCTGGAATCTTTATGAAATTGTATTTGGCAAACTGGCTTAGTTCAGAGACCAGGCTTGGCTGGAGCTGCCAACTGAAGCTTCTGCTCTGGGTTACTATCAGGAAACCTATGTGTCTTGGGCTGAATCTTAACCTTCGTGGTAAAGGCATTAGGAGATGGAACCTTTGAAAAATTACAAGGTCTTGAGAATTGAGCTCTCATGAAAGAATATGTACCCTTATAGAAGAGGCACCAAAGAGCTCTTTCATCCTTTCTGTTATGTGAGAATTTGGCCACAAAGCATGATTGATAAATCATGAAACAATCCTTACAAAATGCTGACTCTGTCCCTTCTTTGATTATGGACTCTAGAACTGTGATAAATATATTTCTATTATTCATAAGCTATCCAATTTGTGTTATTTCATTACAACATCCTAATTGAGCTAAGTTCTCAGGATCATGCTTCAATAAAAAGGTAGAATTTCATGACATATTATAACAGCCTCGGAAGCAAAATATTGCTCTGCTATATTTTCTTGTGGCAGTCATCTCATCCAAAGTCAAGGGAAAATGGCGTGGCTGCACCTTTTGATGGAAAAGCATCAGTGGATTTGTGGTTTTGCTTTGTAAAACCACAAGAGTCAACCTTCTGTCCTCAAACCATTCACATTTCTTCTACAAAGTACTTCCACCCTTTGCCAAGACTCCTAAAAGTTCTTGTATTGACATGGGATCATCAAGTTGGATCTCATGTTCAAATCTCAAATAGAAATCAAGTACAGGTATAGATGATATTTCTTAAGTAATGTTGCTCTTGATACCTGGAAGAGAAAAGATAACTCTCTTACCCTCAATATACAATCATGGGTGGGTTAAAGGTAATGCACTCGAGAAGGTCTATCAAAATAACTGTATTTATTACAAAGTGATTCAGTTACTACTTCTATATGCACATTCCACTGATTATAATATAAGTGACAAATTTAAAAATGTGATTTTAATTATTTGATACCTATAAATTTTTTTTTAAAGAGAGAGTGAGAGAGGAGAGAGAGAGAGAGAATTTTTAATATTTATTTTTTAGTTCTCAGCGGACACAACATCTTTGTTGGTATGTGGTGCTGAGGATCGAACCCGGGCCGCACGCATGCCAGGTGAGCGCGCCACCGCTTGAGCCACATCCACAGCCCTTGATACCTATAAATTTTTACTTGTTATTCTTAGATATACATGAGAGTAGAGTATATTTTGACATATTACACATACTTATTCTACTTAGGATTCCATTCTTGTGGTTGAACATGATGTGCAGTTTTACTGGTGGTATAGTCATAGAGCAAAGTTATATCCACCCTTGAGCAGACTCAACTTATAATCAATTAGACTTCATCAGTTCAAATCAATTAAACTTCATTACGATATTGTAATATTGTATTCAATTTCCCAGAAGCAAGAAGGGAAACCACAAGCTAGATGATCAAATATTTAGCGATCTAGCCAGTAAATTAATAATGCGTGGGGAAGATGAAAACCTGCTGAAGCTTGAATTGTGTCCTGGGGTTATGAAAACAGCTATGACTAATTGCCTTGTTTCACGGAAATAGGAAAGAAACAAAACTGTTAATCGCAAACACTTTACCTCATAAAGTTGAGAGCAACTTCCTCTGCTCTTAAATATTATAACTATCACAATGTTTCCCAAGGTAAAAAAAAAATATTATGTAGTGACTACAGAAATGTGAAAAGATTAGTAGGTACACAGTACCGCACAAAGCTTTGCAGAAAAACTTCTAATCTGGAGACTGATAAACACAAAGAATAGATATTATAACTCTAAGCAAGAAATTTTTAAAAGATGTTTTGCTATTCCATAGCTCCATAAATTACAATTAGAAATAAAGTAATTATGAGGATTAGATCAAATAAACCTTTCTCCTAGACAAATAACATATGAAGACTTGGAATACACAGGAAATAAAATGAAAGGATGAATCTCTATACCTTAGAGTCTTTGGGAATTCACTACTGAATTCCTTGGGACCATGTGTTTGAATGAAACCAGTTTAATATCTCTGATCATCTGTAATCTCAAAGTCAATAAATTTTAGTTTTTCCTTTTAAGACTACATAGAGGACTCCATTTGACAGTACCAGGACTCTCGGTCTGATCCACTTCCTACATACTACACTGATCTAATGGTAAGATTGCAGCGTCTGAGACCCATAAACAACAATGCTTTGGCTGGTGGAGTGATTCACTGAAGTTTTCTACCTGCTCCCAGGCTGATTCTAATACCAGGGTCTCTAAAGAATACACAGGATTCCTGGGGAAAAAAAAAAAGGTGTGGTCCTTAAAATTAAGTAAAGATTTCTTCCTGGTACTTCCCAGGCAAAAGGAGGTAGGAGGGAAATCCCCTAACTGCATACAGGAATTTCCACTGCCTTCTCTTTCAAGTTCTGGGAAACAAGAAACACTTAACAGTAATTTATAGCAATAAAAATTGAGGAGAATATATTGATACCTTAATTAAGAAAACAGAGATCTATTATGTAGTTCACATGATCTCACAGTAATAAGAAAAAACAAAAATTATAAAACTGATTTAAATATGTCTACTTGTACATTATCTATCTATCCACTTCCCTATGAAAACTCTACCCTACCAAAGAGCAGAGACTAAGTGCATATTTCAGCTCTAATATGATTGTTCATTTTAAACCAAAATTTGGTTTTCTTGGAATACAACCATAAGTGTAAATGGATTTGTAAATAAATAGAAAGATGTCATGAAGCAATATTATATTTTAAATAAAAGAAAATTACCACTGTGAATATTAGAAAATTTTTTCATCTTATAATTTTTCAACTAATTTGAGTGATAATAATACTTATAAAATGATTGCTATAGAAAAATTAAAGATAGTACAGTTCAAAGTATTATATTTTATGAAATCCTTTCCAAAATTTACCTCACTAAACAATAAGCATAAATCCAACACCCAGTAAGGGGTATGACCTCTTGAGATGTTAGCTATGCACAAACACATTGAAGGTATTTGAGACTGTTTCAAAAAGCAATCCAATATTTACATACTATGGCTCAAGGAAGAGATACTAACTCAACTTATTCTCCCTCAGGCCACTGTCTAGACCACAGGAAACCTGGTCAACAGCCTATGGGACATCACGAGCTTCAGACTCAGAAATTTCCATAATGCCTTGGCCAACAGCAAGACATGGTGAGTCACGGCCACAAGGGCAACCAAAGTCAGCACACGGGAGCTGTTTAGACAGTGATGGACCCAACATCAGAGTCAGGCCAAAGGAACATCTAACAGCTTTAAGGACTGATTTATCTTCGATTCAGTGGAATTTCTGGATTTAACAGAACCCAGAAAGCTTGGCCAGAACAAGAAAAGTATGAAAGATTGGAAACAAATAACTTTTCAGAACTCAGCTTGCTCTGGAAAAGGAACTTCTAGATTAAAGGATTTAATCTAGTTAGTTATGGACAGTCAGATCCATGTCAATATTCATGTTTCTGTTCATATGAATATGGTTATCTGTCTAAACAGATGAATGGTAATACTACCTCAGATGAGACTAAATGACTAATAAATGGGACAGTACAATTGAAATGAATTAGAATTTTAATTACATATATTGCATATATTGGAGAATGTGTACTCATACACACACACACACACACACACACACATATGTGCGCACATTTTCTTAGAGTCTCTATATTTCTTAAAAAATTATGAAATAGCCAAGCATATTGGCATATGTCTATACTCCCTGTGATTCAGGAGACTAAAGCAGGAGGATTGCAAGTACTAGGCCATCCTCAGCACTTCAGGAAAGCCATCAGTCACTTAGAAAGAACATGTCTCAAAATATAAAGAAATAAATAAAAATAACCTGGGATAGAATTCAGTAGTAAATTGCCCCCTGGGTTCCATATCCAGTAATCCCCCAAAAAATAAATAAAAGGAGAAAAATTATAAAAATATATCTATACATTCTTTCACACACAAAATAAGTATGCCTAGTGAAAGCAGGTCAGGGTTGACACACTGGATGAAGAGTAGAAATCACCTGTAATTATAACTTCTGGCCATTTGATTCACTGCAGAGAAATCTAGGTTCACCAACTTTATCTGATTGTTTTCCCCTGTCTTAAAGCTAAGCCACGCCCCTTGCTAGTGATTGGTTCATGAAATCAGACTTAGGCCAATCATCACATGGCATTAGCCAGATGACAGGAACTGGTTCAGGAAGGATAGTCAGATGACTTATCCAGGCAAAGACATCTGGGAAAATGGGTTTAAAATATGGGGAAAATGTATTTTTGCATTTTTTTTTTCTGTTGCTAGCTTTCTTTCTTTGTTCCCTGCTCTGTTTGCAACAAGTCACTAGAAAGTAAGTTCTCTCTTCCACAAATTGTCATGCTCCATGCAGGTCTTGAGCTATTAGCAGCCTGAGAAAGAAGCTGCCTTGTTGCAAAAGAGGCAATGAGAAGTATTTCAGAGCAGGAGAGCCAGAATCAAATGATTAGCCAACCCTGGACTCCTATTTTTGTGAACCAAATATTGTCTATATTGTTTAAGAATTTTTGTATTTTTTAACTTATTTTAATAGAATATTCTATTCTCTTTCACTGCAAACATATCTAATTAAATATACATGTGAAAACCCATCACATCTTTTGATTATACTGAATTAAAATATTTTGTACCTAAAGTTCTTCTTATCCTTCATATTTTTTATTAAATATCTCAAATAGTTCACCTGCACATTGTAATTGATTCAATTGTGTGAATTAAGCACAAATTTACTTTGTATTGTACCAAATTGAATATGTTCAACACTTAAATGAGAAATAGATACGTCTGTACTATTTTATCACACTTAATATTTTATTTATGTATTTACTTACAAATATTTCATATATTTATAGGTAGACAAAAAGAAAGATAAAAGGAGTTTCTGAAGGACATTTGTTAATCTACCTAAAGTGAAGTTATGCACCATTTTTAAGCAAATTACCAGTTAGTGGCTTGTTCATATCTCTAAATGAGCAAGAGGCAAATATCAAAATATAATACTTTCATCATTGTGCTTTTAAATTGAGAAAATGGATTAAGTCTTAGATTTCTATAATTGTTTTTCATATGGAGTTTTGTGAAAGTAGAAGGAAAATAAAAAAGATACCACCAGCTCAGGGCAATTTCTGTGGTCTGAGTGTCAAACTTTAAGGCATAGAAATACAGAGAATGACATTGTCATTTTTCTTCTCTAGCCATAGATGCTAGGAAATTAAGCCCTGCATTACATGGTGAACAGCATAACATATTTCTTGTAATTTCAAACACCCAGCTTGTTCCTTCTGTTGCTGACAGAAAGAGACCAGGAGATGGATGTCTCATGAGCTACCGTCAAGATTTTGTTTATGTTTTGGGATAGACAATAGTAAACTAACAAGTTGATTTGATTGATAGATGAAAATCAGAATTAGAGGAGATACCTGAGGAAACAGAATCTTATGTGAATATTGTTCTATTAGAGGAGAAGGAAGTAAATTGAAAAGGCAGGAGTGGAACAAAGATGTAAGTAATGTTCAGTCATGAGATGTGGAAGATAAGTACTTTGGAGACATGAGCTTTTGAGACAGTGTGTAAAAAGGGAAGAACATAACAGGTTCTTAAATGAAGGTGCAAAACAAAGGAACCTGAAATGGAGACTGGCCAGGAAAAAGCACTGCTGGAAAAATTAGGAAAGAACAGTGAAATGAGACAAATCCTTGTCACTTGATGGTCATAAACAGTGATCAAAGCACATTAAGGAGCTAGGGACATGCTGGCAATTAAACACATACTGAGTGGATAAAAATGCTGTTCATTCCACATGAAAAGTGGACTAAACTTAAAAGTTATTATTCTAAAAGTTTGGCTGCCTGCTTTCTCCTACTTTGACATGGATACAAAATTCTTGTGTGTGCTAGTTTTTAGTTCAATTATATTTCTGTGCAGGTATGTAGGGGATTTAGAATTAGAAAATGATGAAAATAAGAAATCTATTTGACAACTGAACAGCTCTATATGATGAAACTAAATATATATAGTACTATAGATTCTTATCCAAACCTAATATAAAAGAAATACAATTATAATTTAAGAAAGACCAGTCATGACTTCCTGAGAGATGATGGAAATCTTAGATTAGTAAAACCAATAGAAAAATAAATTATTCATCCATTTGGTTTGTATTTTCTATTGGATGGTATCTCTTCTAATTCTTATATTGCTCCATTTCATTCCACTCCATTATCATCTGAATAATTTATAGTTTGCATTGTAATTATAACTTACAGTTTGATTTCTAGTTATACGTTCACAGAATCATTTTAATCAAGTAGAGCATTTATTACAGATTTTCTTCACAATATGACCCACAAAATGCCAATAGCATAGTGTATATGTTAAACTGGGGGTGCTTTCCTCTTTTCCTTTTCCCTTCATAGCATTTGGTCAAACTATCATAAAGTATTCAGGGTGCAGGTTTAAATTTGCTTCATTAGACTAATGTTTTATTTTCCTTGTGTGATTAAATGTGTAATACATATATGTAAATATACATATAAATATTTTTTTTTCATTTTCTATTACACTAATGACTAACTTTTTGAAACATCATTAAATGTCCTTATGGGATAACTAAGGTCAGGAATATTATCATTTACTCATTTTTATGCCCAGTATCTTATAAGCTACACAAATATTACATTTAAATTTATTTTTTCTCATATTTCTCTTAAAAAAGTTAAGATGCCTCTATTTGATATGAGGTTTTATTGCAAAAAAATGACAATGCTTCTCTAACACAGAGTATTTTATTTTACACGGTGATTGGCAAGCGATTATCCAGAATATACCCAGTAAATGTATTTGACATGAATGAAGAAATTCAATTTTATTGCCAACAACTGGATGATGTTACAGTTGCTCTACTAATAAAGTTGACTGAAGTATCATGGTTTATTTTTCATTTAATAATATTTGTATATTATCTAGTCTATAAATTATAAAATTCACTAATTAATTTCTATTTATCAAATGATATATAATCTAAGCACTGTAATTCCATTAAACTCTATATTACTTTCTATTTCCAGGTTAAGTTGCAAAATACATATTTAGAAATCTTTTCGCTGAGGTTTTATTAGTAGAATAAGTTGGAAATCAAACTTCTTCTTTGTCCTAAAACAATGTACTCATTGGGCAACTTGCTATAGAAGTACTAAAACAAACAAACTGATAGATATGTTCCCAGACCCCAGTTTTAGGCTCTCAACTTGTAAAATTCAGATTCTTTTAGAGGAGTCCTGGAAACATCTGAAAATTTTCAAATAGCTTTTATCTCTTAGCTTTCAAGAAATAACACTATTTATTTTTTATTGATATTCAGCCAGTTCTAGCAGACAGAAGTGGAGAATGGCAATAAAACCCCATTTTACATTGGAAGGAATGCCATTCAAAATTTGGAATATGAGCAAACTCCTTAGAAAAAAATATTTTTAAAGAAATAAAAACTGGAGGCACTGAGAAAGGAGACACCTTAAACTTAAAAATCTAATGATAAATGAAACTGCACGGCAAACACACAATAAATCACGGTTTTTAAACCTCACCATCCTTCGTGTTGTAGATTAAAAATAAATAAATCATGGTTATTGATTCCAGCTCTGGATTAAGGATGTTCAGTTTATTTGAATCCAAACAGATTTATAAAGCTTTCAATGCTACAGCCTGGTTCTAACAACTTTCCCAGAGGCACCTTCTCTTTGTCATCCAAGCAGTTGGCTGGTCAACTTCTATATGAAAATGAAAAACAGGCTTTGGTTATAAAACAGAAGAATAAGACTCAACAAGCTGAAGCTAAATTATTAGCTTAGCACAGGCAAGCCCAATAGTAGCTATTATCAAATTCAGACCAGCCCACCTTTGTGAGAAGAACTATGACAGTTATGCAGGGTCTACCCACATTCCAAATACTTTACATAAAAATGTATACTTGGCGTATTATGCTATGGCAGGTATCATGCCAGTAAGTATACTTTTACTGGAGGTGTATAATTAAGTGCAATGTTTTCAGGTTGATAGTTTGCTATGACATGTTGTCCTATACTAGGAGCTCTGAGTTTTCACTTCACCTTGATCCAGCTTCACCATGCATTATATTTTCTTGAGCTTACTGAGAAAACTTATTGAAATGTATTGCTTGCCTCAGTTGGACAAATTTTAGGCAATCCTCACTTTTCCCGTTAGAAACACAAATCCATTCAAAATTAGAACAAGGAATCGGTTATTATGGGTCATTTTATGTGTTTCAAAGCTGTCACAGTTTTACTTCTGTACAGCTACTATTTGAGGACTAAGTTGGGAACATAAAATTGCATGTCTCCAAACGTGTGATGACATCTGTAATTCCTTAATAGCTTACCTAAAATTGGTGCTGAATGTATAGCATAAAATTAATCACAGACAATGGAGTTACTTTGACATTTTCAGGTCAACCCAGGCTAGTGACTTTCTGGCATTATTCGATGTGCAATTACCAATTGAACTGAAGGCAATATAGTTCCTTTTATTAGTAAAGTAGTCATTGATTGATTTCTAGCAATGTTATAGCTAGCCACTTACACCAATAAAGTAAATCACAATTTAAAAGTCACAAATATTTTCAGCATTCTAGTTACTATTTATGAAGTTCGCAAATATAGTAATTATTTGAGAAAAAAAAACATTATTTAAGATTAATTTCTAAAATTATGCATTTTATGATAACTTTTACCAGTTAACAATTATGAATTTAGGAAAGTAAAATAATATGGATGAGGAACTTGCCTGTGACAAAAACTTGAATTATTCAAAGGAAAAATTATGGTGCTAAATCCACCCTTTTTATATAAATATTTCAGCTAAAATAACAATAAAAGGAGAAGAGCTTCACTTATAAATTTTGGTGATTTTTGTTTAGAATGCATTAATATTTCTAGAATTCATTATACCTAAAAGTAATCTCATGACAGATATTGGGTTCAATATTGTTATTGTTCCAGCTCTAGCTTTCCCTAAGCTTTACTGAGTTGGCAGTTTTTATAATTTTTCATAAATACTCAGAATCTTTTCCTGCTGGAGTGTTATGTAATTTATGTAGAACTCAAGGATAGGCATCAGAGAAGCTTTTTACCATGAAATGTGAGCGAAGGTTACCCACTTCCTTTGTTCCTGTGATGTGATATCTGCCATTGTTTCAGATAGAGACAATGAATGAAGATGTTATGGATCAGAACTACACCTGAACTATGACCATTGTGGAAAAGGAGTTGAAATACATACATGATGCTATCTATGCCCTGCAGATGAACTGACAATTTACCATTTAGGAAAATATTTTTTTCTATTTTTATCTTGGAAATTTTTATAGCATATCTCTTTCAGTCTTATGTTTCAAACTTACATTTTAAATTGTTTCCTGTTCATTGAATTTCAACCTATATTTGTCTATAAAATAAAAATGTGCCTTTTGTAGACAGCATATGGTTGGTCTTGTTTTGTCATCCTAGTTTTTAAAATAACATCTATTTGGATAGATTAATAAGTTAAGAATTAAAATGAGTATTGATTATGGCTTTAGTCAGCTTTTTTACATCTTCTGTTTTTTTTTTCTCAATTTTTATTTCTCGTGTCTTCTTGATCTCATCTTCTTTTTTATTATTCAATATATTTCTTTAGAATTCCAAGTAAATTTTACTCTTTGATTTTAACTCCACTTTTTTTCCCAACTGGCACAAAGTTTGTGGCATATATTCTTAACTCTTCATATTTTATTTAATAATGTAAAAAAAAAATTAAGGGCTGGGATTGTGGCTCAGCAGTAAAGCTCTCACCTAGCATGGGCAGGACCTGGGTTCAATTCTCAGCACCACATAAAAATAAAAAGGCATTGTGTTGTGCCCATCTACACCTAAAAAATAAATATTAAAAAAAGAGTTTAATTTTTTTAAAATATTAACATTTTGTAAATATGTACATCATCTTCTTTATGTTAGATCTTTCTTGTATTAAATTTATGTACGTATAAATCTAGACAACATTTATATATGTATACATATATGTGTACTTATATGTAGTCTTTTTTCCATCTACCCAGATATTTATCTGTTTAAATGTTTCTTCTTTTTCTTTAAGAACAATCTTTCCTCTGTTAAGATTTTCTTAAAATTATTTGTAAGGCTAGTCTTTTGTGTTTTTAAATCTGAAAATAGTCTATTTAATCTTAATCATTGAAGGATGGCTTCTATGGATATAGTAATCTGGGTTGATAGTTTTTATTTTGTTTTGTTTTTCAGCACTTTAAAGATATTTCTTCATTTTCCTGTTTCCGTTGATTTTAACTTCCATGATGAGAAGTTAGTTATTAATGGGGCTCTTACTATTTTGTGTAATATTTTGATGTTTATTAGTGTAAGAGGTAATCTTTATCTGTGGGTTCCAATCATTCACTATGGTATTCTCCACTTCTTTTTTTCCCTATTTGATATCTATTAAGTATCTTATACCTGAAAATGCATGTCTATCTTTAAGTTTGGAAATTATCAAATCTTATTCATTAAATATGTTTCCTCAACTCTTTCCTTCTACTGTTTCAATTACATGTATGTTGGACTATATCAGATTACCTAACAAATTCCCAAAACTCTATTTTTTTTAAATATATTTTCGCATTGTCTTTCACCTTAGGTAATTTTTATTAATTTACAGTGAAATTCATTATTTCTCTCTCGTGTCTATTTGGCTATTAATCACATTCAAGAAAATATCTTTATTTCAGAAATTCTAATCTTCTGTTCTAAAATTACCAGTTAGTTCCCCCTCTTTCTCTCCATGTCTTTATTTAACATGCCTACTTTGACAGAGAACTAACAAGTTTCCAGGACGAGGTAAAAAATTAGTACAATAAATACAAAAGAAAGTTTGAGGCAAATAAATGCTTATTTCTTGGAGGTTGTTATATAATATTTGTAAGTATTTTTCCTATGCATTTGGCTGACAACTTCAGAACAATTTGGATGTTTTATTAAAATGTTATGGAAATGCTATGGTGCTTTTGTTACTAGGTAACATAATTCACTAACATAACTATTGTTAGTTCTTGGAAGGTATCCATGCTATGAGCTTATGCTCAATTATCTAATTCCTAAGGAATTTTAATTAAAAGTGAACTTTGGGGAGTGTTTCATAGATATATTTAATACCATCATGAATTAAAATAATTTCAGTGCTATCATAGCATTAAGAAAAACTAAAACAGTATAACTATAAAAGGTACATCAATGTTAACTTGAGTGACTAATTGATGTTCACATGACGAAACCTCATTTATAAATATTTTAAAGCAAAAGATAAAGTATAGAAATATTTTTGATTTCTCTTAGAAAACTGACAGATGAGATTAGGTTGACATACATTTATTGTTACTTGAGGAATTTTAACTATTAAAACACTATAATAATAACAATAAAAATGTGACTTTGTTTCATACAAAAACAATTTTGATGAAATATTAGATTTGCTGATAATGTTCTAGAATAATGCATACTAATGCACATCCACATTCTTGGGGATATATAACATCATTCATACAAACAGCATTTTGTCTAGTTGATGATTTCACTTTCCTCAAGCTGAAAATGAGCCACAACATCTCTTTGCAGCCTCCTGGGATATTTCAAAGTTCATGGGCTAAAACCATTGCACATTGTTGTGGAAAATTATCTTAATACATGTGCAGTATGTGAATATAAAGTCTAAAATGTTCACAACATATTAGAAATACAAGTTTGGAGGGAATGGAATTCTAAATTTAATTTGTTAAAGTGTAAATATATATATATATATATATATATATATATATATATATATATAATGATACAATCATATATCAAGAACAAAAATGAATTCAGTGGAAATTAATGGATAAAATCATCTCAGGAAAAGTATTAGGTGAAGCTAGTTTCCAATTATGTTATATATAAATTTTATTTTCTCTAAGGCATTCATTGTTACTTCCATTTTCTTTGTTTCATTCAACTGTCATGGATTCTCCACATTCCTTTCTTGATCTTTTACCTACAACGCCATAGAGAAGGTTCCCCATTTTACTCCTCTCTCTCTCTCTCTCTCTCTCTATATATATATATATATATATATATATACTTACACTTTAAAAATTTGAGCTGTCATTAATTGAAATATTAACAAATTAAATTTATTATATATATAATAATCATTATGATAATATTGATAAGGTGTTTAAGTTTCTCCCATTGAAAAATATTACAATCTCTCATCTTTTTTTTTTTTTTTTGGTACCAGGCATTGAACTCAGGGGCACTCAACCATGTCCCTAACTCTGAGTTGCTTAGTGGCTTACTGTTGTTGAGGCAGGCTTTGAACTAGCAATCCTCCTGTCTGAGCTGCTGGAATTTTAGGCATGTGCCACTGTGCCCAGCTGTCTCATTTTCATTAGTACTCTACCACAAAAAGTTTGGTTTGTGTTCATGAAGGAAGCAGTTGATTGATTCCATTAACTTGATAGATTTAATGACTTAAATTTATAGATTTCTCATATCATTTAATCACTATTAGAAAACTCCCAAACATCTTTCCATGGTTTTATGTACCAGGCAATGGTTTCACTAAAATTCCATCTTTCTCTTTCTCTTCAAGTTTTTATTCAGCATAGGCAAGTTGTCAGTAGCCATCTCTACATTTAGTTTCCTCACTAGTTAGCAATCCATAGAAAGAGCAAGTCTTTCTTTTACAATTAGAAAACACACGAAGGACTCTACTTTTGCTTTTGTTGCCTGCTCAATCTCTCTGACTGTTCTAGTAATACTCTGCCAAAGCCTCAGTCATGAATCTGCAAAAAAAACATCATGAAAGAGTGAGAGCTGGAAGACTCAGCCCCATCAAAAGCACAGAGATGACTCCACAGGAAAGAGTCATTCTGCCACCAGGGAGGGCCAGGCATGCAGGGACAAAGAAATTGAGTCCCACTGTACATTATGATAATGTTAACAGAAAATTGTTTGAAAATTAAAAAAAAAACAAAATTAGAGAAGTGAATAATATTTAAAACAAAATTAAATTAAAACTTATATAACTCTGGGATAATGACATTTTTGAAAATATGATCTGTGTTCCTTTAAGGATCTTTGTTGAGCACTGTTTACTGATGACTTAGAAGTGTTCACACTATTTTTAAGAATTTAGAATATTGTTTCTTTATTTAGGTCTTTATTTTACTCCAAATATGATAGTATTTTACAATAGGACAATATTTTCAACTGACAAGACAGAATCATATTTTCACTCAAATTATTTAAATCCTGGATTTTAGTATGACATTCAGCATCAGAAAATATATTAATTTGAGTTAATAATATTAATATTATGTTAGTCTAAAATGTCAATATCAACTATTATTTTTAATACAACACAAATTTTTTTTCAAATTCTATTAAAATGGGATAATAGTAGGTATAGTCTAGGTCAAGCTATGGTAATAATGAATTTTAAATCTCAGTATGTTAGCCCTCTCTGTTTTTTTGTTTCTTTTCTTCTATAATGTCTGCTGTTTTCCATACCATTATGTAGAGAAATTTCGTGTATGTGTTGATTAAACATTAATACTGCTTTAATATACCATAAAAACGTAATTTCTCTATTGTCATTCCATAAAAAGAGAAGAGTATTGACATAATGTCACTCTACTCACTTTTCACCCTTACAGATACTTAGCCCTACCATATGTGACTTGAAGGAGAACATAATTCTACTCTTCCATTGCCTGCAAGGAAATAAGAACCAGACTTTTTAAGCTGATGAGAAATGTGCATGTTTGTATATGTGCATGCATGAGCATCTGTACACATCTGCTCCTCTTACCTACATTTGTGTATCTCTATGTGTGTGTATCTATACGCAGACCATGGTCCTTATTCTCACCAGTGCAATACTTGTAAAACATGTCAGCTGAAGTCAATGCTACAGGTGTTTTCACCTTTCGGGTAATATTGTCCTAAAATGTCCTGAGTAGTGTGATTTTATAAGAATCAAAGTAAAATTTTAAAATGTGGAGCCTTCCTACAATTTTTTTTCCATACAATTGATTTGCCTGCCTGGTATTAAAAAACAATCAGATTAAAAAGCTGCATGAAATAATTAACCATCCATAACTTGGACATTTAAATTTAGTAAATACTGTATCAATAACTTTTCCATTTGAAAAATATAGACAGTCAGAAAATACTCCAGATGAAAAGAACATTTTCTTCAGCAGTTCAATTAAAAATAATTTAATTTTAAAGAATAAATTTTAAAAGGTAAAACAATATACAGAAATAAGGTAAATGTAGAAGAATACAAAGATTATTAATTATGGGTATAAAATATTATTAAAATAACCTGAGAGATTAATTATAATTATAATCAGGAAACCTTGAAAATTTTGAACATTTAGGTAAAAGTTGACATTTTTGCAAAAAGAAAGCCTGTTAAGCATGTCTATAACTTAACAAGAAAACACCAGTTTCTTAATGATTGGACGGAAAGGTCTCAATAAGAGCCATTGCTGTTGAAACTATTTAATTCAAAGTTTTACTCACTAGCCCCAAGATATTTGTTGCAGAGGGATCTGCATCTTAAGGAAGGAACAAGTGAAAGAAATAAACACGTTCAACAATAGCAAAACAAAACAAAAACCATTACTATCCCATGCAAGAAACTTAAAGAATGATTTCAGAGTCAAACAGAAAGTTGAAAGTTCCAAATAGTTTCTGGACAGGGCCTTCGGGAAATTCCTCTTAGCCATTTAAATTAATTTTGCCCAAGACTCAAGAGGCCTGAAGAAAGTCCACTACAGAGGGAGAAGGCTTTCCCTATTCCCTGGAGAGGTGCAGAAGGAGACAAGAGGCCACTTTGATCTTTTCTTGACCTTAGTCCCATCCTCTTGTGCTCCTAAAATCTAACTTGGAACATGCTGAGCCACAGATACCACTATGGACTTTAGAAACATAAATAAAATGTTTGGTTGCAAGTCACTGTCTTATAATCTCTTTTCTATTGTGAAAAGAAATAGGACAGAAACATATTTGCATGATCAGAATGTGGTCTGATACTTATGAACTCTTATTTAAATCTATTTAAATTATGTATCAGTAACAGGATCAACTTGTCACCATATAGGTATGTGAGGAGAAGGAAAGCTGGATGGCTAGTGGGTAGGGAGGGAGAGTTGGGGGAGGCAGGGTGAGATAGAGCTGACAGTAATGGACACAGGGTGATGGAAGTTCTACTGTGACCAGAAGCCAGTTCTTGACTACAGGCAAGAATTAAGTCTTCATCATCGTTCTCCTGTTCATTACCTCTGTGAGCCCAGAAAGAGCATCCATCACATTGCCAGCTTCAACTTCCTCATCTTGGAAAAAGAGACAATATTTTGAATGCATAAAAGTGCTTACTGTTTTAAATTTTCCATAAATACAGAGTTGGGAATATCATTAATATCAATATCAAGTGTTTATTAAATTCAACAAAAGCTGGCTTATTAGTATCAAATTGCTGATATGACTACTATCAGTAAACCCTAGCCAGACTAAGACTCTCACAAGTTGTGTCTAGAAGAATCAAACCCTAGTGAAAGCTTTGTGTTGATTGTTCCAGCTAAACAAGTTCAGATATTTCTGTTTCATTTAAATTGCTACAATAGATTAGAATTAAGAGAAAAAATCATAAACTAGGTGTGATGGGATTATACCTGTGATCCCAGTGACACAAATACTAGGGCAGGGGGATTGCAGGTTCAAGGCCAGTCTGGGCAACTTAAGAAGGCCCTGTCATGAAACAAAAAATAAAAAGAGTGGGGATGTATCTCAAGAGTAAAGTACCCCTGGGTTCAATCCATAGTAGCAATAAAGAAAAAAAAACAGAATTATATCTGAAATACTTAAAAGCTACTGTCTTAGATTTGACTAAAATAAATGTTTAGATTTGACTAAAATAAGTGTTTGTCTGTAATTTGAATTATTAGTTTATATACTCACATTAAATCAGTAAGTCAGTTTACCAACTGTAATATTGAGCATGTTTTCCCTTCACTTTTCATCTCACTGTGTGAGTGATCCTGGGAGGGGGTTTTAATGATCTGAATGTCCATTTCCTTTTCTACACTTTAATCCACTGCCTTAAATGCCGCTTCTTTTGATATTCTCTGATTCCCTCACTTATATATTCTGCATTGTTAAATTTGAACCCATCACAGGGAGAGAAGAAGGGGTGGTATCTTTATAACAGATCTACCATCCTAAAGGAGACCATTGGCTTATGGTTTTAACGCTGCCTTTACAATGGAGCAATTTTGCAATGTATTTGGAATTCTTAATCATACTTTTAAAATGATCTACTTTAGTACCCTGGTTTCTTATTTTTTGTTAATTATTTTACTAATGCAAAAATAATTGCCTACTCTATTAGATGCGAATCTCATCTGAAAGAAGAAAGCAGACTAGCATTTGCAAAGAGGAAAATATGGAGACAAGAAATTCACTGAAAAGGGGCCTAGTAAACCTTTTAGAGGTAATGGAAATGTTCTATACCTTGATTTTATTTGTGTTAATATCAGTGTGTACATTTCTCAAGTTTCATAATACAACTTATTTAAAATGGGTTAATGTTACTGTATGCTATTCATACTTCAATTAAGTTGATTTAAAGAGAAAATAATTATCAAAGAATCTATTTTTGTTTATGTGGTTGTTACATGATCTTTAAAAATAAAAATCTATCTTTTAGTCATCTGATTATTTATGTAAATAAAAGAAGAAGTTCAGTATATGTGCTCATGTTCAAAGTTGGTTAATGGAGTTACTTATTCTCAATGTAATTATCAATTCCCTCAATTTTTTTATTAAAATTTGTCTTGATATTTAATTTTTAGGTCAAATTACAAATTATTATGAAAGCATATCATCATTGTCATCCCCATATATCAATAATTTAAGTATTCAGAAAATGTTATGTTTCATGGATGGTTTTAAGTGTGAAATAAATGTTTGTTGAATAAATGGACAATCATCATCCTGACTTATGGTCCCATCCATCCTTCATTTAGTAACTAGGAGGAGCAACATTTAAAATTTTATATTCAATGATATTGAAGAAAGAATCCTTCCCAGTACCTGACTACTTAGTAAGGGAGTTCTCATTTATGAGAAAAATTTCCTGAAAAATAATTCAATAAACAATACACATAATTGTTACCAATCACGTAACTCCAGAATGTGTTTCTGTTGGACTTCTTTAGTCTTAGTGTATAATACATAAGCCTATTTCCTGGTATTTACCTCATCTACATGTTGCTTTTGCAGAAATTCAATTTTACTTCCATCCAGGCCCTCTCTTAAGAGTTGTCTCCTCAAGTTACATTGAGACCTGGGAATCCCCCTTTAATCTTAAAAAAATGCCCCCAAATTTCCTGCTAACCTATAAAAAGTAATAGTGGCATTTCTATTGGATGAATAATGGTCAAGCAGAGACCTTCAGTTATGCATAATTGCCAGGCATTAACATATGCTCTTGATTCAGATAGCTGGTTTGTATCTTCTGCTTTCTGTATTCACACCAACCATTCAGCCCACAGCTGTTCAACACTGAGCACTACACCAAAGCCTCAAGGCTCCTGACAGAGGGGAGAGCAAGTCTTGGTTTACGGTGATGGAGAAGTAGGCTGACAATTTTGAGTTAGTTCCAATGTCTTGCCTAACGCTGTTTTCAAAGAGGTTTAGTTTTAAATCTTAAATATTTCAGCAGACATATTGCAGAGTTCAGAATTACAGCAATTATAAAAATTTATAATCATCATAAATTGAAGGCATTTCTATAATTATCAATCATCTGTTTTCATATTAGCATTTCATTTCATCCCATTTAAAATAGAATCAAATCATAAAAAGAAAGAAATAGCCACGTTAAAATCTTATTTATTATGATCCATATGTCCAGCGTATAGAAAATAGTCTTATTAATACTAAAAGTTTACATTTGTTGAGCGCTTTCTATTATCAGGGCCTACTATTAATGCTTTATATTCAATCTTCATGATAATCACATAGGTTAGATATTATTAGAACATCCACTTTCCTTCAGAGGAAACTGGAACCCAAATAAATCAAAGAATGTTGTGCATTATGCAACTAGAAGTGAGATTTTTAACCCAGAACTACCTGAGACCAGGCCCCTTTCCTTTAGCCATTACATCCAGTGGTCTCAGTGTCATGTCAAAGGCTCTCAATGATGTATTCGAGATCACGTCTCGTTTCTTTACTTTGTATGGTCTTGTGGAGTATGCATTATGCAAAAACAACAATAAAATGTCTAAGAAAAACTGGAAGTGAATTTTTTTTCTAGCAGAAAGTCTAATAAAGAAAAGTTGGTGCTGTTATTCTTTATTTAATGTAGTATCAAGTAACAATAGCTAATGAGAAGGTAGATATAACAGAATTCTTAGTCAGGACATCATGTCAGATACGCTCAGCCCATCCACTCCTGGACATAATGAAGTAGGTACCATAAAGGTGCTCGGATCTTGCTACCTCCTTTATTACTTCCCTTGATATTCTTCAAGGACTTTGGAAGTGACTTTTTTTAGATTGTTCATCAGCCCCCTGACCCTGGGAGCAGCATGCTTGGAAGAGTTGTCTAGCAACTTTGATTTGCACTGATTATGTTGATATTGGTTCCAAGACATCCCAGGGCTCATCACTGCATTTCTGGGATGCCATAACCAACATGAGAGAAGAAGTTATTAGAACTGTATTATCAATTCTGTCTAGTTTCAGTTCCAAGTTTATCTGGAGGTCATAGCACTGCTTCCCAAGAAAATCCCAGAGACATTTGGAACTGAAAGAACAAATTCCTTGGCTCTAGGAGGAGCAGAATTTCTCCCCCTGAATCAATGTTGACTGCTCAGCATGAAAGTTCTAGATAAGGGAACCACTATAGAAAAGCTATACAATACCACCAATTGCAGCTAGTGCAAGGGGTGGGAGGAGACTCTGAAACTGAGGTCTCTGGAAAAATGACTCAGGCATTATCTTTGACCCAATTTGATAAGGTCTCACCTGCCTTCTGTCTTTTCAGTTCTGATCTGAGGTAGATGACCATGTCATTGGTTGGTGTAGACTCCTACAGGTAGCTAATAGTTTCTCAATATACTAAGAAACCTCTGTGCCTATCTTCTTGTTCACCTACTATAGCCCTGCCTTGCCTTCTGCACAGATTAATAATGCCTGATAACCTGATTAGTCTTGACCTGGCTCACTCATTATCTGCTATGTGTAAAGCTGAAACACAAAGTCCCCCTCTGCTGTTCAGTTCCAGGGTTTTCTCAGGCTTTCAAACAACTACAGTATGTAATTCAATGTTATTCTCACAGTCAGATGTTGGTTGTGGCTCTGTAGTGCTGTTGGCATATGCATCAAGGACCCTCTCCTTCCCTTGAGTGCAGTGATTCAGTCTCATATTCCTTCGTGTCTGCCAGTATTCAAAAATTGCTGATATTTTAACGTATCTTTCAGTCCTTTCACCGTGTATCAATCTTACTTCCATTATGCTTCTTTCTTGCACTTATGTAGAAATCTTGTCTCTGTTCTCACATTCTCAAAAAATAATTGCTCATTATCTTTTAATTTTTACTTCTTGGGTATACTTTATGCCTTTTCACTACACTGACTCTCTCACTGCTAACCCTATTGGTTTGCCTCTCTGTGTCTGACTAATCTGTTTTTAAATCTTCTTTGGTTAAGTAAAATCAACTATTCTGCCTCTTTGTCCCATCATCTAGCAACTTAAGTTTAATTTAGAACATCAGACAGTGGTGGGGATCTGTGACACTGTAATCCATGGTCTCCAGCTACTCAACTTTGTGTTGATGAGGCAAACACCTGAGAAAAATAAGTTAGAGGAGAAAATACGTATTTTGCTTCATGGTTTCCTAGATTTCAGTCCAGGATCGCCTGCCTCTATTGGTTTGGGTCTCAAGTAAGGCAGAACAGTATGGTGGAAAGGTATGGTGGAAGAAATCATCTAGCTATGGCAGCCAGAAAGCAGAGAGAGAGAGAGAGGTCGGAAGAGTCATGGAGAAGAAATATCCTTCTTGGATACGCCCCCAGTGACCTACTTCCTCCAGACTGCCATAAGTGTTACAGTTTTCACCACTTCCCAGTAGTCCATTCAGCTGTCAATGGATTGATACACTAATGATGTCAGAGCCGACCTGATCCAATCACTTGCCCAAAGCCCCACCTCTGGACATTGCTGCACTGGGAATAAAGCACATGAACCTTTGGAGGATACTGCAGATCCAAACCATAACACCAGGCTTAGACTGGAGCCTCTGTACTGCTAGAGACTCTTCTGCAAGTGCATTTATGTCTTTCTGCTCTCCTTACTTTCTAGTACCAGAACAGTTTATGTAACAAGCTACTATATGTCTGAAATAGAAGCACCTTCTACTCAATACATCTAAATCCACAATCAACTGCTGTGTATGAAAGCTGATTTCTCTTCTTACAATACCTATTTTAATATAAAAGGCAATAGTATCCACTTGTTAGCCCCTGTGAAAACTCTGGTGCTGGCTATCTCTTTTACTTCACTTCATTATTCACTAAGTCTATACAGCTCGCATTTGTATTAGGAATCTTCTAAGTCTGTTGCCTTGCTTTAAGACATAACTAATAAGATTTGAATTACAGAATTTGCTTCCTACTTGGTTTTAGGGATTCTAGCCATCATTGCCTTGCTGTCTGAGAAGTATTCTTAAAATGCAAACTGGTCTTAGTTTTGGCCATTGCATATCTCTGGGTTACATTACATTAGGCTCTATCTCTGCTTGCCACTTTCACTCAATAAAAATCAAACTTAGAGGACATGAACCCCTCGCATCTCTAGCCATTCTCATCATTGACACTTCATCTTAAGCAACTTAATTTCTTCATGTCTGTTGAAGGAAAATGTGTTGGCTTATGCACTTGTTTTGCTTGTTTTGCATTAAAAACACATGCCATGTTGTTGAAATTATATAAATTTTTTTCCTCTATTCTCAAGAATGAAAACATTAAGGTCTTCTAGAATTTTTTCATAGATCACAGAACATATGTGTACATTTGCCAGAGAAGCTTTATGGGTACCCTTTGGGAAGATTTAATTTAGTTATTGCTATAACAAAGATTACTTGATATCAGTGGCAAAAGAAGAAATTATAATCATAAATAAAAAAATGAAATATGTAGTGAAATGACTGTAAAATTTTAGTGTTCCAAATCATATTGAAATAGATATCATTCATCCTTTGCCAGAAGAGGTCAAAATGTTTTAAATATATTTACTATTTTTATGTTTACATTAGTGAATTATAGTTATATACAATAATGGGGTTTATTTTGACATAATCATACATGTATGAAATATATTTTATCCCACTTTTGTCCCCAGTACTTTTATTCCACTTTTGATTGTCTCTAAAATGATATTATTCCCATGATTTTATTTTTATATATGAAGAAACAGAGCTACACGGATAGATGAAGAAATTTACCAAAGATATACAGGTAAAATGAAAACAGCTAGAGTTTAAACCTCAACAGTATGTCTCAAATTTCTATCTTTCTTGAACCAGTAAGTAACACTGCCTCTTTAGAATAGAATCTAATGTATGAAGTACTCTAAAAATGTGATGTTTCTGTGTTAAGAGTTTTGAGATTAAAACAGAAAATGAGATTTCCCAGAATACTACTCCCTGCTGTATCAATAACAGATTTAATACAACCACCAGAAAAACCAAGCCAAGAAATCCAACCTTGGAGGTCAGGCCAGGTTGGTGGCTAGCCAAGAAAAGGGCAAAGGAATGTTTGGGGCAGAGTGTAGAGAGTTCATATTCAGAGAGCCAAAGGGGTAGGAGTGAAGTGTGGTCAAGGTTTACAGGTTGGGGCATGGATCACAGAGGTCAGAACAGGGCAGGGAGCACAGGAAAGAATTCCATCCAAGTAAATAATCATGAAATGCACTGTTCCATTTTTATGCTGCCAAAATTAAGAAGGTAGGCGTGAATGTGCTCAGCACTGTAGGACACAGAGGTTTCTGGGTCTGGGAAAAAAATGTGGGTTTGCACAGCTGCATTATTGGAGAAGTGTTAATTTCTAAGCAAAGACTTCCTGGGTTTGAGGAGCTTTTTTGAACTGGTGGGAGAGACTGCCCAACAGTGCAGCTCCCCATAATTAAGCAGGAATAAACTAGAACAAGACAAAGGTAGAGGCTTTCTCTAATAGGATATGCCAAATATTATAGTGTGATTCTAGTGGCAAATCAACCAACCTCTGCTCCTCAAACCTATGAGATCTTAACAATTTAACTCCCATTTGTAAAATGAAGTTAATAATAAGCCCTGTCTTATATGGATTTTTTTTAAAAAGCGATAAAACCTTTTGAAATATAAGTTGAAACACAGATTTTCTAAGTATTTATAATGATCATTTTGATTATAAAAAATCAAAGTAAATATTCACTTTCATCTCTTCAGATATATTTAATAATTCAAGCTAGAAAACAGTTAACCATGCTGACTGGTTTAGAGAAAAATTAGAAGTTAGTCTCCTGCTAAATTCCAACTCTTTGTTACAAGGAATCCTTAAAGTTTATGTTATAGTGGGTTAGAAACAGTTAATCAATTAATTGAGTAAAATGTGTATAGTAAGTAAAAGAGTAGGTTAACTAAACCTTCCTGGCCTTTTTAGTCTTGGATAGGTATTGCTCACTTGAGAATCACTTGCACTTATGTGGGTAGCCTCTGATTCACAGATGTAGCATAGTGCACCTGCATCGATATGTTTATCTAGAGCTTGCTCTAAAACTCTCAAGTTAGTAAGTTTCTGTATTCCTAAAATATAAGGAACAGACTCAAGGTGGTGAAGGAAGTTGCCACCCTGAGTTGAAAATTGGGCCTTCAGGGCCAAGTCTCCATATAGGCATTCGGTTTTCTAAATAGCTTAAATTATTTATAAACATCCATTCGAACAATTCTTAAATTCCACCGATACACTAAGTTGGATATAGACGTCAGGTGCTTCTAGGAGAGTACAGTTCTGTGGACACTGCTAGGTCAGGAGCCAAAATGATTCTGTCTGATTTTTGATTCTTAACCACAGGAAGATGGTAAGAGGAATGAAAGATTCTACAAAGAGGCAGCCACTTGGATGGGGGATATCAGCTAAGCACAAACATTTCTTTCTTTTGAAAGTCACTGTTGAAAGCAATGCAATAATATCCATGTAATTATTGTTCTGTAATATTTTAGGAGGGATCAAGAAAGAAAAGAATAATCATATACTATGTTTTGTTGAAGATTTAACATCAGACATCCTGTATTATAATCCTCTGGGAAACTTGAGCCTCCCAGCAGAATGAACCAATTTCCGATTGTGTAGCGCCTCATCTTCATGTTTGACTCTCGTGGGCTTCTGCCAAAGTTTTCTGTCTCCCTGAAATCCAATCACTTTGTAACTACACATATGTGAGAGCCATGTGGTGAATCCCCTTCACTCCCCACTCCCTTCCAACAGATGTGGGCTCCTCTGTTTCTGTGTATGGTGTCCCTTCTTACTCACAATGTATACTCTTTCCCCAACTAATTTTATCAGGTAAGAGGAAAAAGGTATAGAAATAAAACTTTGACATCTCATTGTTACTGACAACTGAACCTTATATTCCTTTATGGCAATGATCTCCAAAATACACCAATGTGTTAATGAATCAAGATAAACCATTAAAATATACCAGGAAACTACTATAGTGTCTACTTACAAAGGCTCTCAGTTTCTGTTTAATTCAGAAAACAAAAATGTATGTCAGTATTTACATGCATAAGCTAGTAAAAATATAATAACTTAGACTCTAATAACAACTGACAAGCCTGAGCAATCAGACCTCAACTCTACTACTGTGGTTCCATTCTTTTCATCCCCAATTTTAAAGTCTACTTACTCTCTGGTTGTCCCTCCAACTGTGCAAGAGAAACAGAACTGAAATTTGTGTCTTTCATATCTTTTTTTCTTTTGCAACTCTTTTTGTTAAGCACTTGATGCTTATGAGATTTAGCTACATTGACTACTTGGAGTGATGGTTCTTCCTTTTTTGATATGAATGTAACATAGGATATGAATGCATGTTCCTCTCAGTGCATAGTGCAATTATGATTTTTTTCATTTGTTCAGTTTTTTTTTTCTTTTTTGTCTTACCTTGTTTTTCTAGGAGGGACAATGCCACTGTTGTAAGCATTCAGCATTCATTTATGTGACTTCTGGCATACGGGGGTCAATGTTTCTCTAGGATATAGTCCCAGGTGGCATTAGGAGTTGTCAGGTCTTCACATTCTCGACTTCATTAGATAATGCCAAATTGCTTTAAAAAAATGTTTGCACTGGTATAGTCTCTTTTGTATGTGTTCCTATTACTCTATATCCTTGCCAAAACTTCATGTTTTGAAACTTGTTAAATTTTGCCAATCTGGTGGGTGTTAAATGGTATCTCATTGTGGTTTTAATTGGAATTTCCCTGATTACAAAAGAAGTTGAAATCTTTTTGTACAATTAAGGGCCATTCATTGTAGTGACTATGCCCATCATCAATTATAATTATGTTGAGTTATTTGTCTTTTTTCTAACTTATTTGTGGGAGTTTTGATATACTCTGGGTAATAACTCTTTGTGGAATATATATTTGTTGGCACAATATGCATTGCCTCTTTTCACACTCTTTATAGTATGATGTTTATTGATGCTCTGAATTTCTCTTTTATCTTTGATCCTCTTAAAAGAATTTTTGAATATGACAAACATAAAATATCTTTCTGATTTCATTAAAAATGTTTTATAGCTTTGCCTTGAATTCACATTGTAAATGTCAAAATAAACAGGCAGTGGATATAAAATGAAGCTGAAAGTTTTAAAGTGCTTATAAAAGTAAATAAATTGCAATGAAATTATGAGTAATGTGGTTAGACTTTCCATGTTATTGCTGATTTTGAGATTATTAAGAAATTAAAAATGAAATAGATACTGATGTCTTGTTTTTAAAATCATGTATATTTTTAAAAATTTTAGGGTAGAGCCTATCTGCTGAAAGAAAACAAATGCTAGAAAAAATATGGAGATAAAGGTACTTTTACATAGTGTTTTTATGAATATAAATTAGTACCGTCTTTATGGAAAACAATATGGAGATTCCTTAGAGACCTAAAATTAACTACTATATGATCCATCAGTCCTGCCACTGGGTATATACCAAAGGGAAATGAGATAATTATATCAAAAAATACTTGTACTCCCATGTTTATTGAAGCACTATTCACAATAACCAATGTATGGAAGCAATGAAGGTGTCCACTAAAAAATAAAAGGATAAGGAAAATGTGGTATATGTACATAAAATAAAATTGTTCAGCCCTAAAGAAATGAATAATATCATTCACAGTAACATGAAAAGAACTGCAGATTACTATGTTAAATAAAATAAGCTAGAACATATGATCTCTCTTATTTATATATTATGTTGAGTTATTTGTGGAAACATATGATCTCTCTTATTTATATATTATGTTGAGTTATTTGTGGAAACTAAGAAATCAATCTCATAGAACAGACTGGAAATAGTTGTCTATTTAGAGTTCATTAAACAGAGACTGGAAAGGACAGGAGGGTGGGGAGAGGTAAAGAAGTTAGATAAGGAACACCAAAGCATATTTAGATAGTGTCCTATAGTATGGTAACTTCTCATTATAACACTATAAAAACATATTTCAAAATATCTAAAAAAAACACACAAAAATTCCCTGCACATAGAAGTGATTAATATTTGAGGACATGGAAGTGCTTATGGTTTGATCATTGCACATCGCATACAAGAATTGCATTACTATACTGTACCCCATAAAGTCATGTCAATATTATGTCTCAATGATAATAACTAAAACTAAAAAAGCTTAAAATTATAATGATGCAAATCCCTTGACACCCTCCATGGTAATTCTGTTAGAACATAGAACTCTTAGCTGTCACTTTGGAACTTTAAAACATAAACTTTGAGTTTTTCAGTAATGAAATCTAGTCCCACTTAGCAACTTAGTATGTTAAAATTTTGGTAGGAAGGCAAAGTGAATCTGATCAGAGTGCACAGTTTTTCATATCTATCACTGACAATCCCTGGGGAAATGTTGTTAAAGAATCCAAATACAGGAAGCTGAAAATGCCATGTTTACTTACTCTTTTCTGTTTAAGATATTTGGTCTTAATCATTCAAAAATTATGTACCAGGAATCTACCATTTTTAGTCAACTAGTTTTAATTTGATTTATTTTATATATAGACTTAAATTGCACTTTCAGAAATATAATGTACAATGCATTCTTATGAGAATGTTTGGTCTCCATCTTTAAAAAATCAAGAATGAACAAGTTGGCTCTATTTGTTTTAACTTTTTTGTGACTCAAACCTGTTTACAAGTATTCTAATATGCCTATACAGAAAAGTGCTAATGTTAAGGCAATTTAGAATCCTTTTCCTCATGTAATCAAACTATGCTGTATTTTTTTAATAATGACTATTACTATAGTATTTCATGAATAAAATAAAATAGATAATTTTTATCTCTTTTTTCTTTTTTTTATTGATTGTTCAAAACATTACACAGCTCATGATATATCGTCTTTCATACATTAGACTCAACTGGGTTTTGAACTCCCATTTTTACCCCCAGATACAGATTACAGAATCACAACTGTTACATACTCACAATATTACATAATGGCATATTAGTGACTGTTGTATTCTGCTACCTTTCCTATCCCCTACTATCCCCCCTCCCCTCCGCTCCCCTCCCATCTTCCCTCTCTACCTCCTCTGCTGTTGTTCAATTCTCTCCCCCTTTTTCCCCCCCTCCCCCTTGCCCCTCATAACCTCTTATAATTTTGTGTATCATTGAAGGTCTCCTACCATTTCCATATGCTTTCCCTTCTCTCTCCCTTTCTCTCCCCCCATTCGTCTTTGTTTATTATTAGTCTTTTCCTCATGCTCTTCCTTCCTGTTCTGTTCTTAGTTGCTCTCTTTATATCAAAGAAGACATTTGGCATTTGTTTTTTAGGGCTTGGCTAGCTTCACTTAGCATAATCTGCTCTAATGCCATCCATTTCCCTGAAAATTCTATGATTTTGTCATTTCTTAGTGCTGCATAATACTCCATTGTGTATAGATGCCACATTTTTTTATCCATTCATATATTGAAGGGCATCTAGGTTGGTTCCACAGTCTAGCTATTGTGAATTGTGCCGCTATAATCATTGATGTGGCCGTATCCCTATAGTGCGCTCTTTTAAGGTCCTCAGGGAATAGTCCGAGAAGGGCGATAGCTGGGTCGAATGGTGGATCCATTCCCAGCTTACCCAGGAATCTCCATACTGCTTTCCAAATTGGCCTCACCATTTTGCAGTCCCACCAGCAGTGTACAAGTGTACCCTTTTCCCCACATCCCCGCCAACACTTATTGTTGTTTGACTTCATAATGGCTGCCAATCTTACTGGAGTGAGATGGTATCTTAGGGTGGTTTTGATTTGCATTTCTCTGATTGCTAGAGATGGTGAGCATTTTTTCATGTACTTGTTGATTGATTGTATGTCCTCCTCTGAGAAGTGTCTATTCAGGTCCTTGGCCCATTTGTTGATTGGGTTGTTTGTTATCTTATTGTTTAATTTTTTGAGTTCTTTGTACATTCTGGATATTAGGGCTCTATCTGAGGTGTGAGGGGTAAAAATTTGTTCCCATGATGTAGGCTCTCTATTTACCTCTTTTATTGTTTCTCTTGCTGAGAAAAAAACTTTTTAGTTTAAGTAAGTCCCATTTGTTTATTCTTTTTATGGGCTATGGGCGTCCTATTAAGGAATTTGGAGCCTGACCCCACTATATGTTGATCGGAGCCAACTTTTTCTTCTATCAGACGCACCGTCTCTGATTTGATATCAAGCTCCTTGATCCATTTTGAGTTAACTTTTGTGCATGGCGAGAGAAAGGGATTCAGTTTCATTTTGATGCATATGGATTTCCAGTTTTCCCAGCACCATTTGTTGAAGATGCTATCCTTCCTCCATTGCATGCTTTTAGCCCCTTTATCAAATATAAGACAGTTGTAGTTTTGTGGATTGGTTTCTGTGTCCTCTATTCTGTACCATTGGTCCACCTGCCTGTTTTGGTACCAGTACCATGCTGTTTTTGTTACTATTGCTTTGTAGTACAGTTTGAACTCTGGTATCGCTATACCACCTGTTTCACTCTTCCTGCTTAGAATTGCTTTTGCTATTCTGGGTCTTTTGTCTTTCTATATGAATTTCATGATTGGTTTATCTATTTCAACAAGAAATGCCGTTGGGATTTTGATTGGCATCGCATTAAACCTGTAGAGAACGTTGGGTAATAGCGCCATTTTGATGATGTTAGTTCTGCCTATCCATGAACAGGGCACATCTTCTGAGATCTTCTTCTATCTCTCTCTTTAGGGTTCTGTAGTTTTCATTGTATAGATCTTTCACCTCTTTTGTTAGGTTGATTCCCAAGTATCTTATTTTCTTTGAGGATATTGTGAATGGAGTGGTTTTCCTTATTTCCATTTCAGAGGTTTTGTTGCTGATATACAGGAATGCCTTTGATTTATGCATGTTGATTTTATAACCTGCTACTTTGCTGAATTCATTTATTAACTCTAGCAGCTTCATATAGACCCTTTTGGGTCTGTTAAGTATATTATCATGTCATCCACAAATAGCGATAATTTAATTTCTTCTTTTCCTATTTTTATGCCTTTAATTTCTTTTGTCTGTCTATTTGCTCTGGCTAGTACTTCGAGAACTAAATTGAATAGAAGTGGTGATAGAGGGCATCCCTGTCTTGTTCCAGATTTTAGAGGGAATGCCTTCAGTTTTTCTCCATTTAGGATGATGCTAGCCTGAGGTTTAGCATATATAGCTTTTACAATGTTGAGGTAAGTTCCTGTTATCCCTAGTTTTTCTAGTGTTTTGAACATAAAGGGATGCTGTACTTTGTCAAATGCTTTTTCTGCATCTATCGAGATGATCATATGGTTCTTGTCTTTAAGTCTGTTGATGTGGTGAATAGCATTTATTGATTTCCGTATATTGAACCATCCTTGCATCCCAGGGATGAATCCTACTTGATCATGGTGCACAAGTTTTTTGATATGTTTTTGTATTCGATTCGCCAGAATTTTATTGAGAATTTTTGCATCCAAGTTCATTAGAGATATTGGTCTGCACTTTCCTTTCTTTGAAGTGTCTTTGTCTGGTTTTGGGATCAGAGTGATGTTGGCCTCATAGAATGAATTTGGAAGAGCTCCTTCTTTTTCTATTTCTTGAAATAGCTTGAAAAGTATTGGTATTAATTCTTCTTTGAAGGTTTTATAGAACTCCGCTTTATACCCATCCGGTCCAGGGCTTTTCTTGGTTGGTAGTCTTTTGATAGCTTATTCTATTTCTTCCTTTGTTATTGGTCTGTTTAAATTGTGTGTGTCTTCCTGTCTCAATCTGGGCAGATCATATGCCTTAAGAAATTTATCGATATCTTCACTATCTTCTATTTTATTGGAATATAGGGTTTCAAAATACTTTCTAATTATCTTCTGTATTTCTGTAGTGTCTGTTGTGATATTGCCTTTTTCATCCCGTATGTTGGTAATTTGAGTTCTCTCTCTTCTTCTCTTCGTTAGCATGGCTAAGGGCCTGTCTATCTTATTTATTTTTTCAAAGAACCAACTTTTAGTTTTATCAATTTTTTCAATGTTTTTTTTTTTTTTTCAATTTCGTTGATTTCTGCTCTAATTTTAATTATTTCTTGTCTTCTACTACATTTGCTGTTGTTTTGCTTTTCCTTTTCTAGGTTTTTGAGGTGTAGTGTGAGTTCATTTATTTGTTGGTTATTTCTTTTTTTGAGGAAAGAACTCCAAGAAATGAATTTTCCTCTTAAAACTGCTTTCATTGTGTCCCATAGATTCCAGTATTTTGTGTCTGTATTATCATTTGTCTCTAAGAATTTTTTCATCTCCTCCTATATGTCTTCTGTAACCCATTGATCATTCAGTAACATATTGTTCATTTTCCATGTGATGTAGGATTTTCCTTTCCTTCTTTTATCATTGATTTCCAATTTCATTCCATTGTGATCAGATATGGTGCATGGTATTATCTCCACGCCTTTATATTTACTAAGCGTTGCCTTATGGCATAATATATGGTCTATCTTTGAGTAGGATCCATGTGCTGCTGAGAAGAACGTGTATCCACTTGATGATGGTTGATATATTCTATATATGTCGGTTAAGTCTAGGTTATTGATTGTGCTATTGAGTTCTATAGTTTCTTTATTCAGTTTTTGTCTAGAGGATCTGTCTAATGGCGAGAGCGGTGTGTTGAAGTCACCCATAATTATTGTGTTGTGGTCTATTTGACTCTTGAACTTGAGGAGAGTTTGTTTTATGAACATTGCAGCTCCATTGTTTGGTGCATACAAATTGATAATTGTTATGTCATGTTGGTGGATGGTTCCTTTTAACAGGATATAGTGTCCTTCTTTATCCTTCTTGATTAACTTAGGTTTAAAGTTGATTTTATTCGATATGAGTATGGCCACTCCTGCTTGCTTCCGAGGGCCATGTGAGTGGTATGATTTTTACCAACCTTTTACCTTCAGCCTGTGTATGTCTTTTCCTATCATATGAGTCTCTTGAAGGCAGCATATTGTTGGATTTGTTTTTTTGATCCAGGTTACTAGCCTATGTCTCTTGATTGGTGAGTTTAGGCCATTAACATTTAAGGTTACAATTGAGATATGATTTGTACTTCCAGTCATGCTTCTTTCTTTATTTATTTTAGTTTGGCTGGTTTTACTTTTTGGTTATTTTCCTCCCCCTTCATTGAGACACCTCCTGCTGTTAGTTTTGGGCACTATTTTTCAATTCCTCTTCTTGTAGTATTTTGCTCAAAATACTTTGCAGTGCTGGTTTTCTTGCTGCGAATTCTTTTAGCTTTTGTTTATCGTGAAAGATTTTAATTTCATTGTCAAATCTGAAGCTTAGATACAGTATTCTTGGTTGGAATCCATTATTTTTCAGCGTTTGAAATACGTTGTTCCAGGATCTTCTCGCTTTCAAAGTCTGTGACGAGAAATCAGTCATTAACCTAATTGGTTTACACCTGAATGCAATCTGCCTCTTTTCTCTCGTAGCTTTTAATATTCTCTCCTTGTTCTGTACGTTGGCTATCTTCATAATTATATGTCTTGGAGTTGGTCTATTATGGTTTTGAATGTTTGGGGTCCTGTAGGCTTCCAGGATTTGGCAATCCATTTCTTCTTTCATCTCTGGGAAGTTTTCTAGAATTATTTCATTTAATATGCTGTCCATTCCTTTGGTTTGATTCTCTTTGCCTTCTTCTATCCCGATGACCCTCAAATTTGTTTTTTTTTATGACATCCCATATCTCTTGAATAGATTGCTCATGGGATTTAAGCATCTTTTCTGTGTTGACTATATTCTTTTCAAGTTGATAAACCTTGTCTTCATTATCTGATGTTCTGACTTCTACTTGATCAAGTCTGTTTGTAATATTCTCATTTGAGTTTTTAATTTGGTTTATATTTTCCTGCAATTCTAGGATTATTGTTTGATTTTTTTTTAAGATCTCTATCTCCTGGTAGAGCTTGTTCTTTGCCATTTGAATTTGTTTGTTTAATTTGTTTTCAAAATATACTTTTATTGCTTGGACTTGCTGTCTCATGTCTTCCCTAATATTCCTTTCCATTCGAGTTAGGTAGGCCTTGAGTTCATTCCCTATCCCTGCTTCTGATGTTTCTATGTCCTCCTGAAGAATTAAGTTGTCCTGTATTGTTTGTACTCCTTTTTTCCCTTGTTTTCTCATGTTGTCCACGTTACTTTCCAGCTCTATTTGATTGCCGTGTTTCTGCTCTCTTCTATAGGTTTGTTTTGGTTCTGTATTACTCTGTTGTTTCTTCTTTGTGTTGTTAAACTGTGCCTGCTAACATGGATTCTCCTGGGAAGGAATTCCGACGGCCGAGCTCCAGTGACATCACTACTCTGCTATGACTGGCCCCAGGCTCCTTGCTGGGGTGTCCTAATGGGGCTGTGTGACTGGACTGTCTCTGTTTGGTTTCAGCTCCCCATCGAGGCAGGCAGGCAGTCTCCAGCTGCCCAGTATCTCAGGCAGCGGGCGGGTAATTGGTCGCCGGCAGGGAGTGGACTTCAGCTGCCCAGTCGTGCGGGCAGCGGGCCGGCTGTCGCTGGTGGGCGGGCGATCTCTAGGCACCCCGTCCTGCGGTTGGTAACCGGTGAGCGGGCGTTCTCCTAGTGCCCAGTTACGCGGACAGTGGGTGAATTACGCGGACAGTGGGTGAACTGTCGCTGGCGGGCCTGCGGTTTCCAGCCGCCCAGTCGCGAGGGCCTGGCCTCTAGTCCACCAGTTTCTCCTGCTAGTCTTGGTTTCTCCTGATAGACCAGATTTCCCCTGAGTGATGGCTCTCGGCAGTTCAAACTGTACTCTGGACCTGCCGTTTGTTGGATGTGGAGAGTGGCTATTGGGAACCCCGGCACTCTATTGTTTTGTTCCCGTTGTGGGGGATAGAACTGTACCGCTTCCTTCCCCCTCTGAAATCCCGTACTCAGCCCGGGGGTCAGTGTGGGCTCATCCAGCAGGATTCCACAGAATTGCAGCCACTTTTCTCCCTGCTTGCTAATTAATTACTTCTCTGCGGCGTCCCACCTTCTGTAGCCGTGGGGAAGGCTGGGCGAATCAGTCAGCCCGGATCCCCAGGGTCGCACAATTGGCTATTGGGATCCCTGGCACTCTATCATTTTGATTTTTTTTGCTTGCCCCTCCCCCAGCGCTGGCTAAACAGGTTTCGTTTTGGCTGCTGATGGGAGGGGGATTTGAATGTCAGGTGTCTCTAGTTTTCCCCTAGTCTTTATGCGGGCTCACTCTGATACTCCCTCCCCCAGAAAGCCTAGGAGAGCCTAGGAGACACAGACCTGTTTTATTGTTGCAGTCTGTCGGAGAGTGGCGGTGGATACTTCAGCTCTCCAAGATGGTGGCCGCTGATTGCCTTGGAGGGGTTTCCGTTGTGGGGGACGGGACTGTATCACTTCCTTCCCCGTCTGAAATCCCGTACTCAGCCCCGGGGTCAGTGCGGGCTTGGCCGGTGGGGTTCCACCGAATGGCAGCCACTTTCCTCCCTGCTTGCTAATTCTTTATCTCTTTTTTCTATACTTCATATTGAAACTGAAAGTTCACAAAAAGCATCAATAATGAAAATAAAAAGAATGAAACAGACATCTACTTCCTTAAATCATGAAATCTTCATAACAATCATTTGGGTTAGTTTTTATAACTCCTTTCAAATTCTTCTTTTTTGAGCTTCTATAAAATTTAACATTGATGTTTAGATAACTGAGTTCTCAGATAACTAAGTTCTAAACCTTATTAAATAATAATTGTCTGCATGACATTGGAAAGTGACCAAAATTATTTCAATCACAATTAATTTCCTCAAGTGTTGTAGAACATAGTTCTATAAAAGTCAAATTGAAAACTTTTCTGTAACTCCTAAAATTTTTATATTCCAGTAATATATGATGTGAAAATGAAACAAAACAATATTATTATTATTTAGAAGTCTTCTGAGAGACTTTTAGTGAGTTCATTAAATTTATGTTACATCTATTTTGAAATTAAATATTCTCTATTTAAAAAAATCTATATATCATAAAATTCATACAGTTTCCCATGAGAAGTTGTAGATGAGGTTATAAATTTAATGTTAGTTAGCTAACAATTTAATCTTGCTTTAATATTCCAGGCTTTGGGCCAGAACTTTACCTCATACATTGCTTAAATATTTGCCTTAAAGAATTCAGTACTTCAAGGTAGAATTTTGTATTCACTGTATATGCCAGCCCCTCAAGCCTCAACTAAGCTCAACTTGAAAAACAATGCTGCACACATCACCCCAGCAGAAATTTTCTCATATTAATTAAGAGGTTCTGATTGGATGGCAGCAATCAACCCATATGGTGCCATACCATACAGCATTATTTGCAGAGTTGACCATGTTATTCATACTATTGACTTGGCAGCCATGTCTCCTAAGTTTGTAGGTGGTTACAAATGGAAATGGGCCACATGCCTCAAACTTTCTCTCCTTCTTTATTACCTCACTTTTTCTGGCAGTTGTGGTTGCCTTTATTGTATTTATCTGTTTCATAACTCTATCTTCTTAAGCAAAGGTTAGAAGCAGCAACAACCACAAATATTACAGGAAAAAAATCCCAGAATTCTCTCTAGAACAATTGGATTTTCATTGATAGTGATTATTTTTAGTTCAAATTATAGATTGTTTTAACTATGTCTTCCTTCATGTAGATATATTTGTCTCAAATATAGCTTAAAAGATAACTAGTGTAGGTATATTATTACATATAGGAATAATTATCATTATTTAAACAACACCTAAAATGATGTACTATGGGCTGGGGATATAGCTCAGTTGGTAGAGTGCTTGCCTTGCATGCACCAGGACCTGGGTTTAATCCTCAGCATAATAATAATAATAATAATAATAATAGTAAAAATAATAATAATAATAAATTTAAAAATAAATAAATATAATGTACTGATCACAATTACTTAATAACAAAATAACTACTTTTTGATCCATAAAGAAACAAATGAAATATAAATATTGATTATCAGTCTTTTTTAATGATTGAGGAATCAGTTTTCTACAGATGTGATTAAGGATCATATAAATAAAATAAAAATATTTTATTACATTGAAATATATATATACATGTTAATGAAAAATAAAAGGTCTTCCACCATTCATATTTGTTTATATTATAATAGCTTTGGAGTTCCTCTTTCTTAGCTTATTTATTTATTAGAATCGTACCCACTTTACACATGTCCACTTTACACATGCAAAGATATTCTTTGCAAACTGATGGCCAAAATCTGCTTCACTCTATGATTGCCTTTGGATAGCCCCTTCTTTCCCTTTTTCTTGGCCATGTAGCTTTCTCTGTCTAGTGAGTGAGTAGAAAGTGAAAAATGCTCATGCATAAGGCCTACCCTCTCTTGCTTCTGAAACTGACCTTCACCATGGGGCCAGTCCAAGAAAGAATCTCAGAGAATGAGAACAAGAAGGGAGAGGTCCCACCTGTCCAGTCTTTTCCGTTCACTCATTTTAGCTCTTTTAACTATTCTACTGAATCATGGTAAAGATCAGCCGAGCCCAGACTTTTACTACCACCTAACTGAGCCATAGAATTAAGTACAAATATTTGATGATTTCTTTGCCACTAAAATTTTGAATGATTTTTCACAAAACACTATATATAACTCCATTATGTTTTGTGGTATGTTCATGAATATTATCTTTATACCTAATTTATTATATGATTTCTTGATGTGAACTTTGGCAAACATTTGCATTTCCACAATTTTATAATGACAGAGAAACATGACAGTCTTATATATAACTTTTTATACAATGCTTTGAACATTGCATGCATTCAAAACAATTAGCTGAATTCAGTAAATAATAAATCATGTATGACACTGAATTTAAATTTTTAAAAAATTTAAGAGAAATCCTAAAAATTTTGTGGACTAAAATTGTTACAGGTAATTTCTGTATATGTAACTATTAATTGAAATCTTTGTTTAGAGTTGTTTATCGTTGAGTAATTTGCCTATGCGTTTGTTTGTTTTCTACAAATGTACCCAAAAGAAAATTTGTATGTGATTTTGAACATCCTGTAGGAGAAATATACAGGAAGTTCAAGAGCCGTTGCCAGGTTGCATAGAGATACCTGAAGGTATCTTCCTCATGAAAACACTGGTGCAAGAAAAAACTCAGCCCTAACAGAAATGAATAGGTACTCTAGACCAAGGGAAAGATTTTAAATCATGCCTTCCATGACAGCAAGTTCAAGAAGCAACAGATGGGAAACAGCTGACAGAGTGGAAATTACCCAAAAGAGCTCTTGATGAGCACCCTCATTGTTGGCCAGCTCATGGTATGAATAGACAAATACTTGGAGTTATAACATATTTCCATGAGACAAACCTGCAGGCCACTGAGTAGGTCTGTCTAGAAATTGTGTTTTCTTGTCTTTGAGCCTTACTAAACTATGTCGACAGAATGAGTGTGTGTATCAGTTTTATAGTAAATTATTTTGTGCAAGCCTACAGCAGCCTGGATTTTGAAAACCGGCTCCACAGCTATCTTTGTCAACTTCTGGGGCATTAAGTCACTTTTTATTTAGGAAAAATAATCAACTCTAGTTTCTCCACTCTGGTTTCCTCAGCTCAGTAGCATAGTACTGCCTGTAAGGGTGCCAAATCTTCTAACATGGCCACAATTTTCATGGATTTATAGCCCTTCCTGACTACCTCTGATACTCCACTGACCTCTGTGAGACAGAGCAGCCTTATTTCCCCTAATTCTTTGAATGCCATGAATACAGGATCATGCCTTCTAATAAGATTTGACAAAATAGGAGATAAAAGTTGAAATGAACATTAGCTTATCATTTTTATTAGCCCCTCATAAGTCCAGTTTTAGGTTCTACTTCTTCAGCTTTGATTAATTGTTGGTAGGTTCCATGGAGGACTTCCCAGCTTGGCCTAACCAATAGGAACAACTCCAACTTCAAGTCCCATTTCGTATTCTGGTGGAGATACCCATAATTCATGGTGAGTATTAAATCATCTCCCTTAGAGTGTCCCCATCAGGAGATTATCTATACCAAGGCACAGAAAAGCAACCATTGTCATTGAAAGTTTATACAAAGAGATCATTTTTCTTATCTTAATTATGGAAAACATACACTGCTCTCAATTTTCCATGTGTTTTGTTTTGTTTTGTTTTGTTTTGTTTGCAGTGCTGAAGGTAGAACTCAGGGCTTAAGGCATGCTAGGCAATTTCTGTATTGCTGAGCTACAGCCCTAGCTTTTCTGGTTGGTTTGGCAGCAGATTACGCATAAATTTTTACATGATCTATGAAATTAACTCTAAAAGGGAGACCTACTATGGCTTAGTTTTATCTTCCACTCTACTTTTTTTTTTTGTAAATGTTGAAACTAAAATCAACAAGGAAACAGGATATACATATGTATTGCTAAAAATTTGGTTTTGGTGCTTGTGGTACTCTATCCATTTGGAACCATTATTTTTTAAGCAACATTTAAAAAAATTGTTTCTTGTACATGATCAAGCTGTTTCCCCCAGCTAGTATTACTAAGCAAAATACTTGTCACTTGCATATAAAGCATACATGCAGTTTCATTCTCTTGGTATACTTTACCATGTGCATGCAGTATGTGCATTATATTAAGCAATTCTTTTCTAAGAACAGAAGTATAGTCTCCCCAAAGACAAACAGTGATGCCTATAAACAGAAATATGTGTTCAGTCCTCCAAAGGGTGGTTTTCTAACTGCAAATGCCATCACATGTCATCCATGATATATGAAAACTCCTAGCAATGTATAAATTGCCAATACATTCTGAGAAGGCACAATACTATGAGTTGATCTTCTAGAATATTGAGAAAAGAAATATTTGGAATATGTATTTAGTAAAAAGTTCTTAGATACTGGAATCCTGCCAAATAAACCAACAATGATGGTGCTCATCAAGAGCTCTTTTGGAAAAAAGCCAGCTCATGGTATTAATAGTCAATATAATCCCAGTACATCTGAGCAAGAAAAGGGAGGATACTCTAACATGCTTATATTAAAAAGCTTCCAGATAGGCTAAGTGCCTAAGAAACGATATAAGGACTGGTAAGACAGGCATTAGTGCCTTCAGTCTCAATCCTACCTCTAGAGTTATAACCCCTGAAAGAAAGATTGTGTGAAATAGTTTCATACGGTATAGTTTAAAAAACAGTCTAACACACTGGACTGATACCAAGTATAGCATGGGTAAGTGGTTTCGGTCTGTACATTGAGTTGGGCCTGAGAAAGCCCTAGGTGAGCATTGTAGAGCTCTTCAGATTATAGAAGGCATTTAACAGTGTAAGGCTAAGATGACAGTTTTCAAAGGAGTGTTGAAAGAAAAGAGAACATATCTTATGAATGCACCTTAAAGCACCACAGAACTTTGGAATCAAGGATGGGATGAAGAACTTACTGAGAAAAATATTGAAAAGAAGTGTCTAATAGGAGAGAAATAGAATTAGACGCATGTGCCATCCTGGGAACCAAGGGAACAGTGTCTTTGGACAAGACAGGAGTAAAAAAAAAAAAAAAATATATATATATATATATATACATGTATATATATTTTACTTGGTATATTATATATATCAAGTGTCGCCTGTGTTATAAAATAGAATATTACAACAAAGAGTGAAACAATTATTTTTGGAGAAACAATTATTTTTGAATGATATTTATTCTGGTTGGCTGATACCTAGTTCATGTCTAAGAAAGGAAATTTACTCCAACTTTTCTGGGATTGGGGCTAGAGTTGTGCAAATAGGCAGAGATAGTGTCAGGCATTCAAATGTGCCCCAGAGATATAAGGCTGACTGGATGTTTGCTGAGAAGGCATGCTCAGATGGTGGAAAAATGACTAGGAGGGTTGTAGAGAGGAACAAAGGGAGCAAAATTTGAATTTATACTTAGATTAATTTTTCAAGATACAACCAAGGAAAATGACAATAAAGCTTTTATTTTTGCTACTTCTCAAAATTAAGAAGTAACCTTTTCATAGAAAATGAGATATGACAAAAAATAAATATTTAGAGAATGATTAAAATGTTGGTAAGTTCATTAATTTTAAAAGATGCTGGCCACCCTAATTTTCTAAATAACAATGCAGTTGTGTTTTCACTGTTGATTACATTTCTGTATGACTACTTCAGAAATGTTCATAAAAACTTTGGGCTACAGGTAACACACTGTCATTTCTTACTCTTCTCATGGCATGCAGCTTGTTCTTTGATGACACATTCCGACTAGAAAACTTCTCAATGAATAGGAACTGTAGTTTCAGTAGTTTAGTACACCCAGATGCCAGTTGGTGCATGCTGGTTTTGCCATTGTGTTATGAATTCCTTTCACTTTATCAACAACTCCACCTGCACTAAAAAAAAAAAAAAAAAAAAAAAAAAAAAAAAAAAAAACACTTGTCCAGGATGACTAGGGCTGGCTTTTTACATATTAGGAAATCCACATTTGATCATAATATTTAGAAAGAGAAAGTGGAAACATGCTATTCTCTTGAATTCCTATGTTTTAATCTACATTTTTACATGAAAAGCAATATTAACAAAAATTAGCTTGATGGGTGTATGAGTCAGGCTGTGAGAAAGTAACTCTGCCTCCAAAAACACCTTAGTTATGAATTCATTGTTCAATTAGACCTAACAAAGGAGAAAGAAAACTGAAAAACTAGGTTATGTGGTTGTGATCTTCAAATCAACTCCTGTGAATATTTAATTCCAGTAAATTCTAATTCAATTCAAAGCCATGTGTGGGAAAAATCAGGTTACTCTTTCAGATATACATGAAATACCAATTATTTTAAAACAAACTCACAGTGAGTTTGATCCAGATAGAATATAGGATGAAATTTGTACGATTACTTTTAACAAATTTGCCATGTAATAGTGTGAATAAAAGTTCAAGGATAAGTTGACTCTGCCCATATCTACTTCTATTTATCTGAACATTCAGAACAGAAAGCCCGTTTGCTCAAGTGGAAATTTGTACCTGGGACTAAAAGCAAAACATCCTACCACATACCAGCGGCAGTGCAACCTTACCAAGAAATTCCTAAGAGCAATATTACAAGGCAGTGGAATTCCTGAGACAAGGGAGGACAATTCTCTAAAGAAACCATCCAAACAAATAGATTTTCTATAATGTTATCCAAATTATTTGAAATAACTTTACCGGTCAATCTCATGAGAGATGCAGCATGTGAAGATAACAGAAATTCAGGAGACAAAAATTCTAGGCCTTTCGGGGTCACATAATTACTACATTTGCTTGCACAGAATAGTTCAATTTTGCTATTCTTAAACAAGAAAAAATTTTTTAAAAGACCATGTTTACACATGGTCTAACAATATTTAAGGTATTTTTTGTTACTTAGTGGGGCATTTGCCCAAACTTTCTAAAGAATTTAATGGTAAAGCATTAAAATGCATTTGCCTTTGAGTTTTGATTTGTTAAAGTTATGATTCATTTTTTATAATTTATAAGAACTATTATTTTGGAATATAATGGGGTATAAGACAACCACATGACATCATCAGTGAGGTTTTTTAAAATTTTTTATTTTTAATGACCATCCTTTTTAGTCAAAACAATGAAATTTTCCTGGCATATTGATATCAAATACATTTTGTTGAACTCTATAGTCTACTAGATAATATGATATTGACTCACGCCTGCAGTCAAAGTTCAGTTGATAGCAGATACAAGTCAAATACGATAGGAACTTTTGAAATGCAATAATCAGTAGGTATATATCATTTTTTACATATTGGCATTTAGATATCTCCAAGCATTTTATGGTATCTCTTTAGTGAAAAGAACATCGGTTAGAACAATACAAGTATGTCGTGGTATTCACCATCACATGCTTTTGTCTATCAATTTCAGACACCGTGAGATTTTAAAAACTGCTAATTTGTAAAATTTCATTAATGAAGGAAAATTGTATAAGACTGTTTCTCTAGAAGCAACCAAAATGTCTATCAACATAGACAGGATTTTTTCATAGTGTTGGGGAAAATAAAAAATGAGAGGAACCATTGTGGTTTTCAAAATAACTGGGTGGTAACATGAAGGTGTAATTAATCATTTGTTTCTGCACCTAGTGACTCACCTCTTATTCATAAAAATGATGTCATAAAACTTTCTCAGCTTATTATTGTGTTACTAAGGAATAACTTAATGGGAAGTAAATAAATATAATTTATATTTTATTATGTCTCATCTATAAAGACATTAAAACCATGAATGTGGTACATTCCCTTTATTTCTAGCTAGTGTAAGATTCCTTCAATTTTTTTGATAAATACATATATCTTTAAAGTTTTATATTTTTAAAAAATCAATCAAAAAATGTTAGGCTTTCAATTCTATGAACATCATTCTCATCCCAGCTGCTTCTGGGTATAATGATGCAGGTACATTTTGCCATTGATAAAAACTTTGGACTTTCAATCAAGGGGGATGCTTATTCTTACAAGTTTACTAATTAAACATACAGAAAATGATGGTCAATTAACAACTTTTTACTTGCCATTCTGTTTCAGAAATCTCCAGCAATGCAACTTCTAATTGGGCAAGTTTTATGGACATATTTTCAGGAGATACAGGAAATTCACATTGGAGATTCAGTTTGATAAACTGGGTGTGTTTGTAGGCATCAAATCTCTGAGTAGATTGTGGAGGAAGAGAACTGTGCAGATTCTGGTTGTCTCTGCCTCTCACCTTCTTCCCATGAGCAAGCTGTTTTATCATTTTGGCACACTTGTAACTTCTGTTTGATTGCTTCACTCAAGTGGCAACATTTTGTGAGTGTGTGTGAGAGTATTAGAGTGTGGTAGTGTGCGTATTTGGGTTTCTGGACACAGGGAAAGGCATTTACTCTAGGGACCATATTTCAGTGGAAATAAGTCATCCTCAAGTAAAGGGAAAGTTTCACATGGGTGAGTGAAGGCGGTTATTTGTAATCAGGTGACAATTTAAATTTCCTTCAAAATCAGGAGATCAGGAACCTTCAAAAAATGCACTTTTAGGTATTTAAGTTCATAAAATAGTAAAAATATATAATAGATACAGACATGTGATCAGCTGTTTCGTCCTCTTTGGCCATATAGATAGAGGGATCTTTTATTTTATCATCTTATATTAGCAGTCACATATTTCTTATCCTGTAAGTCTATCTCCCCTTGCCTTCTGCTCCATAGGCCACACTTCTGCTAGCCCTGCTTGCCTGAAGCCCCATCTGTGCATCTGTCAGCCTTCAATTGCCCCTCCCCAATCTCCTTCCTTACTAGGAGAACTATGCACACTTTATGGAAGGAGCTAGAACAGAGAATTCCTTTTAAGTCTACTACTTGAGGTGTCTTCTAGAAAATAAATCCCTTATTTTCTTACGTTCTTCTACATTTTCCTAGAATAAAAGGGGAAAGCCAGAAGAAATATGTGATTAATTGTAGATCACAGGAAATATGTGTCATTTTGACATCCCGTGTTACATCAGACCAAGTGTTGGTAGTGACACATTTTGGTAATAAAACTATGCAGACGAGTTCTCACAAGTTTATAGTGGCTTTTTTTCCTTTCTATTTTCTTTTCTTTTTGTTTTTATTTCTATGTTGACCTCAAAGGTGATATTTTTAATTACTGAAAATGAACAAAAGAAACCCCAGGAAAGTCTCCTTTGGGAGAAATATACAAAATGTTGTATCTCTGTGTTAATTTATTTACTTCCTGCCATAATCAACTTGAGGTATTCTGTTTCTTTTCTCTCAGTCAGTGTCAGGAAGGTGCTACGTGCAAGGCAGTGGATGGGGAAGGAGGTTATGGTCGTTTTTAGTGAGTTGGGTGTCAGGTCTTCCCAGGGGAGACTTGAGAGCTAAGAAATTTGCACAAAACTTATTCTTCAGAAGGAAAAATAAAAATTTACACTGTACTTTTCTTCCTATATTTATTCTTATTTCATTCAACAGCTTAGCAGTTATATTTTTAATTGAGTGGATGATATTTTATGTAAGACATTTTCGTAGTACAAAAAAAATGACACTTTGAATTATCAACAGTTTCTGAATGGGAGAGTTTAATTTTAATTCACTTGCTAATTAATATTTATGAAGTTTGAAATGTTGAAATATGGAGTTTGAAAATAATTAAATACTATTACAATTTCACAAATTTAAAGGAAAAAATAATAGTTATTTCTGACAGTTTAACTATATGCTAGACATAAAACTATTGGATTATGTAAATTATAATATATAAATGTAACTGTTATAATTATACTAGTATTATAATTTCATTAATAATTTCCATCACCTATTGATTGCTTAAATTTCCATGTTTATATAACACTCATATTTATTCACTATTATTTTCTTTATTAGTTAGAATATAAAGATTTTCATAAGTTTAAAAAGGAGGGGATTGTTAAAGTCATGCTCTAATCAGCTATCTATTTTAAATAAAACTTGGCATACATTTACTTGTCAAAGCTCATTAAGATAATTTTTCACACAAAGAATAATAACAGAAAAGAGGAAACTAAATAAAGAATTTTCTGAAATCTTCCCTGCTCAGATGTCGACGCTTCTAGATTGGCTAAAATACAAGCAATGGCTCTACACATTTGGATCTGCTCATCTTAAGGCCAAGCTATGTTAAGAGAGTGGAATGAAAGGAACAGAGCTGACAGATTACATCACCCGATTTACACTGCACAACCACCATCTCCTTGTGTTTATAGACTTTACATACAGCTCCTCTGAGTTTTGATAATGGAGTGACATAATCTCAGGTCTGCATGGCCTTCCCATTTATGGTGTTTCTCCGCCAGGGAAAATTGTTGATACTCACTGTTCCCAGGATTATCCTGGGAAGAAGTGGCAGATAAGGTGTGCACTGCATAAGGGGAGTGGAATGTGGTGGGAGAAGAGGCTGCAGACCTGGACAGAGGTCAGAACTGAGGACCAGGGATGTCACACATGGGCTCTGTCCTTAAGTGTTAAGGATCTCCAGGGCATTTTACTCAGGGAAGAAACACAAAGACACTGCCCCTGATAGAACTCACTCTAAGCAAGAAGTGTGTTGATTAATATTGTTTCTGGAGGAGACAATTTATGCAACCATTTTAGTGGGATTGTTTAGAGAATATAAAACTTTCTTAAATTTTCATATTTTTTTTAACAAAGATTGCAATTGATTGTGGTTGTGGATATTTTAGAATTTCTCCTGGAAAGCAAGTGTTCTGAAAGTCCTAAAAATATAATTTTGTCTTATTTGTTGAATATATACTAACACATTGGTCATTTACAACATGTGTTAGTTTAGTGCTGCTTAAATATATAGTCAAATATTATATTCCATATAAGTTGATTTTATTGTTAAAATCTATAACCTTCTCAATGTTCCCAATATCCCAGCCACTGTACTTATCTATTAGTTCAAGAGGGAAATTTTTTTAAAAATGTAATTTTTTGCTTATCACTCTAAAATACAGAGAAAAAGTACTGTAAAATATGTAAAAATATGCACATATTATTTTAAGTACATATGAACTTTGGTGACATAAATACTGGTTTTATACTTGAAAATTACTTTATTCAATAAATTATTATTGAGTTTTTACACTCTGGCAGTCATTGTTCTAGGAATTTGGGGTACACAGGGAACAAAATATCCTTGTAAAGGTTATATTCAAGTAAGTATTTACATTCAAGACAATGTTAAATATGATTTGTCATTCCTAAAAGGAAAAATCATATGGAAGGATAAAAAGGAAGGAATGTTTTCATATGTTGAAACATCACATTGTACCCCATGAAGATGTTACAACTAGTATGTGTCAAGCAAAACAAATAACAAATAGAAATAAAGAAAAAGTCTCACAATTTTCTAGCACCTTTTTCTAAAAGACATTTTTAAAAGTCAAACTTTATTGTTTTATTTTACTTAATCTTATGTAACCAAAATATAGTCCTGGCAATATGCATTCAGTATAAAATTAATGAGATATTTTACTTTGCTATCATTATTACTGTTTTGAAATCCAGTATGGATTTTGCTCAAAGAGCACTCTTCAGTTCAGAGTGGCCACGTTTCAAGTGACCAAGGGGCATTGCCGCTGGACGCTACTGTGATGAAAGGGAGGCCTGGATATGACCATGGAACAGGAGGCTGTGGGGAGGATCATGACATAACAGGTGGTGAGGTCGTGTCATCTGACCACCAGGATGGGGCTATGTAAGGAACTGAAAGAAAAATGTGAAAATAAAAATGAAGAACCAAAAGGAAACCCACATCGACTCCAGACCTGCTAGAACAAGATCTGTGGAGGATAAGAAGGCCACTAGTGGAGAGAGGTTTAGGGAGAGCAGTGCTGTGGTTAGAGCTGGAAGGAAAGAGTGACCAGGGATTTGGAAGAGATCAGGAAAATGATACTGGTTCTCTCTTCCACTAATAGGTACAGGTTGTTTTCTAAATAGTGCTTCCATGCTATTATAAACTTGGTACTATGGATATTCACGTACAAATTTTTGTGTGGTTCTTTGTTTTTATTTTTCTTGAGAATATCTCTAAGAATATAATTGTAGGGTCCTATGGTAACTGTAATCTTCACATTCTGCAGAAATCTCAAACTATTCCATTGTTACTGGCACATTTTACATTTCTTCCAGCCATGCATGAGGGTCCAGGATCCTTCCTGACCCCAATCAATGGAGGCAAGTAGGCCCGAGAGCCAGGTTTTGGCTCCAGGTCATGGCTCCCCTCTTGGTAGCTGAAGCTATGGTTGACAAATATAGACTATCAGGATCTTAGTTAGAATGCCCGGGATTACTCTTGACCTTCTTGGGAGTGGGAAGGAATTATATCAAGTGTCAAAGGTTCTGCTTGGCTCCTGGTAATGGGTTTGAGATTTTGGAGTGGCCCAATGTTACCCAGAATGAATCTCTATCCCACTTTCAGTGCCTGATCATGAAATCCAGACAACACAGAGTCCTTATAAACAAACATTTCTAAGATTCACAACAACATTGCAAAGACAGCAATGGCTGATACTGCTCTACTGTAGGGGAATGTAAGATTTCAGATGTTTTAAATGACTTGTCCAATCTCAGTGATGGCAATCACTGATTAATTCCATAATTATGCACATTACATATCAGCACTAATATCACCATGAAGAATCAGTTGTAGTTTCTGACACCTCAGTAGGCCTCATTAACTCTACTTCTGTATACTTAGGTGCTGTTCTAAGCATTGTAATATTAATTGGCACCGGCCTGTGGGAAATGTGGAAAAGCATTCCATTAAGGTGTTGGTAAGTGATATTAAAGAAGAATGTGTTAGATAAAGGAAATAAGGTAAAATTACCGTACTCTTAGTCATACTGAAGAAACACATTCAAATGTCTTCTTTTGGGAAGTGGTTGTTTAATGAAATTTGACATAATGCCATAGGGAAGAGAATTAGATGATTAATATGGAAAATGAATGTGAAACATGATCTACAAATTGTGATTCACCATTCTTCAAGAGGCTGTGAATTAGTGGAGGATTCTTATCTAAAATCTCTTTTACTTTGAAAGTGAACTATGGTTCTTGGTGTATAGAAAGTATTCTGAATACGAAAAATGTTAACTTTATATGCTTTATAGTCCACCCATCTAAGAAGCAAAGATTATGATTTATTATTACTCAAAAGGAATTAATCAAATGGTTATAAAGAATTTAAATAATTTTAAGTATCAAATATATACATAATGTGCATTGATATAATATAGTACAAAGATGCTACACTTCATGATGTGAAAGAATATTTAATGATAGGAGAATGTGCAGTGAATTTTTTATTGAAAAGTAGAAGCAGTTTGCCTTGATACTATGTTTGGGAATGATAGAATGGAACAGACAGAGAAATCCTGATTTAGAAGTTTATCCTTAAAGAAATATACCAACATGGTAACAGTGGGTCTCTTTGGTGTTGGGATAAAGTATGCTTAGTATTTTCTTCTCTTTTTGTGCATCAGTAATTTTTGTCTTCCTTTATAAAATAGATTTTATTTTGTGACTGTGCAACAGAATAAAATTTAAAAGTTCTAAAATTCCAAATTTTTACCAGTATCCCAGTCAATATTTTCTATTTATCCTTTTCAGGATTTTATTATATCTAGCCAATATTTAAAGAACAGTTAACACCTGAAAATGTCTTTTTTGCCACCAATACCAATATATGATAAGAATAAAATTAAATAGAAAATGAATGTTGACAAAATTTATGTTTTTCTTTTGCAAAAGTATAGAAGGCAAATTTTTTATGTAAATGATGTTTCTTGAGTTTGTGCACAGGATACAAAATGACTTATAAAAGATGCAATTTCTGGAAAAGAAATGGATCACAAAAGTGTTTTTATACATAGCCATACACATTTCTCCAAGTGAGTGATGATAAACTTTTGTGATCCAATCTTGCCCCCTGGTGGCCAGCTCTTCACCATGAAAATGCAAACTGCAGCTAGTATGCCCTTCTTCAAAGGTCTTCAGAAGTAACCCCTCAATGAAAATATGTGATTTCTAGAAGAGCTACAGCTGGTATCTCTTCCCAGGCATGCCACATGCATGCCACAAGCATGCACCCCAGCCTCAACACCACCTGTATGCTTAAAGATGATGTAAGAAGTTACTTGCTTTATTTTCTTAAGAGTTTAGCACTTGTAGTTCTGGAAATGCCAAACAGCTACTGCTTAAATCAATGAGCATGAGCAGCAAGAACAACAAAAAGTCCTGTTCATTCACACAGCTCACACATATGAAGTTCATTCACTATATGTGTTTTGCTAAAAGAAGAACAGCTGTTCACATCAATCCAATAGCCTGCAAGATCTAAATGTTTCCTGGCAATAGCAAAATAAAAAATAAGAAAACAATTTTTAAGATTTGAAGGAATCTAAGTTAATTTCTTTAACTTACACCTAAGGAAACAGTCAACAAAAGTGTGGGTGTTTTTCACAAGCAGGCAGACAAAGCCCAACATAGGATGCACATGCAGACATAAACATTTCTATTTCTACAACCAAACCTGATGTCATCCTTCTCACCATCCTTGCATTGAAACCAGTCGCTTTCCAGATTGTAGGTGCATTATTGTTTACTCTGCTTCATCTTTTACTGAGGTTTTTCTCTGTCAGAATTTAAATATGCCCAGGTCTCCTAGTATATAAAACAAAACCCAAAATGATCTCTCTCTCTCCCTCTCCCTCTCCCTCACATATATTTTTGCAGGCACTTGCCCCTTTCTTCTTGACCTCTTTGCTTGAGAAATATTATGTCACTTGACTGTGTTGGAACCTTTCACCTGTTTCTCAGGCTACCACAAGAAATGTGCTTTCCCAAGGTTTCTCCCCACAACTCTTACTAAAGTCACCAATTACTTACACATGCTACTGAATCCAGCGGAGAGTGTTCAGTTGCTACTCACTTGACATCCCAGTACAACAACATTGTTAGATTATTAGCTTTGCTCTCCTAAAAAAAATGCACCATTTTTTTTTTTTTTGTACTTTCAGTCGCTATCATTTCCTGGGTTTGTTTTTGTGTTTTTGTTTGCCTAATGGGCTATTCAGTTTCTTCTTCTTCTTTTTCTTAATGTAGACCATTAACAGACTTTTCAAGGTTTGGCCCTGGGCTCTCTTTTCTTGTTCTAAGTTCTCTCCCTGGCAAGCTCTTATACACATGGCTTTTATTACAAACCACATACTAGTGACTCCCAAGTTCATATCCACCTCTCAGAACAGTAGACATGCTACGCAGACTGCCTATTTGACATCTCCCCTTTGACATTTAAATGATACCTTTTGCTAACAACCCTCACTGTGTCATAGTTAAGGAACAGAATATTTTCCTTGTGACCAGCAAGTCCTTGTATCATGTAATCTCAAAGCAGTTAGCTCTATGCATCCACTCTTGCTGAGCCTCACTTAAATTTGCTTTCTTTTATGATGCTCCCTCTATTCAGGCAACTTCGTTTTCTGCTCCCTTTTCCTAGAAATCCTTTTTTTTCCCCTATCTGCTAGTCCCTCTTCTACAAGGTAAATTCTTACTCATCTTTTAGAATCTCATTTCTAATGCCACCTACTTAGGAAAGTTATATCTGATCAAATTGTGAATTCACACCAATATTTCCAATCCCAACCCAGTGTCATATTGTCTACTTCCCCATTTCTTATTTTTGACCTCACTTCTCCCTGATGGTAGAGAAACCTGGCTCCCATCATCCCCAACGAGTCTGTTGTACATCTCTTGATCCTGCAGGACCTCCTCTGGGCTTGCTTGAGCTCTGGGCCCTGCTGGACTGCTGTCCTATAGGACCATGGTCCTTGCTTCATCATCTGCCCTCAGGTGCACCTTCCTTCCAGGTCAGGTTTCTTTTCTCAATCAGGTGTACCTAGGAGCTTTTCAGTGTAATTATTCACATGCATATAATAAGGAAATAATTAAATAAGGAACTAGGAAGAAGAAAAAAAAAAGGAGACAGACAGGAAGAGAAGCAGGAAAGGAAAGAACAATAGGGAAGTCAATGAGTTTTTATAATGACATACCAGAATTGGAATCCAGGAGTATGTGGCTACAATTTTTTCTATGTAGTTATATTCCTAATGTAGCTTGCGTATTTGTATTTGTGGGTGTGTGTGTGTGTGTTCTCTTACGTCCAACACAGAATCATGATTCCCTTCAAAATTATAGTTGTCTGAGTTTCTCATCAAACCATATCAAATTGTGTTTTGATTTATCAACATAAAATGAGTTTTGCATCAAAATAGATGACATTATAATGTAAATCATATTAAAAATGTATATATTATAATTTAATTATTTCTAATTAAAATGCATTTTCTCAAAAGGGTGAATTTGTAGCCTGGAAATGATGTTGTGACACAGAGAAATCTGAAAGAAAGATTAAACTTCATGCATGCTCTCCACTCATGTACTCACATATCTGTTGTGCAAATATTAGCATGACAATACAACTTTCAGGGTGTGATATGTGTGTGATGGCAGGGTGGGGGCTCTAACCTAGGGCTGCCTCCTATGCTAGACTGAGCTAAACCTTAGCACAACCCTAAGGTATAAGCTTTGGCTCACCCTCTAAGAAATGTCTGGAAGAGAATCTCTATGCTCTCCTATACTTGAGAATGTTGTACAATCCCTTATCTTTGACACCAATTAAGAGACTATAATTTCAAAGATGTATGTGAAATAGTATTTGGAACCTCTGATACTAAATTTAGCAAAATCTGTATATGACCTTGTGTAGCAAAATTTAAGTACTTTATATCAGATCTTTTTAACAACTGAAGTACCTTTCAAAATTTAGATTATTGTCAACTATGTTTTCTAAATTTTTTATTAGGTCATGTGTCTATAATTTCCCAACTGAGAGTAAACATTAGACAGACTATTAAGAATCTAAATTTGGAAAATATTTTAAGGTCTTTTTAAAAGTAGATAACCCACAATTTGGATATTTGACCCCAAAGTTGTTATACCTTTAGTATGTAAACAGTCACCATTTTTCTGAGTAACATGAAATCTGTTTTAGTCAGCTCTTTCACTACTGTGACTAAAAGATTTGACCAGAACAATTTTAAAAGGAAAAGTTTATCTGAAGGATCCTGATTTTAGAGCTCTCAATCCATAGACAGCAGACTGCATTCCTCAGGGCTCAAGGTGAGAAACATCATGGCAGACAGTGTGGCGGAGGAAAGTAGCTCACATGCTGATCAAGAAGCAGAGAGAGAGGTCTCCCCTTGCCAGATACAAATGTACACCCCAGAAGCCACTCACACCCCCAAGCCCCACCTCCTCCAAACACACCCTACCACTTCAGTTACCACTCAGTTAATCCCATGAGGGCTTAATTCTCGGATTAGGTTAAGGATACAACCCAATCATTTCTCCTCCAAACCTCCTTGCATTATCTCACACATGAGCTTTAGGGGGACACGTCACATGCAAACCATAACAAAATTTATTAGTCATCATAATAATTTCTCCTTTTAAACTGTGATAAAAACACATCCCATGTTTATCACCCCGACAGTTTTACAGTGTACAATACCTTTTCTGGCTATAGGCACAATGTTGTATCCAGATCCCAATATCTTATTCACCATGCACAGCTGAAAATTCAAACCCACTGAATATCCACCACCCACTCCCTTCTTTCCACCATCCCCTAGCAACTACCATTTTTCTTTCTATTTCTATGATTTGACAACTCAAATGAGTTCATATAAGTGAAATCACAAGATATTTGTCTATGACTGGATTATTTCACTTATACCTTGTTCATCAACATTATCACATATGGCAGAATTTCCTTCTTTTTAACACTGAATACTATTCAGTGTTAAATATTATTAATAGTATTCCATTGTGTGTGTGTGTGTGTGTGTGTGTGTGTACAGAACTAGATAAATGGATATATGTGTGCAGACACACACATACATGCTAATTTTCTTTATCCATTCTTTTTTAATGGATTTAGGGTGTTTTCATGAAATCTTAGAATAAATAGATTATTATCCTGCATTTAATATTAAGAAGAAATAGCCTAACACAATATACTTAGCTTTATGAGTTACTGATAGAATTTACTCTGAATAATTTATTACTCTTGATTTAGATTCTTCATAAGAAAAAAAAGTACAAGGGATCAGTAAAAAACAATAAGTAATAAAAATAAAAATAAATTTTGTAATATAAAAGAAAACCTTTGGGAAATACATGTTGTATAGTTTATAAAATTTCTAATTGTTTAAATTATTTTTAAAATGAGGCTAGTGTTATGATTTAGATTTGAGGTACCCCCAACAAAAGCTCATGTTAGACAATGGGGCAATGTTCAAAGGTGCAGCAAGTAGATTGTGAGAGTTGTACACTAATGAGTGGACTTATTCATTTGCTGAATTACAAATTCAATTACCTACTATTATAATAGGTAGTAATTATAGGCAACTCGAGTGTGCTTGGAGGAAGCAGATCACTGTGGATATAACTTTGAGGGTTATACTGTGTCCTTAGCACCTTCGTTTCTTTCTCTGCTTCTTTGGTGCAATTACTGAGCAATTTTTCCTCTGCCTCACTGTTTCACCATGATGTTTTGCTTCTCTGTGGGCCCAGAGCAAGGACATTGACCAACCATGAATTGAACCTCTGAAACTATGAGCTCAAAATGAACTTTTCCCTCCTCTAAGTTGTTCTTACTGGGTGTTTTGGTCACAGTGATGAAAAACTGATTAGCACAGAAAATGCTACAAGGAACTGGTCTTTGCTCTGACAAACATAACCATGGGGTCAGAAGTCTTTGGAACTGATTTGTAAGAGGAGTTTCAATATAGGTTTGGAGATGCAGAATGATGAAGCCTTAAATTGTTGTAAAGAGAGCTAAAAGGATGATTCTGCTGGGAGCTCAAAAGACTGGAATGTTTACAGAAATATGGACAGTGAAGAATGCTCATGAGTTTCAGAAGAGAACAAGGACTCTACTGGGAATTAGACTAGAAGCCACACATGCTACATCTGAACAAGAACTTGTTTACATTTTGCCTATGTTCTGAGACTTTGTGGGAAGCTGAATTTAAAGGTGATGCATTAACTAATCTGTCAGAGGAAGTTTCAATTTCACAATATTCAAACAGTGGCATAGATATTGCTTGCAGCTTTTGTCCAGGTTTACTTTGATAATTGGGAGGAGAAAGCAGAATGGAAGAATTTGAAAAATTTGCAGTTTGTCTAGAAAAGAAAGAAGACAATATAAAATTGAAGCCAAGAATGGTAGCTGCTGAAGAGATTCCTAACACTAAAAAGAGGCTAGGTACTTTGCACAGAGACACTAAGAATGATGCCTTAAAGTCATCTCAGGAGTCACTAAGACCACACCCCTTGCAGGCTCTAGGGGCTAAAATGAAATTTTATTTAAGAGAATGTGGGAACACTCTGCTCAAAACGGAGGGCTTAGAGAGCTGTTTCCCTTCATTTATTTTACCATGATCAGCTATGTAGGTACTAAGAAGCCACTGCATTCAAGCTGACAGCAGACTCTAGCCTCATCCACATGGTGCTGGTTCTGCAGGAATGCAGGGCAGGATACTGGAATTATTTGGCATAAAGAAACTTTCCAACAAAATTTCAAATAAAGTCCTGGGAGACCAGGTAAAATATAAGAGGGTCAGAATCCCTGTGTGTAGCCCCTCAGAGGGTAATGCACAAAGCCATGAGGAGGAAACTTACATGCTCTAGAGACCTTCAGGATTAAGATCTGCCAGTAATGTGTAACATTTGCCAAGGAAAGCTTCTGGCAGGGACTAGAGCTAGCCTAAGAGAGAGGCCATATAGGATAACACCATATAAGACCCAAGTTCGTTGGAGATCACTTCTCATCAGATACTTTATAAGGAGTAAATGGATATAATGTATGCCTAGATGGGTTTCAATTTTGCTTTGGTCACATCATTTCTATATACCCATTCCTCCCCTTTTGAATGGGAATGCTTGCTCTATGCCATTATATATTTTGATCTTTATATGGGTTCAGAGCCAAGAGTCTGCCTTGAGTCTCAAGGGAGACTTTGGATATGAACTTCTGAGCAGTGCAAAAACTGTTAAGACTATGGGGACTCGGAGGTACAGACTGACTACATTTTACATTGTAAGATGACTATTAGCTTTTGAGGGCCAGAGACAGAATATTATGATTTAGATATGAGATATCCCTCAAAATACTCATGCCAGGCAATGTAGCAATGCTCAGAGATAAAATGATTAGGTAAGGAGAACTACAACCTAATCAGGGATTAATCTGTTAGATTAATAATTTGAAAAAAACAACTCTGTACTGGGTGATAACATTAGGTAGGTGGGATGTTCCTGGAGGAAATAGGTTAATACAGGCATGCCCTTGGAGATTTGACTGCAGTACCTCAGTTTCTCCCTTTCTCACTCTATCTTTCTCTCCCTCTCCCTCTCTCTCCTCCTTGGCTTCCATGAGCTGAGAGTGTCCTTCATCCATGATATATATTCTGAATGACCTTGTGGCAAGAGTAATGGAGTTGGCCAACCATGGACTGAACCTCTGCAACCATAAGCCCCCCAAAAAAACTTTTCCTCTGGTAAGTTGCTCTTGTCAGGTATTTTGGTCACAGTGATGAAAAGTTGATTAATTCAGTTATATAAGACCATTTCAGATAGAATTAAAAGTTAAACTAATTAAATTCTCAAATTACATTATATGCAAGTAGAAATTTAACTATTTTTAAATATGTCTCAGGGATGTTTGTGCTCAAATAAATGTGAATATTCAACTGGTTCCCAGTTTTTGTTTGCCTCTTCCTCCTGTAAACAACTATTCATTTTTGAAAAATGTCACTTTAAAAGCCTCTAATTTTTTTAAAGAGAGAGTGAGAGAGGAGAGAGAGAGAGAGAGAATTTTTAATATTTATTTTTTAGTTCTCGGCGGACACAACATCTTTTGTTGGTATGTGGTGCTGAGGATCGAACCCGGGCCGCACGCATGCCAGGCGAGCGTGCTACCGCTTGAGCCACATCCCCAGCCCCAAAAGCCTCTAATTTTTTATGTGTTTTTTCAGGATCAAGGGGCTCAAACTGATGGATGATAAAAATGGAATATACATGCAGCATGAATAGATATAATAAATGTATGATTATGGATTTATGTTATCAAAAATAATGAGTACATAATAGTTGATTATTCATCCCAGGCTACTTGTGGTTGTTTTTTTTATTAGTTGCTCAAAACATTACAATGATCTTGACATATCATACATTTGCTTGTGGTTGCTTTTCAGCTGCAGACCTCTTCTTAGAATGGGCAGGTGGCTTACATGAGCTGGACAATGTATGAGTGGTTACACCCTGCATAGAGATTCTTTCCTTATTTCTTCAGTAACTATTTTAAATGCATCTTCTATTTCCTAAGGAATTACATGACAAGAATAGTAGTTTACTAACTCATGGGAAGTCTATTTAACCTCCATCCAGAAAGCTTCTTCACCAACTAAAAATACATGAACACCCATTGCCTTGAGCTCAGATAATCTGGTTGCCTGGAAGAATCTTGACTTAAACCTAATCAGGTGCTGACAGACAGCCTTGCCTTCTGTTACTGAAGAGAAGATACCAAATTTAGTACTAAAGTCATGAAAACCAATTGCACAGATGTTTGGATAAATGTCATCAAAACCATCATGCTATATCCAGTGAATTGACCATGAGCAAATGCAAGACCACAAACACTCCTCTGCAGATGGTGTCCCATTTCTTTTCTCTTTTACATTTCTCTCCCCCTACCTTGTAGGCAGCTGTTTTAGTGGGATTTGTCCTATGGCAATTTTCATTGTGAATGTTTACTCAAGAGAAAAAGTCAATTTCTCCTGCCCATCATTTTGTTGTCCAGTGTCCCTCAGGCACATGCTTATAGGCATTGAAGGTGAATCGAATATAGAAACCTGCTACCCTACACCTGAAGAGCTATAAATGAGAGATGTTAGAGCAAAGGACTTTTTCCCTTATTGCTTTGTTTTTGAAACTCTTCTTTAAATGACAAAGTGCTTTTTAAAGTAAAAAAATTAAAAAAAAAATAGGAAAGAAGGTAGACTTGTGTAAAAACACTAAGAAATTAACTTTGGGCTTTAAGTCATATTTCTACACACATTCCAAACACTCCAAGTTCAAAATGAAATCACATCAGGTCTAACCCAGCTCCTTCACTGAATGATGTATTTTCTGCTCCATCTAGTACTCTCTTCATCGAGGCTCATGTTTATGTAACTGGCATTGCTGCTGCTGTTTTAGATAACACCCTATACATCTAATAATACCCATTACATACATTTTCAACTCATCTTAAAATTTTTGACAGAAAATTGACGATGGTTGAAGATACTCCATATTTGGAAAAGTATTCAGAGGCCACTGAATGAAAATAACAGTGGATTTTCTATGACAAAATTTTATTTCCTTTTAAAGCCTTCTTAATATGCTGAAGCCATATTTAGACACTTCATGGCTAACCTTCAGACTCCTCTTTTGGTGTTCCTTGCATTTATACTATGCACATGAAAAGCATAGTTGCAGAAACCAAGTTTTCTCTTTTCTCTTTAAATGACCAAAAAAAAAAAGTTGTCTTCCCTCTTTAGAGTAAAAGAGGTAAATTTGGGTGAGACGATTTTTGAAATGATGACATTAACTTCACAAGCCTCTCTTCTGACATAACCAAAGCCAACGCCTGGGTGGGTTGCTAGAAGGATGCATTTGGCAATGACATTGTTCAGACACAGTCACATGGAACAAGTGCTGCAGGAGAAGCATTTCAGTCCACAGTGCTGTTACCTTCAAGGTTGATTAAAAATAAAAAAATTCTCCAATTATGCTCTTTCTGTTCTGTTTTCCACTTGTGAAATTGAAAAAAAAGTTAGTACTATTTGCTCTTTTAGATTATATTGCTGATAAAATGATCAATAGGCTAAATCTGCCAATAAAGCACAAGGTAACAATTGGTATTATTTAATGTGAGTGTTCTTAATTTTCTTCACACCACTGCCTCGTGGAAATAAAGTGACTCTTATTTATATTGTTTTTGGATGCCCAGAGACTTAAGTATGATTCATCTAGAGAAGAAAAGCTTGCTTTTTTTTTCCTTAGAGCATAAAAGGAATGAGGTAAAATGTAAGTCATTGAATTGAAAATAGGTTTAATGTTAGTATGCCCAGGCTAACTGAGGAATGGCATCAAATTTATATATCAGGGAAGAGAAAGATAACCGGGCTTAACAACAGAGGCAGAAACAGGTCACATGCTCACTGATCATGGACAACCAGAAGTGATGGCCATGGCAAATGGCCTTAGTTTCTTTTAATTGTGACGTCAGAAAATGGTTGCTCCAGGATACTTGGATGCTGCAGAATTTGTGATATTGTAATTTGCATAAAAATCTGCTGGGCATGTGACTCGAAGTTTATTATTTGGGTGTGTCCAAATGATGCTTTTTCTTTTATTTATAGTTCTGATTTTAATTTCTGACAAGAGGCCTCTGCTTGCCTATTATGAATGCATTAAACTCACTTATTTTGTAACTTCTGTTTGTCTTTTATTTTGGGCTTCTCCAAACTAAATCAGCCTGGCTCACGTCTCTGGGTTGGCCTTCCCAGTCTTGACCTAGCCCTTGAGGTTCACAAGTCTCTATCTTGTCAAAAAAAGGACATGTCATCTTAGGTGGTTCTCACCCATTGGTGGAGGGAAGGGAGAAATGTGTTTCTTGGTCTCCTTTGCTTTTTGGCAAGGATGGTAATGAACTGGTCTGTTGGTACATATTTTGTTTCCTGGCAACACCCTGGCATCGCCTTGGAGGTTCCATGCTTTTTGCAGGAGTTTTAATTGTGTCATAAATAACTTATATTCTTATTGACTTAAAACAACAAAGACACTTATTTTCTTCATGGATATTCAAGGTCAACTGGGTCATCCATCTATAAGAGGCTTGAGAAGTTCAGGTCAACTACAGAGGAACAGGTCCTAGAAGCTAACTGGATCTTGATCTTTCCATGGTGGATGGCAAAAATCCAAGATGAGAATAAGAAACATGTCATACTCCTTAAAATCCTCATTCATTCCCTCTCTGAATGCATCCACTAAAGCAATCACAAGTCAAATCCCAGTTTAAATGAATTGGTGAAGCACACTCTGCTTCCTGGGAAATGTGGCAAAGAAAGGGGTGAGGAGAAGTAGACAAATAGTACAATGTAAAGGACATGGCAAACCAACCTCTCTTTCCACTCCTCTTTCAAATTCAGATCCAGTGTTTGAGTAAAAGCAACAACTGAAAAGATGGCAGAGCAAAATATCATCTTTCCTTACAAGTAGAACTGATTGGAGAAATCAATGTGTCTGTACAGGTAAAATTGGACTTTAAATAACCATCTACCTAAATGGTATGACTTATGTTAATCAGAGATCTTCAGACTGAACCAATAACATGTATGTATGTATGCATACATAAGGATGTTTCAACAGGGGTCAATATAGAGACAGAGATACATGAAAGGATGCTTATTAAGGAAATTGACTTACATGGTTATGGAGGCTGAGAATTCCCATACTGTGCTGTCTGGAAGACAGAGATCCAGGGAAGCCAATAGCACACCTCATCCAGCTCTGAAGATCTTAGAACCTGAGAAACCAGTAGTGTAACTATCAGTTTGAATACTGAGAGGATTATGGAGTATAGATAGGAAGATGTGCTGTTTCAAGTCTCAAAGTCCATAGGCTGTAGGATTTGGAGTTCAGGTACCCGAGGGCAGGAGAAGATGGGTGTTCCAGTTCCAGGAGCAAAAGAGAAATATCTGCAGATTTACCTCTGTTTTTTATGTGGGTTTTCAGTCAATTAGATGTTGCCCACACACAGTGGAGTTGGATTTTCTTTACTTGTTCCACAGATTTAAAAGCCCATTTCTTCCAGAACCACCATCATAGATATCCTCAGATTGAATGCTTCGCTAGCTATCTCGAAATCCCTTAATCCGGTCAAGTTAACACTTGGATTTAAACATCACACTTATCTATAATTTCAGAGCCAGAAATTATAACCTTAATTTAATGAGGTCAAAAATACTAAGCAAGCATCTTTAATTCAGAGGAAACTTAGAACAGATTATTCCAATGCTCAGAAAACTCCAAATCCCAATCTTACCACAAGACTCTGTTTATGTCTTTTCTCCTTGGCAAAAAGAAGCAGTAGGAAAAGACTATATTCTTACTAGATTTTTTCCCCTTTGAAGAATATGAAGGCTTCCACCCCACCTTAGAATTTTGAGTTGGAGATACTGTTCTGCTCTAATACATCTCTCATTATTTTTAACAAGCCTTTTATATTGCTTCTGTGGTGGCAAGTCTTTTCTTTCTCTCTCAGGAGCCCCTCAGTTTTACCTCAGCTTATAATATGACCTTCTTGGGTCCATCCTGTGTCCAATTCACCAACATGATTAGGATTGAAACAATTTTCCACTCCTAGTGTACCATGTGGGAAGAGAGGGGGAATTGTACACAAATCACAGATTTCCTCATGCAGAACAGATCCTTTATGGTTTTTGATCCACTGAGTCACCCAAAGTGTGTGAGTGGTGATTAGACATAAACTTTTAATCCAATGCCCCACAGACAACAGAGTGAGCCTTTTCTGAAGTCTCATTTATTTGTCTTCCTCTACTTTTGCAGGTTTATTCCAGGATTAGGATTTCACTCTTAATCTACCTAGTGTTACTCTTATAACTCAGATCAGATTGTTATGTCTTTAGTTTAGGACTTAATATGTGGAAGGCCTCCTTTCAAGACAATAGTCATAGTTTCTTTGCTGTGGTCAAAATGAAGAGGAGAGATAAAGTACAAGGAAGTAGATAGAAATTTATTTCCTGTAAACATAGCAGTTATAAGTCTACCATGTAGAATTTGAACACACTTCAATCATTCATCATTTTATCATTTGTCAAATATTCCTTACTTGACCTGCTTCTACAGTATAAGCACTCTAGAAAAGACTGAATGTTCTATCAGTATTTTATATAAAGAAGGTATTTTCACTGGTAATTAGCTCCTTTGATTAAAAATCACATTGCTTAAGAATATCCAAAATTAAGATTTCCAAAAAATATGCAAAGACATTTACTAGACTTTACTGGGGTATTGATTTTATTGACAATCCTTCTCTCTTCCATTAAACCTTTTTTAATAGCAGTAGTAAGAATGTTTTCAAATGGAGAATATCAGGCTTTTCTTTACCTTTGGACTATCTGATATTAGGATTTTTTATAAGTCAAATTTCTCTTAAGGGAAATTTTTATCTTTGGGAATTCAAATGGCTGCTGTATATAAAATATCAATAACAACAACAATTAGGCAAGACAAGATACACAATTCTCATTGATGTGTTTCATTTAAACTGGTCAACATGTCACATAAACTAGTCCAGAACCTTAATAATGGTTTGTATCATTCACACATACTATTCCTAGTAAATTTTGTCAAATAATCTATGTAATTTTGAATCAATTTTGTTTCATCTTGGAATTTTCTAAGGGTACAGCTGTATTACATCCTAAGTAGTTCTAATATATGTCTATTTCACTAGCTACAGCCACACACACACACATACACATACAAACACATATATAATTTGCTTATTAATTAGATTTTACTTTTCATCAAAGAGAGACACTGGTATTGATTTAGGATATATCATGTTAATTATGGTTTGTGATGGTTTTTATCATTCACACATACTGTGTAAAGTCCAGTTCAGAAGGTATTTTTACTGGCAATTTGCCACTTTGATTAAAAATCCTATTGTTTAAGAATATCCAATATTAGGATTTCTAACAAAAATGTGTCATCAGTTACATGTTTACTAAATTGTAAATAATTTTTAATATCTGCTATCATCCCAAGCTTTTCTTTACCCACTTTCCCTCATCACCTACTGTGCCATGAAGTATACATTAACACCCTGTCTAGCACTTGACAAGCTTCAAATCTGGGATCTGACTTTGTTTCCTGCTTCCTTAGCAGCTGGCTGGGAACCAGATAAAGGATTATGCCCACCCAGTTACTAAAACATTCATCAGCAAGTCTAGTAAGTCTTGTCTGTCAAACCACTTTGGAATGTATCATACTAATTAAAAAGAAAATCCTTTTAATTTTTTGTGTGTCTTAAGATGAGCTCAGAAGATGTTGTGGGATATTATAGCATGCCATTTGCAGTTATGGCATGCCAATTATATGTCAAAATCACATTATTATTTTTTCAAAATTGTGCCATGAATATCATATTTTCTATTTATAAAAGATGTTTGTAAGAGTTATTTTTAAAGTTTTCAGAGGCTGTAGAGCTAACAATTAACAGATTTTTTTTATTGAACTTTAATGTCTGATTCAGGTTCCTGAATCATATTGAATAGTCTTTTTTTGTATTTATAGTACTTTACTTACTGAAGTTTTTACACCAGTCAAAGGGGGAAAAGTTGGAAATGTTTAATATAAAATAGGGTATTTTGTATTCTGAGGCAAAGTGAGCCCAATATCAGAGATACCAAAACTATGCTGCAACTCCCCAGAGTCCTCTCACAGAGCATGCACTAAAAGCTTTGACCCATGACATTTGTTTCCTCCTACAAAAATTTTTGCATTTGTTGCTAAAAATCTCTATAAATAAGATTAGTTGTCCACATTTTCATGATGTGTCCTAAATTTTCTGCAAGATATTTCTGAGAATTATTGTGAAATTAATCAAGTGGTAGTAGTTCTGATTCCAGAAACTGCAGAGTAACTTGTATTAGACTCTCTCATAAGCAGATAATAAATAAACTCTGGACAAATATAGCCAAACAAAAAGACATTTGAAGGCACTGGAAACTAAACAAAAGTATGCAAAAAATCAAATAGGATGTGGTCCTGGAATAAGGTAGTGAAACTGGTGAGATCCTTATTTGTACATCTTCTCCCCCCTGAGGATCCACAAAGACCCAACAGTACGATGCAGAGTTATTTTCGATTAATGAATTGGGGGACACATTTGTGGCCAGAATAACTGCAAATCGAGTGAAGAAAACCCAGAAATAAGATTAGCTGCAGAAGAAGCAAACCCTAAAATCTATGTATAAATTCTTCTCAGCTTCTGAATGATCTTGGACTTTAAATGTACAGAGGCATCTAGCAATAATCAAACTAGTGAAAAATAGCCAAAGCAAGAATGCTGAAAATGTAGAACAAAAATTTCTTTTACTGCCCATCAAAGGGAGATGAATTTTTAATTTTGAGACCTGCTAAGTAGGAGGATCTTGACAAATATCTGTCTTTTCACTAGAATCCTTTAAAAAGTCATATGGTAGGAAAAGACTGTGCCAGGATTAAGATATTTTAGAAAAAAAAAACCAAAGTGGTATGCCCTAACAAAACATAAAACCAAGACTCCAAAGGAGAGGTTACCATTCGGAATTAGCAAAATAGAACAAAAATTAACAAGTCTTCAAAAGTAAATAGCAGAATTCAGAGTCTCTATAAAATAGTGTTAGCAATCACTTCCATACATAAAAGAACTAAAAGGAATGATAGATGATTAAGGCATTAATCATCAGTATTAATGTATTCTGTATTGTATTCTGACATTATATTATTATATTATATACTCTGAATGATAGATGATTAAGACATTAATCATCAGTATCAATTAAGCTTAACATGATGAAAGTATTAGATGTTAGCAATTTAAAGCAACTATTATGTAAGTATGTCAAGACATAAATGTAACAGTCATAATTATTAAAAAAGGGATAATCTTAAGAAAGTATAAGAAAGATACTTCAAAAAACCGAAAGAGCATTATATATGATGGAGTAGTAAATACTTTGGATTCTCAACTGCAAAGCTTCCAATGGCCAAAACTGACCATTTGAACCACAAAATAAAGCACTATTAGATTCTATATGTACTTAATAAAAAGTATGAAGTACATATATCCATATTGATACAAATAAAAAACCAAATAAATTAATGCATAATTATTTATAATAAATAAATGCCATTAAGAAAAATGATAAATATCCCATACAGAAAAATTCAAAATAATTTATGTAGATATCTTTTGCTAGAACGGTAGGCACATAACTCCACCCTCCTTTAATGTGCTGAGTTGCACCTAAAATCTTTGTTCAAAGCATGTCGTATGGGAATAAAAGTAACTAGAGTGGGTGATGATATGATGATTCTTGCTTCTGCTAGACCAGGTGATTGAGGGCAGCACAAAGACCCACCCATCACACTAACCATGTTAACTAATGCAGTCCTGATATGGTAGAATGAAAATTTCACTCTGTCTCTGTCATCTTCCTTCTCAAAACTGACAACTTGAATCTAATTATAAGAAAATTAACAACCAATTCCATTATTGGGCATACTTCAATATGCCTAACTAATACCCCTCAAAGTTGTCAGGAACATGCCAGACAATAAAATCTAAGAAAGTGTCACGGACTAGAGAAGTCTAAGGAGGCACGAAAACTACATATAATGAGGTGTTCTAAGTGGAGTTTAGGAGCAGAAAAAGGATAATAGAAGAAAATTATGTAAATGTGTGAATGGAGTGTATTTCCTATTCAATTAAAGTATATTAATATTAGTTTATTAATTGAAAAAATACAACACAAACATAGGATGTAAATAATAGAAGAGACTGTGCAAAAGTGTATACGAGAACTTTACTACCGTTTTTCAAGTTTTTGTGACCACATTATATTCATATATTATGTTGGGTTTCTTTTAACATAATCATACATGCATGGAATACAATTTGCTCTATTTTAGTCCCCAGTACTTCCTCTTTCCTTTCCTTTCTCTTTTCCCCTGTTTCCCTTCCTCTACTGCTCTTTCTTCTATTATTTTGTTTTAAATTGGTGCTATACAGACATACATAAAGGTAGAATTCACTACATTATATTCATATATATATGTAGCAATATTTACTACCTTTTAATTTGTTTTTATAAAACAAAAACTTAACTAAATAGTACAGTCCATTATCAAAGCAGCATATGAGTTTTACAGCATATAGGAGATGGCAGAACAAAGGTTTAATGACTCCCAGCATGGTGGCATACACCTATAATTCCAATGACCCTGGAGGCTAACACAGAAGGATCGTGAATTCTAAACCAGTATCAGCAGCTTGGCAGGTGCTAAGCAACTTGGTGAGACTCTGTTTCAAAATAACAAGAGCTTAGGATGTAGCATAGTGGTTAAGTGCCCCTGGGTTCAATCCCCAGTACGAAGAAGAAGAAGAAGAAGAAGAAGAAGAAGAAGAAGAAGAAGAAGAAGAAGAAGAAGAAGAAGAAGAAGAGGAGGAGGAGGAGGAGGAGGAGGAGGAGGAGGAGGAGGAGGAGGAGGAGGAGGAGGAGGAGGAGGAGGAGGAGGAGGGAGGAGGGGAGGAGGAGGTGGTGGAGAGGAGAAGAAGAAGAAGAAGAAGAAGAAGAAGAAGAAGAAGAAGAAGAAGAAGAAGAAGAAGAAGAAGAAGAAGAAGAAGAAGAAGAAGAAGAGAAAAGAAGAAGAAGAAGAAGAAGAAGAAGAAGAAGAAAAGAGAGGAGGAGGAGGAGGAGGAGGAGGAGGAGGAGGAGGAGGAGGAGGAAGGAGAAGAAGAAGAAGAAGAAGAAGAAGAAGAAGAAGAAGAAGAAGAAGAAGAAGAAGAAGAAGAAGAAGAAGAAGAAGAAGAAAAAGAAGAAGAAGAAGAAAAGAAGGAAGAAGAAGAGGAGGAGGAGGAGGAGAAGAAGAAGATGACGACGACACTTAATAGAAAGTTAAAATTAAAGTTAAAATTAATTGAAGGACTTGGAGGACAGTATCAAAATGTCTGACATAATAATTAAAGTCCTAGAAAGAAAGTACACATTTGAGAACAAAACACTGAAAGGTGTGATGGACCAAAATACACTAGATATAAAAAGCAATATAAGTCTATAGATACATGAAGCTTGACTACTTCAACCAGGTTAAGAACAATGAAAACTACATAAATATATCCTACTCAAACTTATAAAACAAAAGTAGTCCAAAATATTTGAATACTAAGCAACATATGTAGTAAAAAGGGATCAGAAAAATTATAAAATGTCTTTAGTTTAATTACAATGATAATGGAGCTTACCAGAATTTATGAAATTTTGCTAAAATTGTAAAGGGAAATATATAGCTGTAAATATATTATAAAGTTTAAAATCATGATGAAATTTGCCATCTTACACCACTAGGAAAAGATGAACAACTTAATTAAATAAAGAAATAGATAAGCAATTGTGAAGTTATAAAAGACAAAAGTTGTTATTAATTTAAAGGTTAATTAATTGATAGCTCTCTAGTAAGATAAATCAAAGAAAAGCAATTAGGAAATAGAGAAATTGCTAATATTCAAAATGATATAAGACACACAATTATAAATCCTATTTTCAATGTACATATAATGGAAGTTATTTTAAAAAAGTTTTATTTCAACAAAGTTGAAGACTTTGATTATATGAATAAATTCTTTGAAAACACAGTATACCAAAATTAATGTAAGAAAAAAACAGAAAATCTAAATAACTCTATGCTTGCATTTATTAACTCAAATCTTAAATGAAACATATCTATTTTTCAAAAAATACTACAAACCAATATATTGATGATGTATAGAAATATTTAAAATTTAAATAATACTGCTACTAAAGAAACTCTAAAATATTATCTTCTTGTTCTTATCAAAGAAAAAAACAAGAAAAAGAAAAAATGGAAGAGAAAAAAGAGGAGGAGAAAGAAAAAAATCTGATGCAGGAAAAGAAAATTCACTTTTCATTTTTCTCCAGAGTAAATTATGGTTCAATCATTTCATTCAACACTAAATTCATTTCCTGCCTGATCTTTTGCATTTTGTGTTCTATCCAGATAAACAAGGAAACCTATGTGACTGGGCACAGAATTTACCTTCTTTCTTTTCTTATATTCACACAAGTTTCTTCCTATGCCAGTAATTCTATACTGTCTCAGAGTGATCTATATTATTAGGTCATATTTGCTATTTTAGGTATGAATTGTGAGATTACAGTATTTCCACAAAATTTTAGTGATGAGTGTATTATAATAAAGCTCAGAGGAAATTACCTTAGAAATGTTTTGTATTGATACTAAGGAAGTGACTGAGCAGCAAGGTTCTACTGTGGTTAAATGAAGTTCTAGGCTTTTTAGCTCTACGAAATTATCACCTCTCCCTGCCACAAGAATGGAATATCTACTTTCAAACCCAGAATTTTATATAATAGGACTATATTAAACTTCCCAAAATTAAATGGATATTTTGACCATTTGCTTAACTGTACAACATCTGCTATCTTTTAATAGCAACTTTTAAAAAAAATCATCTTATTAATCTGAACACTGAAATGACTTTTCAGATTTTTGTCACAATATCATTGTCAACTTTGTAATTTTCTGCCAACATCAAGTTCATTCTGCAAAATTATTTTTTATATCATTGTGGACATGGTACCTTCTTTACACTAAGGAGGACTGCTACTCAAATGCACCTTACAACTTTCAAATGTAATTCTTTTTTTTTATTCCAGATCTTTATTCAGTAGGTTCACAAGGATTTGAAAATATACTGGATAATTGGATATTTTGTAGTATAATGTCCTCCTCCAAACAAACTAAAAGAGAAAGAGGTAAAAGAAAAAAAAAGCAAAAGGAAACTACAAAATCTAAATAGACATGAAAAGATTGGAAAGGTAGTACCTGCTAAGAAGGAGGAAATGTCTCGAAAATAAAATCTTGGTGAATCTCCTATGTGTTTTTTAACTTACCACTTATTGTGATATATTGCTATCCATTAGCGGTTTCAATAACCGTTTCTTCTACTTACCTTTTTAAAACAGCCTGACTTAATCCCATAAATCCATATTTATCATTGTCATTAATGCCGTAATCTCTTCTTTACTAAGTCAAAAAGTATTTTAACCTATAAATACACACATAAACACAGAAAGGTGGGGAAATTGCCTCTAATAATAAGTCATATCAAGGCCATCTAAAGATACAAGATGGAAAAAAAAGGAAGAAAGACCAAGAAAAATGTAAATAAACTAGTGCACTTTAAAACAGAAATTGTACTAGGTATACATATCTAATTCTATATAATTTAGGTGAAATATTTACTATTTACATGAAAATTAGATTTGAGGTCACAATTTCAACTTCACTTTCTCTCCTTAAGAAATTATTTTTTATCATCTAAGATATTCCCAAATTACCCTTGATAAACAAGAAAAACCTCCCCTTTTATTTTTCCCCAAATTCAAGTTGCCTGTTTTCATTCCTTAATTATAGATTTCCACCCCATAATTTCTAAATACCCAAGCTTCCATTATAATAGCTGTCTGAAATATAGCAACAATGTATTTCTTTTTTTCCCATTTATTTGTTTTATTATGTTTTTATTGGTGCATTCTAGTTTTACATAATGGTGGGATCTGTTGTTACGTATTCCTACATGCACACAATATAACAATATAACTCAGCCAATATCATTTTCTAGTATTTCCCCATTCCCTTCCCTCCTTCCCTGCTTTCCTTGGTCTCTTTCTTCTACTGATCTTCCTCCATTTTTGTGACAATGCATTTCAATGAAGGTATTTCCCAGTTTATCAAAAGAAAATAAGATTCCACACAGAAATTATGTTTAAGTTATTATTTCAACTGTTCTGTTTGGTGTTTTTTTTTTTTTATCCCACCCTGTAAGTTGTGATCAAAGTCATCACAACCTGCTGATCTGACCAAAGCTGAATGCTAATCTGATCAATGTAGTTTTTCTTCCACCCATTGTGACAATGTGGCTGAAGAGTTTTTATTATTTTTGCTATGTTTCAACCTGAAACAGATTTTTTTTTCTTCTCAAGAACTTGTCTTTTAAAAAATTTTACTTATTTTATTGATTTTTTAAACATATGACATCAGAATGCATTACAATTCATATTACACATATATTGAACAGTTTTTCGTATCTCTGCTTGTGTATAAAGTATGTTCACACCCATTCTTATCTTCATACATGTACTTTGGATAAGGATGTCCATCACATTTCACATCATCATTAACCTGCTGCCCCTTTCCTTCCTCTCCTGCCCTTCTGTAATACTTGATATTTACAGGATATTTAGAAAAACCTTCTATCTACCCTACTGGTTTTTTGAGCCTGGTTCTTTTTCACTTGCATGTTTGTCAAAGGAGCACATTACTAGTCACCTCTTACTCTGCAGTATTTAAGGCTAATGGCTCACCCTAGCATGTAGAAGGCATAAGGTGTTACAAGAATAGGAGACAACCAATGAAATACTGTTTATGACACATTATTTTTGTAACAATTGTTTTATCTTAGATCCACAGATTCAATAGTATTCTTTTTTTACCTTGTTATTTGTGTTCTTTGTAATAAATTATCATTACAAAAGCTTGCTTCAAACATTTAATTTACAAAAGCCAGTTTTATGTACTTCCTTTGAACTTAACATAATTGCCTTATCTCCAGTTAAATCTATATCCTTGGATTTAATAAAAACTTGTCAGGACTTGTCCTTGGGATTTTACCAATTACAAAAAGAGGTATGCATGTAATAATATTATAAATTTTCTTTTGGCTAGAATTCTAGCCTTTCATATGCTGCAATAAATAAAATACTTGTGTATTTTTCCATGAAACCATGGTAAAACAGAATAAAATTATGACTATGAACTGAGAATCAGATATATTAATAGCCATGTGTCCTGATTTTAGCCAATGCTATGGGCTATAAGCGTAGATTCTTATATATCTCTGAAAGACAATGATACAGCTACAACTGGAATTTTTCCAACGAAAGGTGTTTCATTACATTTGCAGTGAAGTCTTCATAACTTATTATTTTTAAAGTTAAAATATTAGGAAACATTCCATTTTTTTTCATTTTTACTTGGTTTGTTGCACTATTATTACAGTTATGCAGTCCTTTAGGCCAAGTTTGGCCATTCTTCTAAATTATAACTCTTTCTTCATGAAATACCATCACCTTCCTCTATAACTCCATTGATTATATCAATAGTTCTACACACTTCCTAACACCTACAGTTCATAAAACACATTTTTAATTATGTTTTTTTCCTTTGACATGTATTTCTTAGTTCTCTTAATCTACACGTAGTGTTTCTCTTGCCCTGAGAGTATAGAGATGTGATTATCTTATAAAGGAGCTCTCCTGTACCAGTGGAGTAGAGGACCTACCCTCACTTATGAGGATAACAAGAGAGCAACACCATCCATTGTATTCTTTAAATAAATGTATAGTTTCCTGATATAAAGCAATAAGTTAAACTATTATGTAACCAAATTAGATTTATTTTCTACTAAAATACATAAAGGAAATTAGGAGGACAATGATTTGGCTGAATTATCCCAAACTTTGTGTTTTCTGAGATAACAAGTTTGTTGTTTGCAGATAATCACATTAATAGGCTCTGAGTTAGGCAATGTTTAAGTAAAATTCTCATTCTGGGATGTTGACTCTCCAGACACCCTGGCTCCAAGAAACTAAACTATGCTACCAAATGACATTAAAGACTTCATTCATTATGCCTGTAGATTAGTATCCCTCTAAGAAATGTTTCTTTCATAAATATGGATTTAGACAGTACTTTTCCTAATTATATCTATTGTTTCTTGGCAAATACATTGTGTGTGGTCTTGTGAAAGCATTTTCTAGAAAGATATTGAGAGTGAGGGCATTGTGTTAAACGTGTATCCCATGCTCTCTAAGGGATTGCTGAAGCTTACCATGTTATCTGTAATTAAAGATCCACACATAGTATGATTGTTATGTGGATAATTCAGATATAGACAAATGAGTGACATCAGATTCATGTGTTCTTATGGATTATCCTCATGAATGCCAAGGGCAGGACGGACCAGTGTCTGTAGAGAAAGATCATTCCTGAGAGATATTGAAATTCTCAAATTGGAAATCAGCCAATCCTGGGATAGGAAAAGAGCTCTAGGAGAGAGTCCATTCAACTTGGTAGAGGGAAGGGGCAGCAATGATACAGTTTGGCCATGGAGGAATTCAGGTGCTGAGTACCAGGTAAGAGAGACTGAAGAAAGTGCTCCAGAAAGCAATAAAATGACTACTGTAACAGGGAAGAGAACCCGAGACTGCATGGGGTCGGGGGTTGTGCAGCACCAAGGAGATCATAGTCTGTCCTTGTTCCAAGTCGTCTGTGTGATAGTTCACTTTTCATAGTCTCCTGTTTTCCAAGTTGTGTTTCAAATGTTGAAACAGTGACTGTGCCTCCTGCCAGTACCTAATTACCTAAGCCCATTCATGAACAGATTCCTTTGATCAATTAAACAGAGCCCACTGTGCCTAGAAAACTGTGAGCAGTGGAACATAGAATGAGACTGAGATTGTAGTTTGGTCTTGGAATGTAAGTAAAACTCTGGCCCTGACCAAGAAACTTACACTACCTCTAGTTCTGTTTCCAAATAAGGGACTTGAACAAGATGATCTTTATAGTCAACTACCAGCATTAGCAGTTTTTGATTTATTATTTTATTGACATAATTTCATTATCATTCTACAAACATCAAATATAGTACTGAGTTGTACATATGAAGAGAGTTCTACAGACTTAATTAGACCCCAAACTAGGTTGCAACTCTTGTCCAGAGGGCTATCTTATTTTTCATTCAAAGAGCAAATAGCAAGCAGATGACATCGGGAAGTGGTGTTTACCTCTGCCTACACCACCTCATTTTCCTTGCAAGATTATGCACAACATAAACATGCAAGGAAACTGTTTTGATCATTTTCTGGAAAGTGCCTTGTATTGCTACAAAATCCATCTTCAAAACGCTCTATAGAAAGTCTACAGAAGAGAGGCTTCTTAAGAAGTTCCTGCTTGTTAGCATTGTTTTTGACCCTTTACCGTTTTTTTTTTCAAAGTTTTATTCATCATTCCCATGTCACAGGTGCAATGGTGAACAGGTGCCTTCAGTTAATATCTCCCTCCTTCACACTCAGTTCTGGGTTCATGAAGAATATGTCTTCATCATTTAATGAAAAACTTTGAAGTGTTTTAAGTTAGGTTTGTATATCTGCCAGAGTTCAGTTTAGAAATGTTTGTTGTTTTAAAGAAAAGGAATGTGATATATGAACTAGGCATAATTTAGTTAGTATACATGAAAGCATTGAAAACTACAAGTTCTAAAAAAAAGAAAGAAAAGAAAACAAAAACAAAGAGAATAAAGGATTCCCAAAGATGTAAGGGATAAGGGAATCAAGGTCAATCGTCTCTTTTCCTTGGTGCTAAGAAGTCCTATAGATCCCTTATCCTTCCTAACTAGCAACAATCTTATGAATATGCAGAGATTGCCTGTTCTCCTTACCTGCCTTTCAGTCTTGATTGAGTGCCTCTGTTGAGACAAATATGCTAAACTTCAAGAACCCAAGATTCAAAGGTGTCTTAGAAACCATTTTTGTCTTTCCAACTTATTCAAAATAGAAGAAAGAGAATTGCAGTTTGAAGGACAATGTAAACATCAAGGACTGACAAAAAAAAATCAGCATTATTTTAATCAAGGAAAATGCTTTAGGACAGAAGACACAAAAGCAACTCTCTGCAAACCAAAGTATTTGAATTAATGAAAATATTATACCAAGAAGCCAGGTGTGGTGACAATGCATGACTGTAACCCAAGCAGCTCAGGAGACCGAGGCAGGAGGATCACGAGTTCAAAGCCAGCCTCAGCAAAAGCAAGGTGCTAAGCAACTCAGTGAGATCTTGTCTCTAAATAAAATACAAAATAGGGATAGGAATGTGGCTCAGTGGAGTGTCCCTAAGTTCAATTCCCGGTAACTAAACAAACAACAACAACAACAAAATATTATACCAAGAAACATTCAAAGAATGTTAAATTGCTTAGGATTTTTTTTTTGTCATTTCTATTAGAGTTGGAAAGTTTGATTTTTTTCATAGAAAAATCACTCTAGGAAACAAAACTTCATTTGTCTTTTAGACACTTGTCATATTGATTCAATCATTATGCATACGTAGCCTTCTCAAGGGATAGTATATTACATACTATGTTGGTTTACTAGGGATATTGTAGAAAAATACCACAAACTGAACAAAACAGCAGAACTATTATTTACAGTTCTGAATGATGACAAAGTTGATTCCTTCTTTTATTTATTTATTTTTAAAAATTAATTGTTGGTTCCTTTTGAGAGCCATGAGAGAGAATTTGTTTCAAGACTCTCTGCTATCTAGGTTCTGGTGTTTTTCTGGCTAACTCTAATATGTATTGGTGATTGCTTTGTCATTAGGATAAGGCAATGAATGTACCTTCATTTCACATGTTCTTCCTTCACAGTTGAAGCCATGCATGTGTCTGTGTCCAAAATTCTCCTTTTGATAAGACATCCATCATGCTGGAAGTCTACTTTATTTCCAAATAAAGTCACATTCAGTCATCTCAGGGTTAGGATTTCAACATATGATTTTTTAAGAGAGATATAATTCAACCATAAGGCATACAATGAATATATATTTGCATATATATTTTACCATCTATTAAATGACTTGTGTACAATGAACATTTACATAATCATAATCTGTTAACTCAGGAGAAAGAACTCATTCATTTACTGTCAATATTAGCACTAGGTAAATATATCACAACCAGGAAACTGTTTTGCATCAAATGCTATGATTTTCCTCCCCAAGGCAATGTATTGTCTGGTGGATTCGGGATAAAGAAAGGATACATGTCTCATCATCTTCTACATCAAAGACTATTTGTATATTTGTTTATATTATTCATGTTCTTTTGCATTAAAAAATGATGATTTTGTTTCTATCCTTGTCTTTCTTTGAAGATTTTCCAACCACTAAGAAGGTTGTGCATTAACAAGGGAAAGCCCAAATTAAAGGAAGCCTGTGGTTTGGCAATTTAAAAGTTTAGAAATAACTTTGTTAAAAATCTTTCCACTGCCATGTTTTAACTTGTTTTGGTCGTACTGAATATATCCTTTTATTATTTGTAGAGAGACCTATGAATATTTACCTGAAGGTCTATCTATTATAAGGAACACAGAGGGAGATTCTTCAGTGCACTGTTCATTTGCTGAGTGTGGGTGAGTGAAAGACCAAATTTGGCTCACATTATTTAAAATTCACTCACTGGGGAGCAGCAAGTATGGTGTTCCTAGTTTCCATGGTCAGTGCAAGCTCGCATCAACAGCAACAGTGTTGTACAAGAGTTCTACTTTTTTATTCAGACTTCTGGCAAGTCTTCCTTTCATTTGGCTCTCTTAAATGGCACAGTTGAAGCCATGCAGATTTGGGTTTTGGGTGGGCCTAGGTTCAAAGGGAAGCTTGGCAACTTTATCAGTTTTGTTGCTTAAAATCTTTGTGGCTTTAATTTCCTCAAGTACATAGTGGTGATAGCAGGGACTGTCTCATAGTTGAGTAACAGTAAGGACTAAAATGAAGCAAGAGACTTCTGGGAAACCTATAGCACACGGCCCAATTTTCATACAGTTGGGAACAATGCATTCTCCCTGACATAGCTGAAATTTCTTTTTTATAAAAAAATATATTTGTGTGTATCTGAGGTTTACAATTTGACCTTAGGGAATAAATATAGATATTGAATTGGTTAGCATCATGAAGCATATATATGTCATATGACATATGTTAACATATGTCATATGACATATATATATGCTTCATGATGACATTAACATATATGTCATCTTATGGTTAATATTTTAAAGACCAAAGCACATTGACACTACACATTTGACAAAAGTCCTTACTACAATGTTTCTTTCTCACTGGACTAAATGGTTCATCATACTATATCTGGTATTGCTTTTCAGCTTTCAAGGTGTTAAGTTCTCTTTATAAGGAGCAAAACTTTCTCCCATTATGCTGTACTCTTTATTGCCATTCTTGTTTTGTGTATTGTTTTCTTCTCTTTAAAGCTGATATTTGTATATTATCTTCTTCTTCTGCTATGTTTTCCGCAAACCCGTTACTCTCTTGTGTTCTTAGACTTGCATTGGAGTTCCAGACCTATTGTCAATTGAAACCATCATGAGAATGGGAACTGACCTCACCCAGCCTAAGAACTGTCCACAGAGCACACAGCACTGGCTCTCTTAAGCAGACACAACACTGGTTTCCCTGCCTTATCACAATTTTTGTGAGGACCACATTAGCAAGTAGAGCAGGGAGGATTTTAAACTCCTAAGAGCGGTTTCTTGTATGAGGTTGGAGACTGCTTGTTCCTGTAGACACTTTTAACAATAGCATCATATTTGAGGCAAACAACTTTTCAATAAAAACATTCTTTAAACAACAATAAAAAAGTATTTAAAATACCTAACTAGCCAAAAATCCTAATGTAACAACACAGCTCCTGTGGAATATTAGTTGTTCACCTTTGCAATCAACTGAATGACTGAGAGATGTAGTTCAGTGTTGCAGCTCATCCTCATGAGGGGTAATTCTATTCATTAACCAGGGGAAGATTCAAATTCAGAATTCAAAGCATGGTTTCCCTCAAATGAATGTTGCCACTGAATAACAGTAAAATTGAAATATCTTTAAGTTGAATCATTATAAGTCAGGGACTACCTGTATCCACCTATATTTCCTTCTGCTATAGAAATAACTTCTTTAAGTGTTTCTCCTATTTAATTTTTGTCTTCCACCATGCTGCTAGTGCTATTTACTGTTTCTGATGAAGAAGTTCTCAGGCATGGTTTGCTGACTTTGCATCCATTCCACCAAACCTCTACAATGCTGCCATATTATACTTTCATCTTTAGGAATGAAACCTAAGTTGATCTAAGATAACCAGTAAAACTTTTATTCTCTCATGATAACTGATTCAAGATTACCCACGCAATATGAACAGCTGCAATCAGCTTCAAGTCAAGCTGTGCAAAGGGCACTTTTCTTGACAATATTTATGATTTTTCAATGTAAATTACACAACTACTTCAGCTACCTTGATAAAAGCTAAGTTAAAACCAACTTCAACCTGAGAATCATACATAGAGAAAAACTGGGAAAAACCAGCAGAAGCCCTGATCAAGCCCTCTCTGAAACTAATAAGACATTCAAGTAGAAAAAATCATATATTTTTAATGAGTTCAGTTACTTTGAATTGGATGTTATTCACCAAAGACTTGTAATATTTTAATCTACATATTTTACTCTTACCATTTCCATTTTCTTCCAGACTTTTAAATTGATTTATGTACAATAGTCACAGCATGTTCTTTTAAGTAAGTAAAAATAAATGCAAACATTTTCTAGAATTACACATAATTTTTATGAAAAATCATTGGTATAAAATATTTCTTAATTATTTTATAGTGTTTTTATCATTTTGTTATATTTTAATAATTTTATTCTTTCTTTTTAGTTATATTTCCAAAATTTAAATATTGTTATTGTTAAAAATTTCATTATTGTTTCAGAGAGTCTTAAGTTATTTTCAAGGGCCTTAAAGAGCATAGTTCTTGGAAATATACATTTATTTCACCATTGTTAAATAAGGGTCCACAAACTGAATATTAAGTGGACTTTGCCTATTGCTGGCTTTCATATCTTTACTGATCAGGCTTGGCATTGCAAAGTTCTCAAGCCTTGAAATCCCGTAGAGCCAGCGCCCTACAAGGGATTCTCATCTGAAATGAATCCTTCTCATTGTTTTTATGTGAGGTTTTTCTAGTGTTACTTCCACAAAGTTCAATTTTCAGGCATTTAAATTGAGACTACTAAAGTTCTGTAAGACTTGGCTTTTATATCATCTACCATTATTAGATTTTTAAAAGTATTTAAACTCCATCATCTTCTTAGGTTAGATAATAAAATTAGAGACTTTTAGAAGTAAAAGTATGTTAAACAATCCCAAAATAACAATGTCTTGATGTACAAAAGATTATTCTTGGTTAAGCAATATTGCAACACAGAGCAGATCTTTAGGATTAGACAGTTCTCCTGGGTATCTCCCATCCAAGTGGCCATGTCGGATATGAGGCCCCTTTCATGCTTTGGTTCTGACTTGACCTATAATTCTTGCTTCCATTCAAATTTGGGATCTTGTGTAAATTTGAATGGGTTTGTGAGCAGCATACTTAATTTCAAGCCATTCCTTGGCTGCTTATTGGCCACTATTAAGTCCATCACACATCCAATTGAAATAATATTTGAGAGAGATGTAACAAAGACACATTCTTTGCTACAATGATGATAAAAATGGTGTGCTTTCCTTAAAAATTGATAATTGTTTACAGAAAAAAGTTTGAAGATATTTGGAATATAATTTTGTTGTTGTTGTTGTTGTTATTGTTATCATCTGCATAATGTTCTTGTGTGCTCCTTATTCAGAGTCATCCCTGCCTAGCGACCTTGACTAAAACTCTAATCAAATTTTGTGCTCACTTTTAATACACATCTGGCAACTGGGATGGTGTCACGGAGAACATGACTCATGGAAATTAGTGTTAGGGAAATTTTATACATTAGTTATAATGAAATGGTGGTTAATATTTGAAAGACTGATATATTTATGCTTACATTTACTCAAACAGCTTAAGATGTAAGAAGATTATATCCATATGTCTGTGTCAATGTGTATAATGATCTTTCTCTTTATCTAGATATCTATTCATGTATCTGTCAAGATTGATTAATGAATAAAGCAATAGGACATAAACCACTAGTTAGACTCAGTATGATGCTAAATCTGTGCAGACTTCCATCCCCACTGATCCTCTAGACTCTCATATATACGCTCCTTTCCCCTGTCATCATTGTAATGAAGGCTCTGCTTTTGGTAACACAATCCACTTAGTTTTCTGCTATATTCTAACACTGTAGTGATGTCTATTCATAGAAATATCTGCATCTAAGACCAGTCTTCTATTTTATTCTCTGAACTCTAGTCTCTGTCTATAATCACCCTGTTTTTCCTTTATTTCTCAGTATCTCATTCTTTCTGCTTTTTCCTAGTACTAATACTTTAATCCTGTACTTCCATCTGATGACTAGGACTTACTACCTTATGATAGTTACCCCTGGTGTGGTTTTTGTAGGCTGAAACCCAACTTCAGATATCAAAGTTGCTAGAATAGCATTACTTTAAATTAGATGTCACTGATGCCTATTAAGTCAGCTACCTTGAGAACTACATGTTGCATTAGTCTCCTAATAATCTTGTCCCATGGGTTTTGCTTCAATACTTGGAGCAGTCAAATATTAACTTTCCATCCTCTGTTCAACCTAGTTCTCCTCTTTTAGATAGGGACATATGTAGGACTTTTCCAGGTCTCAGACAAAATGATGTAAATGTGTGTATATGTTTGTGTTCCTGTGTATGTATCTCTAATTACATGTATATGTGCTTACTAACTTTGATAATATGCCATTATCAGAGAGACATTAATTTGGTTGCTTTAGCTCATTAATGTTCATGTGTTTATTTTCTTTGCATATTCACTTGAAACAGCTTAACTTTCCTTGGTAATTTTTAAATTAAATTATATTTTATTGGTTGCAACCCCTGGTATCTTCCCTTGTTTGTTTATATTATTAAAGTCAAGGCTTCAAAGAGTTCTGGGAATATTAATTCTAGTTTAAGCATGCAGATTGGACCACCCATGCAATTGTGTATTCCCTCAAACATAAGTTTGCTACTGTGTAAAGAGGTGCCAAACTATTCAGAACCCAGACCAATGGTTGCATCTCATCTTGTGGGCCAAGTTTGAAAAGCATGGCAGGATCAAAGAGACCAAGATATATGATTTTTTGGATGGGTTATATAGCTCATTCCAAATGACAGAATGAAGATTTAGTAATGTTGCTTCTATTGCTCATAGTAATTGAATTGACCAAACATTTCAGATTCAGAGTGATTCTGCTTAATGCTTTGCTCTGGGAATGTTAAAAGAATAAACATTAAGCTTGGAAAATTTTCCAAATGTCTTCTCAAAGATTTTGTATTAAAACTTAGGAGATACACATATACTTGTTTCTGATCTATTGCTCAATTTGTGTCTCCATATGCTCTCCATTTTAAAACTCAACGTCTATACATTCAGCTTTTTTTCATATATATGTGAACTCGGATTTTCTCCACTTTGATTCACCAAAATAAATCTGTGTGATCCCTTCCTCCACCCTACTCTCACTCACTTGCCACTCAGTTGATCCCATCATCTAATCCATTAGGGCGATTATTCACCAATTAGTTTAAGGATATCACAACCCAATCATTTCTCCTTCAAACCTTCTTGCATTGCCTCACATGTGAGCTTTAAGGGATGCAGAGTATCCTTACCATAATATCTTACCATGAAAATGAGGGAGATAATAAAAAGAATGATCTGAGAGGATAGAATCTTGAGGACATTATGTGCCCAGTGAAATGAGCCAGTCACAATAAGAAAAATGCTGCACTACCCCACTTACACCAGGCATCCAAAACAACCAAGCTCATGGAAGAGAAAGTAGAATGATATTTACTCAGCACTGGTGGAAGAGACAAATAGGAGATTGTTCTTTATTGAGTAGGATAGAATTTCAAATTCATGAAAAGTTGTAAACATTTGTTTTACAACAATGTGAATATCTGCCACATTACTGAAATATACACTTCAAAGTGTCTTAAATGGTAAATTTAATGTTACATTTAATGTTATGTTATGGATGTTAATTCAAGTCTCACTTTGCTGATAAAAGGATTAAGACATCAGGAGATGATGACCTGGCTCAGCTCATTCTGCCAGGAAGAAAATTCATGCCTCCCAAAACACATTTCAGGTAACTTCACCTGTCAACTAATCCACGCGAGGGTTCTCAGACAATCTCGACATGTGGGAGTGAAAGTCTAACTCATTGGATGTTCAAAGCTGAATGGATAGGTAATTCAAAATTTAAGAGGAAAGACACCCAAGAGATGAGCAAAAGTGTCCCAACTATCTAAAAAGCAATGAGTGTTTGCATTTTATTATAATTCTAAGACAGCATCCACATATTTTCATATTGTATTAATTAAGTACTGCCATTGCTTAAAGTCTTTATAAGTTACATTTATAAAGGTAAATATTAGATTATTCTCATCATTAGAAACTTCATCAAAAATATATATATTACAATGGAAATTCTTTTCTTTATTCAATGACTTAGTTGAGCATATATGAAAAATATTTTATACAAAAATATTTTCTATGATTTATTCATTTCATTTGAGAAGATAACTCTAAAAACCAAAAGATTTAATATAAAACCAAAAGAAAACTTAGCATTCTCTGATCAGTTTCATAGTATTAGGTGAATTTCTTGTGATTAACCCTTGTTAAAATTTTACTTTTTCATCTTTGTTACAATGGATGTTCAGTTGCATTGATGGTATTTATTCACAAGTAAACACGCACAATGTCATCAACCACATTTCTAGCTACAGTTCCAGCTGCATTGAAGGGAAAAATTTCTTCCTGAAGTTAAAATCCTCCCTTTTCCTAGCATTTCTTGGAAACTGGAAGAGACAGTCTGAGATAATGTATCATGACATAAGACAATAGGACTCTGTCACATACACACATAACTCAAGGGATGGCAATCTAAATAGTGCTTTGGAGGTTTGTGTTCTCATTAGGATCTGAGTTATTTTTATAATTTCCTACAGGAACCATTCAGGACAGCACAGGGTTCAAAAGGAAGGGCAACTAGAAAAGATACTGAAATTATTTTGAGTTGACTCCTATAAAAATATTTCTGTGGCGCCATTGTTTTTTTAAGGGACAAATTGTTATTGTCGAGAAGAGTGAGGTCATATTAAATTAAAGAAAATGATACTGAAGAGATTTCACCATATGCCAAAGTGCAGTTTTATAAAAGAAAAAATTAAAAATTAGAATTTACATTGCATGAGCCTGATTGCTGTACCGAGAAGAAGAACCTTAAAGAAGGTGTAGGTTTGTTAATTAGAAATAATAGCCCAGGTGATTAGGGTTTTACATCGTTGAGCACCTTCCAAGCATGAGGGAGTCTCATCTGGCGTAGGCGAGCAGTTTTTTGGTGGAGTCTGCAAATGAGACCACACAGAATGTGCATTATACCTTTGGAATGAAGAGTTTTGGGTTATTTAACTTCCCATGTGCCAGTCTTATATCAGTTACTTGTTATTCCTGAGGTGTTTTCAAGGCTGGAAATGAACACATATCCATGGAAATCTTCACATAGTCTGTGTATAAAAGGATTTTATGTGTTCTTTTCAGAATCAAACAAGCCCAAAGTAGGAAGGAACATATTGTTTCAAATAACAATAAGAATGGAAATTGATTTGCTTCTCATTTCCTAGATATTCTTGAACCCATCTTTATCTTTGTTGTCTGACTCATTTCCTTGCCTAAATTAGAAAGAATCTCAAAATTCATTTATAGTTTTATTCAGCTAAAATTAAATGCGTAGAAAGTTCAGGTTACCTATGTTACTACTTGCTTTCTTTTGACTAAGTTGCTATATTTATCATTTCCTATCAGGGATGTTAGACTAAATTGGCTTATCACATTTTTCTCTGATGAAAAGCTGGACATGTTTCAAAGAAATTTTAGGAAGATTTAAAGGGAGATAGTAAATTTAAGTTGCAGAGTCAAAAATGTTATTAATAAATACATAAGTTGAAATTTATAAAAATGCATCCAAACAGCTTGATTATAAAACTACCAGATCATACATTTTAAAGCAAAGACTTCTCTTTAAAAAATTCTCATATTAATATTCAACAAAGACCTGAATTTTCTTTATCTCTACAGTAAGAGCCAACACAAATGTAGTGGTACAGAGAGAGTACTTATTGAATTTTTTGGAGAAAAAATGTCTTGGAATCTAAAAAGTGTTGTGATTTCATTATTGTCACATTGCAAAAATTGTAAGGGGTTTTTGCTGATAAAGCCACTTATTCCTGAATTATTAAATTTAAAAAATGGCAACACTATTATTAACTGAGTTAGATATTGAGCTTTGAGTGTTCCATAGGTTGATTTGACAAGTTCCATTTCCTGAATTGAGAAATTAATCTATAAGATTGCTTGGGAATATATGATAAGCAACAGCCCCCTTTTATTTGCCACATATTTTTACAAATGCCCTGATTTTATATATAATGAGAGTTTGAAATGATCCATGAATTTTGGATTGATTCCAACACCTAGTGAGCTTGGCTTGAAATTCAAGGTACACTGGATCTGAAAAGAACATCAAAATTTCAGCTGAAAGTCATCTTGGCTTCTTTGTAGCAAGGCAGCCCTTGCTAGTCTATGCCAAATAAATAAAAATAAAACAAGTATCATATAAGTTCTAAATATATAACTTTAGCCATAATTTCCAGATTCATTATGTAGTAGAGGGTATGGTGTTCACATCTAGAATATATAACTCTGTTAGAGGATGGAGAGGGAAAAGGCGAAGTCAAGATAAGACACTGGAATAATAGTGATGACATCATCAAAACTGGTAAAATATGAAGTGGTGAATGGTTTGGAACAGAAATATAATTTACTTAATTTGAACTTAGTGAAGTTGAGGTAATAAAAATAAATTTAGTAGAATACTCCATAGGTAGCTGGATATATATATATATATATATATATATATATATATATATATATATATATATATATATATATATAAACAGTTCAGTGAGGTTGAAGGCAGAGGTGTAATTTCAAGTCTTGAAAACAGATGTAGTGAACTTCACCATGAATGTCTTTAGGGGGTGGAAAGTAAATGAATCCAAGACTAGCCAAATCTTTGGAAGCAATAGGATTATGAGATCACAGATGGACCTAACACAAACTGGAGTGGAATGGGAGTTGAATAAGCACAGTAGGATTTCATAGACTCAAACCAAATCATGAGGAAGAAATTCTTTAACTGCATCTACAGCACCTACAGAGTTTAAAGTAGGTTCAAGACTCTTGAATTTAGAAAGAGTCAGCCTCTATTTTTATTAGTGTGATTTCCACAAGATGTTATATGTGGGAACCAGATTTCAAGAGGTTAAAGAGAGAAACATTTTTCCCAAAATAACTGTAGTAGAAATAATCTACTAATGTGAGATAATTTTTAAGAAAGAAAATAGGATGGCACAAGAGTTATATCCTATATATTCCATACATCATAAAAATAATATAAATATATACACACATATGTATGCATAATCTTCAACTGGAAATAAAATAAACTGACAGCAAAAGCATGTGATAAGTATTTTCATCAACAGTTTGATGAAATAACACTGTCATTGTTCTGTCATGTTCAAAAGGAAAGAAAAAATGAATTGTGTTGGGAATATTATTTGTACATTAAGTAACTAAACAATTGCATATCTTGCATATTTTTATGGATGGAAACCCTAGGAAATTTGCTATTAGGACAAGAAAAAATAAGTCATGTTTCATGGAAAAATGACTGATTATGTTTTCCACAGTAGGTCACCTTCTTCATTAATCTTACTGTAGGGTTGAATTATTTGCTAGTATTTTGTGATGTGTTAACATTTAAACCTAACGTTTTGCACTTTAAGCAAGTTATTTATAAAATCTTTGGAACCAAGAATATCAGTCAAATGATAGCTATCTTTTAGAAATATGATAAATTTTAAAAACATTAAATGATTTCTTCTAGGTTCTTTTAAAATATTCTATTGGCAATGATATGCTATATGTTCTTTAAAAATGAAAAGTAATTTCTTCAGAAATTAACTTGTATTTCATGAGGAATTTTATTTACACACAATATAAAGTTTAAAGTTGAATTTACTAATATATAGTAACATATTTTAAAGATTCTAATTGATGTGTTTATTTATTTATTTTGTGTGTTGTGCTGAGCTCCATCTATATACTAGGCAAGCACTCTACCACTGAGCTATATCCTGTGTGCAGATTGTTTTTATTTTATTTGGGTTTTTTAGCTAATAATATAAATCAAATCATACCCTTATCAGGTATGAAATACTCTATTTGCTTTTCATAATACTCCAAGTACTGTCTGAAGTTCTTACCCTGGCCTACAAACCTGAAGTGTTAGTTCCAGTCTACTGCTGGGATCTCATGTAGTTCCCTCTCAGCTCCATCTCCTACACCCACTTGAGGCCTATTTAGGAAATTCATCCTCTGAATTCTAATAGCTTCCTCTCTTCCTTAAGGATTCTATGTAAATATGCATTCTGAGCTGACCTTTGTTAACACTTTTCCAAAAATTGCCATCCTATCCTCTCTATCCTCTGTTTTCATAAGTGTTCATTGGTAACTGTCAGTACTCTCAAATCTCTCAAATGCACCACACACACATACACACTCACACACACACTCACAATCTTGAAAACCTGACTCATGCAAATCAGGACACTAATTGTCCAGTGATGAAAACCAAACACACCAGACCAGTCAATGTGGCCTCAGCTCCACTCTGAAGTGTTGATCATTCTGGGGTTCTCTGTTTTTGATTTGTTTTGCTTTGTTTTCTCTGAGACACTGTCTGCCCTGACCTTCTTTTACAATTCTTACTGGACTTCTTCCAGACACGGTGTTTCCTCTATTCTCTCTACCAGATCCTTTGAATCTACTATCTAAATCAGGCTTGAATCTGATGACATTAACCATTTTCCTGCTAACACCTTGGTACAAACCACCATCATCTCCCCAGTGAATTCTATTCGCATAAGTATTCTTCCTTCTCCAATCCTTTTTCTTCTACAGTCTATTCTCAAAAGAACAGGTAATCCAAACTTCTATCAATGCCAACAGCATGTGGCTGGACATGGGTGTGGCTATGACCTAACTCTTAACTCCTTGTGGATCTCATCTCTTTTTCTCCACCTTTCTCGTCCCACCATGGACACAACCTCTCCTGGAATTCTTCAGCCTCAGGGTTCTGAGATAGTACAGTGTGTCTACCTTTGGATATTCGCATAGTCAGATACCACACCTACTCCAGATCTTTTCTCAAATGCCACCACTCAGTCAGGGTTTCCCTGACACATATTTTTAACATTATTGTTTCCTTCCTGCCCTTGAAATCCCCTATTCTAGTCCCTTTTCTTTACTTAGATTTTTTTTTCCCTGGGCTTACCACCTTATAACATATATAGTATTTTAACTTTTTATAAATTTAAGCTTCATAAAGGTAAGGGTTTTTGTCTTCTTTATTTACAGCTCTCGTCTCTAGAGCTTCAAACAGTGTTTGGAATATAATAGGGGCTCAATAAATAATTTTTAATAAATAAATGAACAAATAAATTAATACCAAGAAACAAGGAAATTGCAGACAAGATAGAAAAAATCTATTCAACACATCATACATTTATGAGTAGATAAACTGGTTGTTTTATGATTGCTAATTCTAACACAGCATGTGTGTTAAAAATACAATGTTATTTGCAATACAGACTCTTCATTTAAATCATGCTAAGGTAAGCTATATTATACATGAGTTATTTATTAGGGCATGAATCCAATTACTAAGGGCATGATATTAGTTGGGAATCAAGGCTAGAATATTTTGAAAGTCATGCTTTTAGTATTTTTGCATCCAACCTACAATTCATTATCTTCCTTGAATGATTACTGATTGTTATTTTTGAGAAAGATGATATAATTTCATAATCTTAATTGACATCAAAAATCAACATCAACAGAATTAAGCATACAATAGATATAATGGCAAATTATCCTCTCTACTGAATGGGTTCTTATAACAGGGAGTTTCTTTGAAGTATTTATTATATGATTGCACATTTAATGATTATGTAATAAAAAGAAAGAAGACCTGCCCTTCTCTTTCCCTTTGTCTCATTCTAATTTTTAATGCTGATCGTTCACTTTCCAAAGAGACCAGGCCGGGAGGTAGAAGATTCTGGTCAATGACAAAACCAGCAACAACAAACCTAGAAAATCTACAAGATATACCCTGACATTTTTATGACATAAAGCCACATCTTTTTTTTATCAAGCAAGCACTTTGTACTCTTATAGGACAACCTATTTTTCCAAACTAATGCCTTCCTGGACTAAAATTCATGACTCAAAGTTCTGCCTGATTATGTTACTATCAAGGTGGGTGTAGTCAGTGACATCACCTGGACCCCATTTTATTGTTAATTAGTTGTTCAATAAAATATTTATATATATATATATATATATATATATATATATATATATATATATATATAATATGTATCAGTAAATAGGTACCCCATTGTGGTAATGTGTTCTATTAATTGTATTTAACTAAATAAGGGCCATAGTGTTTCAGTGACAGAATTTTTTTACTCAATGTTTATTATCTTTGGCAAAATGAGATACAGAAATAAGGTGTATCATGGATGAAAACATGCCACATGTGCACATAGACTTTTAAATCACGTGATTCACATTCCACATCTCAGGTCAGTTCGTTTTAGTTGTAAAGAACTGGGCAAGTTCCTTTATCTCTTTTGCATAGAATTTTTTTTTTATTTTAAATGCTGACAATCACCTCTAATTTATAAAATTGTTTCAAAGGACAAATGTGTGCATAACACTTACCATAGTGCTTGGCAAAATAAATGTTCAAGATATGAGGGTTATTACCAACTTTATTATTCTAACTTATTGAATTCAGGTCATTACAATTAGAGATATATGTAGTATACATGTTTAAAAGAACACAAACATAGTCCTTGAATTTTTTCCAAAATATTAAATTTACAGTCAATAGTACTACTTTTATGTAAAAATAAATCTAGGTCAAAACTGAGTTGCTTTAATCCTGCAGATACTAATTAATGAAGAAGAAGAAAGGAAAAAAAAAGAGTGCATTATTCTTATATGCCCAATTGCTTCCAGGCACCTAGGACATATGATCTAAAGAAATTATTCTGTAAACTGTAGTAAATTATCACACTTAACTCAGCAAGAAAGTTGAGATCTCCAGGGGATTGTGTATGTATTACTTGGTCTTTGGAAGTCTCCCTTTCAGGTTAGCACCAAGCTCATTCTCTAGGATATTATGAAAGTGAACCATGAGTTATATAAGATATCCTTTGACTACTTGTGGTTAGGGGGGAAAAAATCTCTCAACACTTCATTGAAGCAGGGTCACAAGTCCCAGAGGTTTGGCTAAACTCCAAATTAAATAACAACATCTTGCACTGCATACCAACTTTTCCTTCACAGGAGAGAAAAAAACAGTTAAGTTCAATCCAGTCTCACAAACTTTTTTAGAAAGCAATTGTATGTCCACAGACAGGGCAGAATTAGAAAGTAGACTCACAACTCAAAATATTGCACAAATGGATGAATAAGTATGTGTGCCAAAGAACAGAGGAGTAGATTGCATTCAGAACCTTAATTAGTGGTCTAGGAGCTGGCATTTGGGAGTTTTGAAATGAAAGGGATATATGATATGAGGAGTTTCCAAAGTCGTGTCTTATGTCATGGAAAGGTGTTGGACTTTTATTCGAAGGATTTTTCCATTGACTAAAGGGAAAGATTTGCCCTGATTAATGTGTTCATGACAAGAAATTTAATAAGAAGGATGAAACCAACCGTTTTACCAGGAATAAGTCAGGAGAGCCCTAGGTACTCAAGTCGTTGTAATCAGTAACAACTGAGCATGAGCACATTTCCTCACATGTCTCCAGTCACATTCTACACAATTTATGAGAAGCAGGCGACCAGCTGAGCCCTGGTGGTAGCTTTTCTGTGCCATTTACTCAATTTTCTTTTTATTATTTCTAGCCCTGAACAATTATAATGGAATTGAGGAAAAGACTCAAGTAATGCTTCTGTTAAAATAATAATAATTCTTCCATAGTTAAATAAAATTGTACAATGATAGACCACAAAATTAAATGCCTTAAACTATTACAGAAGCAAATTGTTTTCATCATCTCCTTAAATAAGGTTTTGCTTACTGATATGTTGGACATTTACATGAAAAAATGTCAATAAAAGCTTTCTGTATTTATATAAATGAAATGACTAACATATTTGAGAAACACTGGATTTGTGAGAATATTATATTAGAATTTAACAGGTTTATTGTCCCTTTTTGCCCTTTACACATACAGGTGTACTAACCCACATTGGTTTTAATAATCAATGTGTTGAAAATATTTTATTCAGGAATGAAATCACAAATCCCATAATAGCTATGAATTCAATTCCCTGTGATTCTTTAAACTCTGATGACCTTACCAATCTTAAACATAAGTGAAATTAGCTTCTTAACTGTTAAAAATCCCAAGACCTATGCCCTACTCTCGGAAAATAGAAAATAAGAATATAGAAATCCTGGCCTGATCATCAGCTTTGTTTCTTCCTTTCTTCTCCTGAGGTGTACATCTTGGACGGAGAACTACTGCTCTTCAGAATGTTTTATTTTTAAAATATTGGACCCAGACCTCACTATCCAATTGTTATGAAATGGTAAGGGGCTTCATGCTCTTGGACACTAGGGTGTGAGCAAAGATCTCCCCCACAGGTTCCTAGTGACAGTTGCTAATAAACTCTTTGAAGTTAAGTCTCCATGAAAGGGCAATGCGAAAATCCTTTTTATAACTGGAAATGAATCAGTCAAGCTTCTCAGCTACTCCCTCACCAAATTCCAGTAAATCTCATATTATTTGGCTCATTTTTCCTAACTCCTGTTGCGATTTAATTTTGCTTCAGTCCTATCCAAATTACAGCTTTTGAAAGATTTTGCTTAGCAAACAGCTTTTTAAACTACAAGTTCTCGTCAAACTGCATGTTGGAATCTGTAAAATTATCATTTTAATACTAAAAATCCCTCTAGTAATTCAATTACTTTGGGATTTTTTCATATGTGTGAAAAGAGTATTTAGCTCCAAGAACAGAGATTTCTAAGGTAGGGCAATTTTGTTAGGTTCTCTCTCTCTCTCTCTCTCTCTCTCTCTCTCTCTCTCTGTGTGTGTGTGTGTGTGTGTGTGTGTGTGTGTGTGTGTGTGTGTGTAGTTAATTTAAAGTTCAAAACAAGTTCATCATGTTAGAATCTCAGATTGAAAAAATTTGGATATTATCCCTGTTTTATTATTAAAGGGTAAAATTAAGTCATCAAATTTTGTTTCAGAAGCCTCCCTCTGAAAGTAATGTAGCTACAAACTGAGGACAGTTATTTCACTTGCTTAGCTTATTCTTTAACAGTAAAAAGCAAACAAATGATTCAGCTGAGGCTTTATTTCTGCCTATGTTTCTAGAACACTTCTAACCCAAGGCCACATTTAAGGTGTGTTATCCCAACATCTGGAAGTAATTGTTAAACACTCCTGACATTAACCCCATCTAATCTTTTGTCCTCTGCTCCTTCATTCATTGAATTCACTTATAATATTTTCTATTTGTTTTTAATTGTATTTTGTTTTTGCAGCACTGGAAATGGAACCTAGACCCTGCATATACTAGGCAAGTGTTCTACCACTGAATTAAGTTCTCAGCCCTTTTTATTTTTTATTGCTTTAAATTTTGAGCAACGGTCTCACTAAGTTCCCTGGGCTATTCTCAAACTTACCATCCTCCCTTCTTAGCCTCCTGTAAGCTGGGGTTACAGACATGCCCCACCACGCCTCAGAAACAAATGTGTTTTCCATGTTTTATATGGACCTGAAATTGAGGCTACAGCGAAAAAAAAAAAACATGAAGGGAAAATAAATATCCCTGACTTTACAAAACCAGCCTTCATATGAGATAGACTACAAGTTATAAATACCAAATTATAAATGTTAAAAGAAAAGTAGAATGAAAGAAGAATGTTACAAAGTTTTAGAGGTATTTTGGGGATCACACGGACTATACAACTTTAAATGCAGTTTCTGTAAAGAGCTGAAATTTAAGGAAAGAACAGAAGGAGATGAGGGAGGGATGGTGTGGCTATCAGTTAACTTCATAAAATAGTTTGAGGAAGAGCAAGAGGCTGGCTTTGCAAGAGATGAAGACAGAGAACTTCAAGGACAGATCCCAGACAGCCATTTGACTCATAGTAAGAAATTTGTGTGACATAGGAAGTCACCAAATTCCTGGAACAATGGAAAAATATTATTTGACTTATTGTTTAATAGAATTAATTTAGATAATATATTAAAGCCAGAAAGTGATGATCATGGGCCTATGAAAGGAAACAGTGGGCTATAGTGTGTGTGTGTGTGTGTGTGTGTGTGTGTGTGTGTAGTATACATCTCTATAAAAGCATTTTTTATCAGCAGTTTAATTCAAACTCAGGAAACTGCTCAAATTTTAAGTGTTCTCCTGGAAAGATTTTTCAAAGTGTATATAAGGGTACATGATTCACCCCAAACCAAAACCTCCAATGAGCATTACTAAAACTTATTCTGGTCCTTGTGCCAGTGCCCTCCCCACAACCCTTGCCCATATGTGACCACTATCCTGACATGGGACAACATATTTTAGTTTTCATTATTTTCAAACTTTGCCCAAATGAAATGATATTGTGTCAAGCAGTTTTGCATCTGAGATTTTTTTGTAGATTATATTTGAATATGTCTATGTTGCTATACGGAGCAAATGTTAAATTGCTTAATACAATTGTCATAGTGCTTCAATAGATTCATGTAATTGGTGTTTGTTAATCTTGCATCCAAAAAAAAATGGCTAAGCATAACATGGCCTTGAGGGTGAAATTTTATACACCCCAGGAAATGGTTTTAACTATGGGACTATAACATGTGTGGTGGTGGTAGTATGGCAACATAGTTCCCAGTGGAGAGAGTTGAGGTAAAAAGCGTCATACATAGCCCACTCACAGGTGTGTTCAGGTAATGTGGATGCTGAGTCCTCTCCACAGTTGATGGAGTAAGTCAAATGTGTTTCAGCAAAGATACGCTATACAACTTCTCCACTATGATAGAATAGTAAATCCCAGGATGTGGGCTGGCTGAGTTATTTCAACTCCAGATGTAGGATTTAAATTCCATCACAGTCCCCCCTCTACTCACTGCCAGAGAGACCAACATAAAGGAGGCTATATACATCAATACCATGAATAAATCTTACATGACAACAACCATTTATTATCAATTCTTTATTTGTAAATGCCATTAAATTAATCAGTTCTTCATAAGCATCATCAACCCATGCCCTAGAGAGAAAGGCATATGACATCTAGAACGTCATATGATTATAAAAACATTGCAGAACCTATTATTCTTTATTTGACTAAAATTAGAATATTTTAAAGTTGCTAATGAAGAAAGTGATTACACAGAAATAACATGCTAACAATTACCAAAGGTGATAAGCTGATAAACATACTGTAAGAAGGTGTTAGGGAAGAGGGAAAAAAAGGGCTTTCGATAGTTATGCAATGTATGAGTATATTAAGTCATCATTTTATATGGAAGGGAATTCACAAACAGTGCTAGTTGTTCAAGGATTGCAAAATGTTATAAATGTTTCACTTTATAACTGTCACCCAAAGGGAGGGAATCTCCATTAAGTGATATTTGAGTAGATTTTTGGCTTGAAAATTGAGAATCCAGTAAAGAGTTGGTTATTAAATCAGCAGATATATATCGATCATCAACTGTAATAGAGAACACAAACTTCAAAGTGTCTTGCTCCTCTGCAATCCAGACACTCTCTATGACAGCAAATGCAGAGCACCAGATGGTTTGTTTTTACTTCATTATTCATTCTAACCATTTCCAGAAAATTAGCATGGTCAAACTATAACAGGAAAACCTTACTTTTTTATTATTAAGATAGACGTAAAGAAGTCTTATGGTAAACCAGCACACGGATACCATTTTCACACTTAAGCACATCCAAAGTTTAATCACATGACATCCTACAAATAACTCGATCAGCATTCTCTGAACAATTAACATCAGCCAAAACAACAATAATATAAAAAATAATTACAAACAAGAGGAAAAATAATGACCAAATTGAATATTGTATCCTTCATGGTTTCCTGAAGAGGAAAATAAAGAAATCAATCTGATTCAAATATAGACTATAATTAATACTAGTATATCAATATTGTTTAATAATTGTGATGAAAGCACCATATTGATATAAGATGTTCAGAAGAGGGAAAACTGAGTTTTTGATGGATCAAAACTCCCAGTGCCTTCTCAACTTTCTGTAAGTCTAAGATGATTTTAAATAACAATTTTGTTTAGACATAGACTTTATAAATTGTTTTCACTAAAACAAAACCAAATTAATTTCTTCTTGGCTTCTCCAACATTATAATTCATTTGTTTAATATTCTACTTGGCAATGATAAGATATTTACCACACAGTAAATATATTTTATGGTATTCCTAGAACAACTTAAGCGGTAGACTTAAATATTTAACTGGAATGTTTATAATTAATTCAGTAATTTTAATGCAACACCTCCTATTTTGGTGTAAATATTAGGTTTCCACCAAAAGCTCATGTGTGAGACAGTGAAAGAAATTTTGGAGGTCAAATGATTAGGCTATGAGAACTTTGACCCAATCAGTGAATTAATCCCCTGATTATCTAGGTGGTAACTGAAAGCAAGTAGGGTGTGGCTGGAGGAGGTGGGTCATTGGGAGCATTTCTTAGGAGTATGTATTTTGTATTTGGCAAGTGGAGTCTCCATGGCTCTGCTTCCTAATGTGATGTATGAAGCCTCTTTTCTCTGCCACACTCTTCTGCCGTGATGTTCTGTGTCACCTCAAGCCCTAAGGAATGGAGCCAGCCTTCTTTGGACTCAGACCTCTGAAACCATGATCCCCAAATAATCTTTTCCTCCTCAAATTGTTCTTGTCAGTTATTTTGGTCCCATAAATGAAAAAGATGACAAAAACAGGCATACTTGAATGTTAATTACATCTTGTCACATATCTTTATGTTTAAGCTAATAGTATATCTGCTAATAAATATGTACATCTCCCTGCTTTCCACATAGTGATGTAAATGGTTCAAAAATAATATTTTCTTTTTTTCCCATATAGCTTCAAGTAAATTAATATTAAAATATGGTTTCACTCTGCTGAATGTAATAATCAATATATAAATAAGTATAGAGATGTATTTTTAGAAATACCAGAATATTTCTAAAAATGCATCTCTATACTTATTTTCTCAGCCCCACAATTATGCCAGACAACATCTTTTGTGGTGGGCCACACCTTACACTAAGCAAAAGGTATAGACATTTTTATATTTTATAATAATTTTGAGACAGGTTCTCCCTGAGGTGTTGAGCCTTTTCTTGAAGTTGATATCCTACTGCCTCAGCCACCTGAGTTTACAGGTAAATGCAACTATGTCCAGCAAACAATAGACATTTCTAGAGTGAAACAGGAGCTAAATCTATAAAGTTTACATTAAAGAAAGAAAAAAGTATACTAATTAATTAAGGCAACTTGTATTAGCTATTTTTAACAAAGTATAAAAATATAAGGCAGTAGATTTTAGCTGCTTTTAATACACGCACCCAAGGAAACTGTGGAAGGTGATGGATGTGTTCCACTGTTTGATTATAGTGATTGTTGCATTAGGTATGTATATATCAAGCATCAGGTTGTATGTCTTAAATATACGCAATAAAAATAAATTTAAAATAAAAACAGAGCAGCTTGTTAGATACTAAAAGACAGTAAAGGTAAAAAGTTAAAAAGTCTTAGTCTTCCATAGAGAGCAAATGTAGAAAAAGCTATCACAATTAGGATTAGAGGGACAAAGAAAAGCTTTGAAACTATTATAAACTAGAAGCTCGGGAAAGGGCCCCAGAGAACTGGAATTCAGACTTCTGAGATAGGGACAGAGCTGAGCTGATACATGTGTCTCCAGAAGAAATCAGTGAACAAAGACTATGAGTGCTGGTCTTGTCACTATTACAGCAAACTGCCACTGTCAAGGTGAGGAGTATTCCTAGAGCCATGCTACGAACAACAGGAAACAAAAACAGAAGGAAACAGATAGGAAAGAGGGTCTCTCTTTCTTCCTCCTGCCTTCCTTCTCTCATTTCTCTCTAGGCCCAAAGAGTGGGCTTGCCACAGCTGGAAAAAAAGGGTCCTCAGAATCACGGATTAAGTATCACAAAGACTGTAGAAGAGAGGATTTGCATAGGAAAGTTTCACATAAGTTTAAGAAGAAACAGCAAATGAGAAAAAGATGTATTATTTACAAATGGTTTAAAAGGTGCAAGATGTAAGCCTAAACAATTATCATGGTGCCACTGAAAGCAAAGCTGTGGATGTGAAATTGGTTTTCAGTGTTGCTTCAAGAGAAAAAGGTCAAAATGCATACAGGAAAGAACATGAGAAAATTCTAATTCCCATTCATGGCATAGGGAAGCATATGGTTTAGCAAATAGCTGGGCTTGAAAGTTCAATAAGCAAACAGTAAATCCAGGGTACTGAGGAAGGAGAGTGTGTGTGTTATGAACCTAGTTCTGTTTCTGCAAGGTGACTGGTACCTGTCTGAGCAATAGCTCCAGGCGGTGTCTTCCACTACCCATGGCATATGGGTGAAAAAGTGCTCTACAATATCATAAAGGGCTCTCTATGATGTTTTCAGACAGAGAAGTCAAATATACTTCTAGGTTTTCTATATTAATAATACTCCCACTGCAAATGTTGATGTCAGTAGCAGCAGGGTAAGTCCGTAACTTCTGCCTGAGTTATCAGTTAGGCTCCATAATTAGATGATTATGGGATTGTCTTAAAGAATTAATTATAAATTGTTATTATTTTAGTGAGAAATTAATATAACTTTTTTGCAGAAAATAGATGCACCATTACATGTACCAAGGAAATAAAGTCATGTTTTCCCAATTCAGGTGCAAATGCCCCAAAGTTTTTTGTTCCATTTTTAGAGTTTCATAAAGTTCCACTAAACATAGTGTTGTGAAACTTTCTTTATTTGCTTAATGATAGGTCTTTGGCATGCTACCAAATCTGTACTTCAGGAACAGTTTCCTGTTTTTAATAGGAATGAGGTATGGATATCTCGTGGTTTCCTTAATTGGATTCTGTTCATGGAGATTAAATTGGTTTCCAGAGTTTTGTAAATATAAACACTGATTCAGTGAAATCCTGATTCCTATTACCTGAAGAATTTGTGTGGGTACATTAGCAGTATACACATCAAAGACAGAGAGAGAGAGAGAGAAACAGAGACAGACAGACAGAGACAGAGAGGGAAAGAGAGAGATGTTAAGGTATTGGATCACATGAGAGTGTGGGAACTGGCCTTATTGCCAGAGATTATACGCTATCCAAGATTTATGATGGTTCAACTTGTGAGTTTTTGACTATGATAGTGTGAAAGCAATGAGCATCCTGTTGAAATTGTGCTTTGAAGTTTAAGTTATGACCTGTTCCCAGGTTTGTGGTAAGGGGTGCACAACACTCTCTCAATGCTGGGCAGTGGAAGCAGGGGAAGGAACCAGGATCTATGGTAAGGTGTATTGTAACTTAATGTTTTTCAGCAGGTATCACATGACACCTTTTACTTAACAATATTTTAATTTAATTTAATTTAAATAAGATATATTTACTATACTTTACTAAATATATACATATTTGAATAATTTGTACGTTTTACAATCATATTCATAAAAATATGTCTATTGATAGCTTATTCAAAATTGTACCAAATTCACAGAATACTTACTACTTTTTTTACCAAAATGAATTATCTAGCTAAGACAGATCTCTATTTTGCTTTATTCAAGTTTTATAAACTTATCATGTTTAATTGGTATTTATAGTCTTTGGCTATTATTGAAAATAAGATGCTATTCCTCCATTTTATGATCTAACTAGTTACTACTGGGATAAAAAAGTAGCTTGTCATCTAATATTAAATAACACTTAATATTAAATCATCAATTTAATTAAATATCATCTTGATTTAATTAATATTAAATAAGTTTAAGATTAAATCATCTAATATTAAATGTTTTACCACTGATTTTATTTCATGGGATTCATTATTTATATTATTTTCATTTAAATTGACCTTCATTGGTTATAGAGCAGAAAATCAGATAGTCTTTAAATAGGATAATTTGGTCTTTCAAACTTTTCTTTTTTAAACAAATTTCCAAAAGTTGTGACAAACACACACAATAGAAAATTTTCCTTCTTAACTTTTTAAGTGTTTAGTTAAGTAGTGTTGAGTACATGCACATTTTTGTGCAGTCAGTCCTCAGAACTGTTTTCATCCTTCAAAACTAAAACTGTCTATGATAGGAAATAAATTCCCATGACTTCTGTGCTTCAGACCCAGGCAACCACCTGGCCCTTCAGACTTTTAGGCAATGCTTGTTGGTTTGTTTGATACATTGAGCAGTAATTTAATAATGACATAAAATAAGAAAGGCTACACTGAAAATATTTTTCATTTTACCATTATTAAAGAAAATGAGTCAAATGTTTAGCAAAACTAACTTTTGCAGGAAAGGAATTACTGAAGGGAAATGGATGAGCTCACAGAATTCCTGGAAATTCTGTGAATAGACTGAGGCCCGCAAGAACCAGAGAGTGGAATGCAATGGTGCTGCAGAGCAAATTGGGCAGGACCTGAAGACTGCAGTTGTCAACCCCTGGTGAAGTAGCTCATGTCCCCCACCTTGTGGTCCTGGTCCTAATCATTGCTCTTGCATCCCGTCTTCTTCAACAACCATGACCATGACTGTTTTTGTGATGTGTTCATCTTTGGCATGGTGTGGCTTTTAGTAATTCTAGCTCCTTATTCTAAATTTGAGACAGGTTTATCCAACTAGCAACATTTAACTGCAAGATGTAAGTGTGTGCATGTGTGTGCAAGGGAATGTGCGTGTACTAGAACATGTGCATGCATTTGCTCACACATGGAAATAAGTGCTCTTTAGTTTTGTAGATTTTTCTTAACTGATTGTGTTTTATATTTGGCTTCTACTTTGTGTTTGCATTGAGGTAGAAAAATGGGGAATTTCCCCCTTGAAGGAGGGGTTCCTATGCTAAGATACATACAAAATATCCAACTCATAGCACTATTGAGTTCTTGTTCTTAAGCTGGATCAGCTCAAAGCAAAGTCTCCAAATACTTTTCATGTACTTTATGATAATTACAGTACAATATTAGCAATTTTGGAATTTTCCTGGCTTTATTGAATTGGAATGCTCTCCATTTTTCCCTCCATTCTTTAAGTTGTTTTCATGGATTTGAAAGTGCGAGATAAATTAAATATGTTCTGGCTCCACTAAAACTTAATTAGAATTCCTTTGACTTTAATAAATTAGAAAAGGATAACATATTATATGAAAAAAGTCTTTAGATAGGAAAATCATTACATTGTTTGAGAGCATTCGTATTAATCAGGTTTCTCCAGGGAAACAAGACAAACAGTATGTGTGTGGGGGTGGTGTGCAAGAGACAGAGAGAGAGAAAGAGAGAGAGCGAGAGCGAGAGATATTAAGGTATTTGGTCACATGATCATGAGAGCGTGGGAGCTGACTAGCCGAAAATCTCTCTCTTACAATTTTGAGTCCTAAGCAATATAGAGTCAGAAATTCCCTTTGGGGAATGCTTCTATCTTCCCTTTCCCCAAAGAAGGGATTCCTGTTTCTATATTACTTTTAACTACTGATTGGAAGAAGTATATTCACATTAAGGAACCCTATTTGATTTGCTCAAAGTCTAGTCTAAACATTATTAGAAAATGTGTGTTAAATTTTTTAAGCTTTTTTTACATCCTAGAGATTGATGCTTTATCTGAGGTGAGTGTGGTAAAGATTTTCTCCCATTCTGTAGTCTCTGTCTTCACATTTTTTGATTGTTTCTTTTACTGAGAAGAAGCTTTTTAGTATGAATCCATCCCATTAGTTGATTCTTGATTTTACTTCTTGCACTTTAGGGATCTTGTTAAGTAAGTCAAATCCTCAGCTTACATGGTGAAGATTTGGGCTTACTTTTTTCTTCTAGTAGGTGCAGGGTCTCTGTTCTAGGGCCTAAGACTTTGACCACTTACATTTATGACTGCATGACCAATGTGATTCTACAACATGTACAATCACAAAAAAATGAGAAATTATGTCCCATTTATGTATGATATATCAAAGTGCACAAAATTCATGCTACTGTCATGTATAACTAATTAAAGCAAATAAAAAAATACTTAAAATATGTGTATGTGTGTATATACATAGACAAAGATATACTATGACCAATCTGTCGGGTCTTCTGTTTGTAGCCCAACAACAGACTCAAGAACCTAAACAAATTTGTATATCTTTTTGGTCCATTTTGCTTTTGTTCCTCTATAGAACTCTGGCTTATCCAACAGCTAATACACCAGTTATCTGCTGTAGCTCTTGTCCTTGTTACTTTATAACAGATAACTGCAAAATCCAGTGAATTTTTGTTTCTGTGTAGCTGCAGACCAGATTGAGTTGGGATGGTCTGAGCAGCTCTGTTTGGGGCGGTGGTAGTGGGTTTCTCTTCTCTTCTCTATGGATCCATGGGTCATCTGTCCTTCATCCTTCTTAAGATCAGAAGTGGAGCCAAGAAAGCATAGATAGAACGGAACAAGCATATGCACACAGGCCTTTAAAGATCAAGGCTCAAAACTGATAGTCTCTTATATTGACTCATGCATTGGCAAGGCAATTCATGAAACTAAATCTAAAGAGATGAGAAAAATAAGCATGTTCTGTCAACAAGTTCATATTTTTTCAATATAGAGGAGGGAGGATGAGGACCTGGGACAAACGGCCTACTCTAGGACCAGGATACAGCCTAGCAAAGTAAGAAGAGCACCGAGTTAAAGGTCCAGAGACCTGCATTGCAATGTTAGCTTTATTTAAGGTCGTCGATTACAAAACAAGATGATCATCTAAGTAGTTTTGTTCATATGAAGATTTATGAGGTAATAAATGTAAGTCTTGCAATAGCTCAATAAGAAGTACCATTCCTGCTAATGAAAAATTTAAGATATAATATTGTGCTGATACACAGCCTGCTGCATATAATAATTTAATAAATCATGGATCCTAAGAAGTAAATTGAGGTAGATATTCCAAATCCACTAAATTGGTAACTTTTAATACAATATAATGATTTTCATGATTTTGGTTCTTCTTAAAAGGTGTGACTGCATTGCATGGGTACTTTAATATTGTAATTTCTATAAGTTCATTTCACTCACACTGAAGACTCTCTGAAATTATGCACAGGCTGTCTGTTAATTTTTTTCTTATTCACTATTTAGGTTTGCTTCTGGCAAAGGTATGATCAAATTCGGATATGATGAGGATGCTTTCCTTGACCAAATTTCAGCCATGATCTTCTGAGTCTGCTTCTCTTCTGATCAGGCCTGCTGGGCAGCAGAGCCTATTCAATAAGAATCCTGCTAAGTAATTTTAGAGAGGTTCTGATCACACGGAGTTGCCTCCAGCAAGAATTCCTGTTAGATCTGGTAAGCAAGAAATCTTCTCCGTGCTTAGTGTTCCCTCTTAGTAAATTGTTATCCATCAATCTCCAAACTGTTCATTGGCTATAAATCTCCACCTCTTCTTGCTGTATTTTAAAAAGAGTCCACTTTTTTACTTAGGTTCCCCCCCCATTGTGATAATTCCATAATAAAAATCTATTTTAAACACCTTAACTAATATCCAGCTTGATTTTCTTTTGTAGATGCTACTGAATGTAACAGCATCAGGGACAAAACAGAAAATGATCCATCTCATGGAGCTTACCCATGCAGGCACAGAAAGAAGTCCGGAACCATAGACCAGGCCCACTCATGCATGCAATGTTCCAAGATTCTATAATGTTAAGATACTTCCGGGTTTCTAGTTGCTGTTAGTGGTTTAATTGCTGTTTCCAAGCTGGGATTGACTTTAAATTCTAGTCATGGGGACAACAGGAGTTCTTGTGTATTTCTTTGTGGTTGGGAAAGAGAGGAATCTGCAGGCACAGTTTCTCACTCCGCAGCCATCCTTTATGAAAGGAAAGCGAAGAGACGGGAATAAGTGGAACCAGAAAGAAGAGAAGATCATTTCCCCTATGACCTGTGTAGAGGATAAACCCACCAGTAGGGGGTGGCTGCCTTGAGGTTTAGAAAAGAGGCAGGAGTTTTCTTGAGGAAGTACTAGTACTGCATGTGTATATCCACACCCTAATTTGACTGAATGTTTTAGCCAGTGAATCACTTCCATATATAGAACACTTCTATGATTCTTCCAACCTTAATGCAGAGGAATTATCTCCACCATTCTATAAATGAAATTCCTTGAGTCTTGTGAGACTTAGAGGTCTGTTGTAGATATTACTCTGGGAAAATTGCTAAACAACACTGAGTAGTTCCAGGGTTGCAGCCTTGCAGCCTCTTTCCCCAGAAAAGAAATAAGAGGAGATCAGTAGAGCCCAAGATGCACTGTCCAAAAAGTCAGGACAAACTGACTTATCCCCTCTTTTTAAGAGAGTATCTAAACTTATAAAACAGGCCAGCATGAGAATTATGTTTCTTAATTTCCACCTATAATATATCCTAATTAAGCTAGAGCAGTTGTTTTTATTTTGTGCTGTCTGGGAATTCTGCATGTGCCTCCTGAATTGGGGCAAGAGGGGACAATTAACTGGGTTCAAGGACTCCTTTCAAGCCCTAAGCAAAAAAAAAAAAAAAATGCCACATATCCTCAGTGGGCTTATATCAGAGAACAAGTGCATTTTAAAATCACTGGACTAACTCAGCAATAAAAAGAGATGAACGATTGGTTCACAAAACATCTTAGATGGATCTCAAGGCAGAAACACTGAAAAGTCACTCTTAAAAAATTACATTCCTTTGGATGTAGCTCAGTAGTAGAGCCCCCACTCACCATGTCCAAAGCCCTGGTTTCAATCTTTAGCACATAAAAACAGAGACAAACAACTGCAACAACTGCTCTGTGAATCCATGCAGAGAACATTGTTAAAATCACAAAGTTATAGAAACTTCAGGTCGTAGTTGTCATAAGTTAAAAGAGACATTGGAAGCAATAGAGAAGTAAATATGGCCGCACACAGATAGATGAAAGTGACCTGTGTGGCAACTGTTGAATAGTTACATGCATCTGTGGATGTGATAAAAGTGCACATGCAGATGGCTGTATGTAAAGCCAGTGAGATGTGACTAAGGTCTTTGGTTGCCAATTTCTTGATGAAACACATTGACTGAAACTGGCCATGGGTTTAGAGATCAGTTCTTCCAACTTCATGTGAATCCACAATTAAATAAAACAAAAGGCTAAAAATTATCACTTGCCCAGAATAAAGGAAGACTTGATATAGACATATCAAGGCATCCAAATCTTTGGATCTTTTGGGGGAAAAAAGTGGTTTTTATTAGTATATAATAATGGAGTTTATTGTGACATATTAGGCTTATTGTACCATATTTATATGTGAATGTAACCTAATTTGTTCCATTTCATTCCCCAGTTCTTCTCCTGTCCTTCCCTCTTCCCTCTGTGTAATTCCTTTCTTCTACTCTACTTGTCTATCTTTAATTTCCTTACTTTTTAATGGTGCATTATAATTATAAATAAAATCGGGATATTTATAACTAAATTGATTGAATGTTTAAAAGGGAAACTCATCCAGTTTGGCTTAGAAAGGTAATAGGGTTAACATTTAAGATTCACTGTTATGAGCTGGGCATGGTGGTACATGTCTGTATCCTTGCTCCTCAGAAGCCTTAGGCAGGAGCATCACAGGCCACTTAGCAACACCCTGTCTCAAAAGAAAATTTAAACAAAAAAGGACTAGTAATATAGCTAAGAGGTAGAATTCTCCTGGGTTAAATTCCTAGTACAAAAAATAAAAAAATTAAAAAAGTTTCACTGTTATCATACAGAGTTGCTTCCTGAATGTTAAGACAGCATTTATTTACTGAGGCCTATTGCAGCCAGACAGTATGTTCGGTACACGACTTTTGTAGCAATTTCTCATTTAACATCCTGCAAGAAAGTTGCTATTATCATTCTCTATATATAGTTTTGAAAATTAATTTATTAATTGAACTATTATATAGTATTTTCACCAAAAGACAAAATACAAAGGGGTGTGGTTAAGAGTCCTTATATACAAACAGAGATATGAAAAATTGTGGTATATATGTGTATTAAGAATTGTAATGCAAAAAAAAGAGTACCTGTATAATGGCAAAAACTGGTATGAACATACTTTATATACAGAGATACGAAAAATTGTGCCCTGTATGTGTAATAAGGATTGTAATGAATTCCACTATTGTCGTGTATTTAAAAATAAATAAATTTAAAAACTTTTAAGCTAAGGTAAAGAAAAAAAACGTCATTTAGGGCTTAGGTTTATGTGATTCCACAACATCTTCCTATTTAACAATTTTGTATTTATTTTTTTAAAAGTAATTGTTCACAAATGGGATTAAATAAAATTAGTCTAAATAAAGATTTACAAATGCATGTGTAAGCACTTGTACACATAAACATTTACAAATTGAAAAGTTTTGCAGAGCAGATATTTGGGTGCAAGCTAAACATACAAAACTGCTACTTCAAGAAGCTGATGGGCTTTAGATTTTGGTACCTAATCAGTTTGGGCCTCAGATTCTAGCCAGCTTCCAGGTGATGCCTAAGCTGTTGGTCTGGGGCCACACTCCAAATACCAAAAATCAAGTATTATGAAGCAAACTTTTTGTTTTTAAGATTTTTAAATCTTAAAGTTGTTTGAAAATTATAAGTTGCTTAGAGATTTTAAAAAACATTTTAAAAATGCTTAAGAAATTCTTTATTTTATAGTTATCTCTCAATTTAATCTGATTTAAAATATCCTTTATTATTTAAAATATTACCAAACTATGTCTTTAATCAATATCTTACCATAGTAAAATTAAGTGCACTCAAATGGCATTTCCTATTCGTTAAGTTCATATTATATAAGAATCACAAGATGGTCATTATGCACATAAATGTGTTGAGTGCCCAGTATAAGATGGCTCCTCTCCCAGGAAATCTGTTTTTTTAAGTAACTCCATTCAGCATTTTGCAGATGTAGGAATGGTGGCACAGAAACACTTAACAAGTCCTTTAGTAGGAGAGCCATATTTGGTTTCAGAACCGAACAGTGCTGTGAACACTTTCCTCACTAAGTCATATGACTAACACTAATAATAAATAATACAACTGTAGTAGATAAGTAAAGATTCCATAGGTGGCCTAGACATTTGTGAGTTTAAATATAACATGGCCTATCCTATCCGTGCACACATCCCATTTGTGCCAAGAAAAACACAAGGAAACTATCTTCCCAAATCTTGGGTCAACTTTGTGTTTGTTACATATTATATGTAACAAAAGAAAAGACAGAAGAGAAGTGGGAGGAGGGAAGCAGGCTCAGGAGAGGAAGAGCCTCAAGTCCAGGTGACAGAGCAAAGGGCAGGAGCAGGGTGCTGCCTGCTCTACTCACAGAGCTGCCTCCTGCCTGGTGGGCCCCAGGGCAGCTGCTCCTGGCAGCCAGGCTGCACATGGCCTCCAGGCCCCTGCAAAACAGCAGCACCTTTTTCCACAAGAAGAAAAGGCCAGTGTCTGTGCTACCTTTAGTCAACCACAGGCTCTTTTTGGTTGAGAAAGCAACATTAAAAAAAAAAAGCCACAGTCAGAGTTTTTCCTTACTTTTTTCTAAAGTGAATAATTTTCTCACTTTGAATAAACTTTAAGAAATTATGTGTTTGAAGTGACATATTACTTCATTTGGAAAACAACGTCAACAACAATAGACCAACTATCTTTTTTAAGAACTATGTATGGACCACAAAGTTATCTCAGTAGAAAATAACGATGACAATAATGAATAACATGGGTGACATTTTTTTTTGTGAAATTATCTAGCAGATGTTAAAAGAAACTGACGTACAGGAAGTGTTTGACCTGATAATTATATATATGTGTGTGTTTATGTATATATAATATACATATTATATGTAATATATATTCACATATATTTATATATAAATGTATATATGCCTAAATGGCATATAATTATGTTATATAATTATATATGTTTATATAACATATAATTATATATGTATATGATATATATATATATATATATATATATTATTTTTTTTAAATACAACTCATGATTATTCACCTGACTCTGTGCTGATGAATTTTTCTAGTGAGTTTATCTGCATAGATATCAGCTTATTTATGGTTTACATGTTTATTCCTAATATTTAATATTCTCCTTATTGTGGGATGTAATGAAAGTCAAATATATTGTATAAAATAGGGGGAGGTGATCTTCTTGAGACCAGAGTAGGAGTTCAAGGGACCACACATCCAGCTGTAGCTGACTGCATTGGGGGTGGGGGTGGAGAAGAAGAAAAAAGTCCTTGCAAACAAGAATGATTCTGAAGCAGAAATTTCTGGAGACATGTTCAATAGACAAAAATTTAATTCACTCAAAATCTTGGGTATTATTGTTCAAAAGAGTTAACATTTAAATATTTTATAATACTATTTGTTTTTTCTTCAGTAATCAATAGGATTTAAAACCCATATTTTATCTGGGTTTTAAATATGGGTCATTGCACATATTATAGAACAATATAATGTAGGCACTGAAATTCTGGTTATAAGGATGTTTATCTTTCAGTTTGGGGGCCAATTCAGGGACATTTTTTGTGAGGTGTGTGTGTGTGTGTGTGTGTGTATGAGAGAGACAGAGAGCATGTGTACATGTAAACCTACACACAAATGCAAATATCTATTATTTGTTTTTGGAAAATGAAATATTATTAAGCTCAATATGAGAGTCTTTCACTAGTATGAAATATTTTTCTCTTAAAAATTTACAAATATCCCTGTATCCTTTCCATTGTGGGTTTATCTCAACATAATAGGAGCTATTTCCAGATCAGAAATACCTGAGCAAATAGCATCTTGCATTCTAGAAGCCTCTTGAAGAAGTCTCCTGAAAAAGAACAAGGCCCAGTTTTCTAAGCATTTCTCATAAACTCATCTCTATGGTGACCCCCTGCTGTGAGAGAGTAGTAGTCATTCTAAACCTATACTGTCCGATTTTCATGGCCAGTGACCCTGTGTGTACAACATGGTGGTTGTCATTTCTGCACTCTGAGGACAGGGGGTGACTCTCCTGCTTTCTCACCCTGGTTATCTAGTGAATAAGAGCAGACATGCTTCGTTTCTTGGGGCAACAAGACACTTCTCCTTAGTCTATTTGTTTTGGACTGAACTAAATCATTTTTACCCTAGAAATAGCCACTAACTATATATAATGCAATCTAATATGCCTATATGTTTTAAAAGTTATGTAGCCATCCAATAATGTTCAATTTAGATTCTTGCTTGTTTTGATAATACAAATGTAAGCTTGCCCATAACCTTTCTCATTCAGGGTAAATTGACTTACTCAGTTCCTTTTCCTTCCTGCCTCTGGTTTCCACTTTACTGAGGGAGTGGATTGCTCTCATGCTTTGTATCTCTGGAGAATGCACACAGAACTAATGGAAACTTCTCTACCAAATAAAATATTAGGCAATTTTGAGGAGGCAGACTTGGTATTGAAATTTCCAGGTGGGAAGACAGGGCATGAGAGGTGGGGAGCCTCTGTGGAACAGCATTAGAGGTAGTGAGTTCCACAGAACCCACTGGTCCTGCTTCCCACACCGGCCAGGGAGGTGACAGACTATTAGGAATCAGAGTATGGACTCTGGAACTGTACTGATGGGGAGGAAATAACAATTCCACCACTTACTAACTAGCCTCCAAATTCTTCTTTGTCTCAATTCTTTTTAAAATGGTGATGTGAGAAATTAGTGAAGTTGGTGTATATAAAACTCCTGGAACAGCACTTGACATGGAATGTGTGCTGTACATTCATTTTCCTCATTTCCCAGATCTCCATGCAAAGGTTTCAACATGGTACCTGTGATGCAGACCACCATAAAATCTTCCATTGCACCGTGATGTGAAAATGTGGGTATTTTTAGGCCCTCGGTGGAGACACTGGATTTATTCAATCAGGGAAGTATGCTACTCCATGGCAGAGCTGTCAGGATGCCCTAAAGAACACAAAAATTTGAACATGCCTAGCTAAGTTTCCCTTTGCCTGGGGAACAGGAAGATGTGCACCAGTTATGATTTTGGAATATTCTTTGCTCAGCACTTTTCAAACAGAAATTTGTTCTATATCTATTGAGCAGGTTATTTTTTTTCTTTTTCCTAGTAGTGTATGATCCCCAGGAGGGATTCTGCTATGCTTCTAAAGATATTTTATAGCATAGAATTTTAAAATTCACCATTGACTTTTTATTCATTTAAACAAACAAAAATCTGAATTATGGCACCTCAGTTCACTTTCTCTTTCTTTTACCCAGTGAACATAAATATTTGGTGAGTGAGACAAGAAAAAAAACAAACACAGGGACCACCACAGTACTTGCTCATTTGTTGAGGGCTTGTCTTGCCTGTGCTGTCTTCTGACAGCCCATCTGTCTCTTCTTTGAGCATCTTGGCTACTGCCCTTTGCTGACCCAGCTTTCCAAATACTTAAGTTCAGAATACTATCGAGTAGCCAAGTCAGTCCTTGAGTCACATTATGTTTTTAGAAATTGTTACACTTTGCTGCCTGTCCCTGGACAATTACAGGGACTCGTGTTTTTTTCTCCGTATCTTATTCGGAGCGGTTGTAGGTTTCAGGTCACCCAACAATGTACAGTCACTGCCACAGCTAGGAAAAAATCTAGTACTCTAATCCAGTCATTGATGTTTATCAGCCATGAGTGAAATACAAACCTCACAAATTCTATTTAAAGAGAACAGACTGTTAGGAGTAACAGATCTTTCAGAACCAACTACTATGAATCCTCTGTATGCCGACAGATTATTTTTCAGAGGGGAAAGAAAATCACATGAGTTTCATCTCACGTGGAACAAAACAAGACATGTTCTAGGCCAAAGGAAAACAAAACGAGTCCTTAATCTTTGCTTGATGAATATTTCTCTCTCTCTCTTTTAATGGACACATGGAATAAATCTATTTCCATGAGTTGTCTTATAGAATTTTCCAAGAAAATGGACTGAATGAGTTATGAGGAGAAAAAAAAATGGCATTAGCATTTAATAGACAGAATAACTTGTTCTACAGCAATCGAATACTTTCACGTGTCAAACACTGTTGTTTGCGATTTTATGAGTTTGGTTTCTAAGCTTCTGAAAGTACACATTCTAGGACTTTGTAAACAGTCACATTTTCAGAAAGCATAAAGTGTTTTTTTTTTACTTTTTTGCTATATATCCAGACACATAAAATTATTATTTATTTCTGTGGCAAGAACACCTTAATGTTTAACCAAGGGACTCTTATAAAAGTGTAACCGATGGGGGGAAAAGAGCCTGGATTTGTTTTAATAAATTGATTTTACTAAAGCTCCTTTTCCTTGAGTCTTTGGCATGACAGCATTCCTTTAGAATGACTTAGCCCAGCTGTGTGGTGGGTGAAGCAAAGGGCAGCGTTACCTAATAGGAAAATCCATTGTACATACATAAGGTGTCAGCCCTCTTGGAATGCCCAATTCAGGAAAATAAAGCGAATGAAAGGAACTTATCCAAAGGAAGAAAACTTGACGTGCACTTGGATCACAAAAGTGCCTTTAAAAGGCCTAAATGGGCAGCTTCGGATGTGTTAGAAGAGTTCTCAATGAATCACCACAAGGCCTGGGTTCTAATCATAGCTGTCTGACTTTAGCCAACTCATTTGACCTGACTGGACCCCAGATTCCCATCTATAAAATGAAGAGTGGTAATATTTGTCTTTCCTACTTCATAAAGTTATTGTGAGGCCAAAATAGGAAAACAGATGTGAAGCTTCCCCAGAGAAGTATATAAAATAGTGCAGATATTAATACTGATTCTCTTCAGCTCTTTTAAGGGTCAAATATCCATCAGTCTCCATCATATTCTCCTTAAAAGGAAGTGGTTCTTTCTTGGAAGGCTAGAACCTCTCCATTTTAATGACTCACTCTAGGTATGATACATAACACACAACCAATGTCTGAGATAATAGGAAAACCAAATGCCACTTTATATTTTACCAAGATTTGAGGTGGAAATTCACATTTTTTTCTGCTCTCATTTTCAAGATTGTGCATTGTTTAAAATCTCTGTACAAATAGATATTTTTGAATATTTTTTTTCATGTGGCCTCACATCAATATGCATGTTCTCAGAACCCCACTCTTCTTCCTCTCAAAATGACAGAATGTATCATTCTTTCCTTTACCTTTTTTTTCTTTTTACCAATTTCATCAAGCTTTTCTATCCATCCCAATTGTTAACCAGAATTATTTGACACTACAGTACTTGTATGTTTGAATAGCTGTCTTTTTTTGTCACCACAAAAAAGAAAGATTCTCAAATTTGCACCCATCAATTGGTGTGTAAGTTATGGGTTATAAAGAGAAGCTAACAGTTTTAAAATTGAAAACACCAAGAAATCAAAACAAGACCCTCTAGGATTTGAAACAGGACTGATTGCCTCAACATCATAGTTTACTTAAAATATTACTGTTGAATATTACTTGGTAAATTTGTCTTAGACATCCTGACCTGATATTTGCACCATCTGTCAGGGAGAATTAAATCAACCAACCAGATGGTGATGAAGAGCCTGGTTTGTATCCAAAGACCAGCAAGGGAGAAAGTTACGGAGAATCACATGACTACAAAGGGGTGGAGAAGTGTCATTTCCTACTCTGCAACTTTTCTCTAGGCCACATGATGATGAGAGTTCAACACACCTTTGTGTATACAAAAAGCTTTTTTTAAAAAAATTTAGAAATACTTTCATGGTCTTTGCATTAAATATGATGTCACGATCCCCTAGAAACATATTGAAAATTTCCAATCACTTCTAAAGTAAACACTCCAGAAAAACTGTCCTGGAGAGTTGCTCATATTTTCAAACAACACGCGCGCACACACACACACACACACACACACACACACACACACACTTATACACCTTTTATATAATTTTAATGCAAACATTTCATAAAATATATTGGAATATACACTGGGGTTTTTGAATATTGACTATACAAATGGAACACATACCAGTAAGGAAAGAAATTGTTTCTAAGTGAGTAGTTCCTCATCCATTCTATTTAAATCTTATGAAACATAAAAGCTTTTAGTTTATATTAAAATATTTTATACATATTACATGTTCCATAAAATTCTATAAACTTCTTATTACCCTGTACCACTTATGAAATGTGATACCAGGGAAGTTGTTTTAACTGCATTTATTACCTCCTTTGTGACTGCTAACTCTTTGTTTTTAACTGGGCATAAGTACAGTGAGAACATGGTTATCTGCAAGGTTATCATTACATGCCACATATAACCTAAGTAGCAAAGATCCAAGTACAAAATAAGTTGTCTATAAATGATTAATGATTTATCCTCCATAAGATTTAATACCATGCACACAGCAAGCTATACATAGTTAGTTGCTAAATCATCAGTTATCAAACTTAAGCTCTGTTTCAAATAAGGTACTTATTAGAAATTTTCTAAAACAAAACCCGTTGCTTCATAAATCTAAACATATGATGGATGGATGGATGGATGGATGGATGGATGGATGGATACATACATACATACATACATACATATATAGATAGACCTGATAGAAGGATGATAGCTTGGTAGATGGACAAACAGATAGATGTGTTAGTGTGTGCACATGCACATGCATGAGCAAACTTGTGTGTTTAGTGCTTATCTGGCCATGAAAAAAGTTCTGCATTAGGCCATGGTACTGAAAAATTAGAAGGAGACCTCTGCTTCCTACAGCTCTGTTGGCATGCAGCCAATCTCTTAGAACACCATTGTTATTGCCTAGATATTGGGTCACCCCCAAACCTCATGTGTGAGACAATGCAAGAAAGCTTAGAGGTAAAATGATTTGGTTCTGAGAGCCTTTAACCAAGTTAATTAATCTTCTAATGGATATTAACTGAGTAGTACCTGAAGATGGGTACCATGTGGATGGAGAAGGTGGGTACCTGGGCATGTGCCTTTGGGGTACATATTTTGAATCTGGTGAGTGGAGACTGTCTTTTCATTTCCTGATCATCTTTCTAGCTTCTCATCTTTTGCTACATGTTCTTCTTAGTTCTTGTAGATTGTTATAATAGGCAATAAGATATAGGAACATAGAAATTTCCAATTTATCCTTCCCATTGTGTATTATTTTTTGAAAATAAAAATATAATGACTATATAAGTCTATAAAGGCCATAGATAATGACAATCAGTTTCTTTAGGTACTGATCAACCAGAACCTTTGTGATTGCATGAACAACCTTGAGGAAGGTCTTTTCTTTACTCAATAGATGAGAAGGATGAGTAGTAAGGAAGTCATATGTGTAAGATCACAACAAGAATGAGTAAAAAATTATCTCAATTTTCTCTACTTCAAAAATATCCACAATAAAAACCCATTTATGTACAATAGTTAAAAATTCTCCAAATTAACCTGACCCCAAATTAAATTTTACCTGAATCTCCATGGTTCCCCCTCATACTCTATATTAAAACCCATATCAACAGAGGCCTAGTCTGCATGTAGCTTCCAATACACCCCAACTCAGGTAAGTTGCTATCTCCCATGACCTTGTGTATTCACCAAGACCAATTCCAACACTTTCACATGGATACAGCACTATCTTCTTCAGCAAGCATCTAGTTTCTTCAGAAAGAACTTCTCATTTCTTTTTATGAACTGTTATAATCCACTTTTCTATTCCTCAAGAAGCTTATATAATTTCATTTACATTGCAATTTTTTGTATACTGTATGTTTAGATTGAGGTTATGAGTTCCCAGAGAACCAGAGTCCTTTCGTAGAGTAGATTAGTTTGTTATGATACTTGGCAGATACACAAACTTAGAAGCATAAAACAATTTCCACTGATTATCTCTCAGCATCTAAACCCACAGACTAGGGCCAAGACTTCTAAACAACATGGTCATGTTTATCAGAACATCCGCTCTACTCAGTTCCAATTTCTGTTTTAGTTATTTTTGCCTCACTGTGACCAAAAGACTTGACTGGAACCACCTCAGAGTCAACCATGTGGTGCTGGTTCTACAGTATTGCAGGATGGTGGAGGTAGGAGGTCATGGAGGCTTCGACTGGGAAGCTAAGCAAAGTGCAGCAGGGTCAGAGTCCCTGCAGGAAGCCTCCGAGAAGTCACGGTGGGGAGATGTGAAAAGGAAGCCAAAGCCGGAGTCGAAAGCCCTGAGATTAAGAGATGCCAGTAATGTGGGACATCTGCTAAGAAAAGTTACAGGAATCAAGCAGAGACAAGCCAAGAAAGCCATCATGTGGGCTGCCATCAGCAAGGTCATAGGAGTGGAGCTTCATAAGTCCTTTGGAGAGAACACCAGAATGCATGTGCCTCAGATGCTGGAGACAGAACACAGGAATTATTTGCCCAGCTGGATCTCAGCCTCACTTTGGTCTCATCCCTTCCATCTACATCTCTATCTATCCCTTTTGTTATGGAAATGTTTACTCTGTGCATTATTTTTTGAATATATGTAACTTGTTTTTGATCTTGGATCTTTGGTGAGTTTCCTTGAGTCTCAGATGAGATTTGGGACTTGGACTTTGGGCATTGCTATAATGTTAAGGCTCTGGGGACTCTTGAACATGGACTAAGTATAATTGTGTTGTTAAAGGGGATGAGCATTTGGGGGACCAGGGGTAGAATATTCCTGTTTACAGATGAGGTATCTCCCCAAAGCCAAAAGGTAAGAATGTTCACAGGTGAAATTTTTAGATTCTTAGAGTTTTAACCTAATCAGTAGACTAATTCACTGATATGGATTAACTGGATGGTAACTCTCAGCAGAGAGGATGTGGCTGGAGCCAGTAATTCACTGGGGACTTGCCTTTTTGGATTTATATTTTGTCCTTGAAGAACAGAGGTCTCTCTCTGCTTCCTAGTTGCCCAAGCCTGAGCTGTTTTCTTCTACCATTCTCTTCTGCCACAATGTTCTGCCTCACCTTGGACTCAGAGCAACAGAGTCAGCTAACTTCTGAAATTGTGAGCCAAAAGATACTTTCCCTCCCCAACATTTTTCTTGTAAGGTCTTTTGATTATAGCATTGAAAAAGCTAACAAAAACATCAACCTTGCCTGCTACCCAATAAATAAATGGTTTTTAAATTATGAAGTAATTGTAAAAAGTTTATAAGGTGACACTATAGGATTCCATTGCAGGAAGTTAAGATATGTTATATGGAACAAATAAAAGCTTTTAGCAGTTGAATTTATCTTTAAATGTAAACAAAAATCCTTAAGAGTTTTGATTGAGTTTATCATTCACATACTATATTTTCAATTAATAGGGAAAGTGATAGCAAAACTAAAAAAAAAAAATTCAATCAAGTCTAATGCTTAAGTAATACTTCTTTGCTTAGTATCACATATACCAGGCTTTATCTTCCAAGTAGAAGTCCCCAAAGCAAAAGAGAGAAATAAATGAGAATAATAACTAAAACCAAAAAGCCTTGAAGAATGAGTAGAAGTGATAGAGATAATTATTTGACATGTTTTCCTCTTGAATCTTAAAGACAATGAACTATATTATAATTTGAATCTGAGATGTTCTCCAAGGTCCCCATTGCATCAATGTTCAGAGATTGGGCTGTGGGGAAATAATTGGATTCTGAGGACTCTGATCTAATCAATGGATTATCCATTGATTCAGTCATAACTAAATTGACTGTTGGGAGGTGACAAAATTCTAAGAGGTAGGCCTACTTGGAGGAAGTAAGACACTGGGGACACACCCTGGAAAGGTATGTCTTGTCTCCAGGGCACACCCCTTTCTTTTGCTGTCTCCCTGCTTCCTAGATACCCAAAGCTCTTCTCTACCATAATGTATTGCCATACTGCAGCCTCAGAAACAGTGGAGCCAGTCAATCAACCATGGGCTAAAATCTCTGAAACCGTGAGACAAAATAAATTCTTTCTTCTCTAAGTTGATATTCTCAGGTATTTTGTCACAGCAATGGAAAGTTAAGACAAAGTGTTAACTCTTCATTAATTATTTACTATGTGTTTTATGGAATGTTAGACACTTGAGCCATTGAAATTAAACTAGATCTTGAGACTCTTAATATTGCCACAATCACATTTATCATTTCAAGTATGGGTTTAATGTAACATTAATTATATAAAAATTTAACATGTATTTAAAAATCTATATGTGTTTACCTTACAAATTTAATCTTATTCAAAAACTTTTATTTCCCTAAGGATGTTCAAAAATATTACTTGTATTTGAAAATACTTGTGATAAATGAATACATTGTGTGCCATTCTTTCATATTAAATATGAAAATAAATATGTGTAATTTTGAAGGTTAATCAGAATGTAAGCATATTCTTTTCATTAAAAACATTATTTAGTTATTTTATGTAAAATGCATTGTTACATGTACATCTTATTTTAAATAAAGAACATAAAGCTGGCTCAATGCAGAATTTTTAGAAGAATAAGAGAATTCAAAATTATATACCTGGTTAATCATACTTCAAGATACATTTGATATGAAATTTAGTGAGTGAATCCAATGTGAACTTCCATTGATATGGTAAATATTTACGAGAGATCTAAAATCTTGTGAATTTCACACTACTTTTTTTCAATAGATATTAAAATTTTCCATTCTTTTATTATAAATGTAAATATTATTCACACATAAAACACAAGACATCTTTTGCCCATGCAAAATTTAAAGTAAATTTGGTGGCTCAAAATTGAAGAAAGACATAATAATAATGGTAAAATATGAATTACTGAGAATAGCATTGTGTTTTTGGTTCATGCATTTTATTTAGTTAAAAAAGCCAATAATTTCAAATACTTTCATCCAAATGGTCTAATTAAACATAATATTTCAGACAACAGATAACTGTTCTTCATGTTTAACATACCTAAGTTTACTAAATTTCATCTTGATTACTATTATTATCCATGTATAAACAATATAACCAAATAATTATCTCATTTATAAAGTATTTCATGCATCATTATTATGTCATAAACTTGTATTTTTATCTGTTTATAAAGCATAGTGTTTTTTATCAGTTTATAAAACTGATAGTTTTAACTATAAGTTAACTATAATTGAGTAAGATGATCTCTACCCTATATTAATTAGACATGTAGGGAGACTTTTGTTAGGACAAATTTATTATTAATAAATTTGCAAATATATTAGAGACATGGAGAGACTTGTGTGGGATGGAAATCATGGTTGTCACATTGTATTAGTGAAGGCAATTGTCAGAGGAGCTATCAATCAAAGCCACATGATAGTGAGTTTCCAATTATCAAGCAGTTTGTAATTGGACATTCTACTTCTGTATGCCTAAAATTAAGGATGGTATAAAGCTATGTGTTAGTAAGTTTTTGTCACTGTGATACCTAGCTAACAAATACTAACTTAGAGTAGGAAAAATTGATTTTGGATATGATTTCAGAGGTGTTAGTTCATGGTCAGGTAGCTCCAAGACAGAAAAACATCATGGTGGAAGGACATGGCAGAGGGAAGCTTGTCAACTCATGGCAACAGGGAAATAGGATAGGAGGAAGAGGTCAAGGACAATACCTAACCCTAAAAGTATGCCCCAATAACTCACTTCTTTCAACCATGCTCCACCTGCTTTAAGTTTCCACTTCCTTCCAATAATAGTCCACTCAGCCTTCAAAGGATTACTACAGTGACGAGGTCAGACTCTCCTGATTAATCACTTCCCAAAAGCCCCACTTCTGAAATTCACAGCATTAGATACCAAAGCCCTCAAAATATGAGTCTTTGAGGGACCCTTCATATCCAAACCATAATAGGCTTCATGATTATCTTAAATTGGGTTACCTATAACCTGCCAAAGGAACTAAGTACAGGTTTTTTTGTTTATTTGTTTGTTTTTCCTGTATTCTTGGCATTGGAAATACAGAAACATGCAGGGTGACACAGGGAAGCAAGAAAATTCAATGCAGTGTCGACAGCTGAGTTGGTTACCATTGTGGGCAAATGGGATGTGATGAACCCTTTGAAGAATTCTGTGGAACATGCTTCAGTCTGCTGCTGCTAAGGATAGGAGGATGGGCTTTTACTTCCAGATATTGGGCCCCACATTAATTGAGTTTGGCTCCTAGAAACTTTAACTCCCCAGCATTTCTAAGCTATGGCAGAACACAGAGCAGCTCCAGGCTTTACAAATTGTTTTGAAGAAGAATAGCCTTGAAAATCACCATGACACTTTCTGAAGGTGGAATTAAAAAAAAAATGCATGTAAAGTGCCAAAACAGCTTCACTGAGCCTAGTAGACCCAGAAAATTACATTTATGGGCCATCAGTTTCTGTTAGAAAAGGGTTCTCTTTTCAGATGAGTTGCCTCTGTCAACCTCCCTGGTTCCTATACAATCAGAAGTCATGGTCATAGTGCCCATCACAAACTTTAATCTTTGAGAAAAGCATGTTTTTTAGCATGTTAGAACTGGCACATAAATATTAAATTTTTTAAAAGTTTAAATTAATGTTGACAAGTAAATAAGACATTGTTAGCAAACACCTTATTGATAGTTAAGGGGAGGGGATTTTGAAATAGAAATTAGAAATATAGATTCATTAATTCAAATCACTAAAGAAAAACATGCATCTAGATCATTTATTCATAAAAGAGAGGAGAGTAAAGCACTGCAAACTTCCTTAATTTTGGTTTGTAGAAAATGGTAGTATTATATAAGATCATGTAAAAGGACATGGTAACAAAACTGTAATCTGTGGTAATTATTAAAATAGAATTTTTACATATTATTGACTTAGGAATCCTAGTCCTGAAAAATTAATGTCATGGAAACAATTGAGTACGTACGTGGTAGTGTATTTCAGTATTTATCATAGTACAAAACGGAAACTTGAAATGAGCTATTATTCATCAGGATATAAAATATATCATCTTATGTCATTTTATGACATATTTAATAGGCAACAAAAATGAATTAAAATTATGCAATTTTATCTTGACACTTCCATTATTTGTTGACTAAGGAAAAACTATAAAGGAGAAGGACACAAACAACAGGTAAATAACATGTGCACACATGCATTTGATAAACCTGCAGATAAAAAGGATTTGTAAGACCTTATTAATTAGAAATATGAAAATGTATGTGAGGGATGTACTAGGACAGAAGTAATTGATATTAAGTTGTAAAACAAAAGATTAAGTTAAAATATGTGGCATATGACATAAATTCATTTAAGTTAAATGGTATGTGTACCAACATTGTATTTTTTTTTAATTATTTTATTGTTGGTTGTTCAAAACATTACATAGTTCTTAATATACCATATTTCACAGATTGATTCAAGTGGGTTATGAACTCCCGTTTTTACCCCATATCCAACATTGTATTTTAAAGGAAAAATTAGATATGTTTTGATAGATTTGTGGAAAAAAGCACATAGTCCATAGTAGAAAATATATGAAATTTGATTTTTTTCTTGGTAAAAACCCCTATGAGCCACCCCTCCCAGACTTTTCTATTATCTTGCTTAGTAAACAAAGATAATGTTGTACAAAGCAAAGCACATCTGGCATATGGATACCATTAACCCAGCAACTTACATATGGTGCTATTTTGCCTGGAAACAATGACATTTCTATTTCAATGGTTATTTCACTTGTTATCAAAAAATAAAAATTGCTCTATGAAATAAATACAATTTTTAAAATTGGTTATTTTGAAATTAAATTATTTTTTCAACATTATTTCAAATTTCATTTCCATCATATGCTATTCACCTTCTAAAATAAAAGCACAATTATCAATGGTAGTAACATTCTAAAAACCAATACCATCTCAAACTAATATTTAAATCATGTCTTATTTAGTGTTCTAGGAACACATTATAGAGAATCAGATAAAGGAAAAAAAGAATATAATATTTTTGAAAAAGCCTCTTTGTTAAGCATGCATTAAACATATTGAGAACTGGGGCTGTAGCTTAGTGAGTTCTTAGCTCAGAGTACTTGCCTAGCATGTGCAAGGCCTTATGCTTTTATCAGCTTTTTTTTTTTTTGTCTCTGTGATCACAGACTTGACAAGAAGAATGCAGCGAAGGACAAGTTCATGTAGTAGTCATGGTTTTAGAGGTCTCAATCCATAGACAGCTGACTTCACAGCTCTGGGCCCAAAAGTGAAGTTGTATGTCATGGCAGAAGGGCGTGGAGAAGGAATGCAGCACAAGATAAGGAAACAGGAAGCAGAGAGAAAACCCCACACACCAGGGACAAAATATACAACCCAACAACATGCTCACAGTGACCTATGTCCTCCAGCCACACCATAGTTCTTATAGTTACCACCCAGTTAATTCATATCCATGGATGGATCCACTGATTAGGTTACAGCTCTTATAATGGATCACTTCACCTCTAACAGTCTTTCATTATCTCACAATGAAAAGATATTAACAGTTAAATACAGGTTTTTACATTAAATTTAGGTGGCCACTTCATATATAAACCATTACATCCTGTATTTAATCCCCAGCATTGAAGATATAATGAACATACAAAATATATTCCCTCCCAAATCAACAATGTTGGCTTGAAAACATAAGGAGTTGGGAAGATCATTGCATTATGAATTGGGAAAGTGGAAAGAGCAAAAGAGAAAGTTCAATACTACCTATTTTGTTGTTAGGATTAGTGGCATCTCAAATATTAAAGAAACTCACAATAAAAACGTGAATTTCAGCCTTATCACTTTTTGCTAGTTTCCATGGAGTAGCACTGACCTGCCGAAGGGGTAGGAAAAAGATTCCTAGGAACCATTCTTATATTAAAACCCTAAAATACAAATGAATGTACCTTTGCTATGAACTCATTCAAAGTAGCAATCCTTAACTTCAATGAACTCTAGCTCCTCAGTAGATTGCCCATTTGTTTTGAAAGCTTTTTTAGTATAAAATTTCTGCCTTTTCTATCCTTAAATTTATGTATTTAAAGGGTGAATACCACACACAATGTGACTAAGATATAATTAGTTACCTAGACGTAACTTCCCCAAATGTGAAAGAAACATAAATAATCTGAAAATTATATCAAAAGAAAAAAAATTCAGATTTCATGTTCAAAGACCAATAGAATCTATTTAATGAAGTCTGCTATACAGTATTCAGTGATTTGAACCAACAACTTCATTTGGAAAATGGTAGAGGAGACATATTGGAGAGAAATGATTTCAAAACCCTCCTTCTAGTGTAGCTCAGACCAAAATCAAATCTCAAAATCTATGTATTTATTTCAACATTCTGCCTTCCATTCACTTGGGAGTAATAGAAGGTTTCCAGTCTTCTAAAGCAGGTCTTTTCTATCCTTTTAACCTCCCAATGTTATAAAGTTTTATGGCAATTTTTACTTTCCCTGTCCTCTTCACCCCAAACACATTATTTAAAAAAAAAAAAAAAAGACTATTTTTTCATGTCTTTAAAACTCATAAGAGGTTATTTATAATGTCAACACCTGTGTATTTATATTAGAAGTTAAAGTAGTATTAGTTTTAACTTGGGGTACTTCCTGTCACTTGTGGTGGGGTGCCACTCTTGAAGACAAAATAAGACAACTTCTCATTCCAAATCTGTATACCTTGCAGCAATGAATAGTTTATTTCTGTGTACTAAGTCCCAAAGAGAGGCTGGAGAACAGTGGAGCTGCTGTTCATGACATCTGTGGTTTGGAAAATTATAGCATAAGAGAGAGAAATGATCCCAGGTTAAAAACATAAGCCAGTTTAGTCTTTTAAATATTGTCACAATCAAATAGTTCACCTATTAATAACAAATTAGATCTAAAGATCAAATTATTTTAGTTTTTTAGTAGTTTATTTCAAAGAAATGTCTTTCAACATAATTCAATATGCTACTAAAAGTGCTTAATTAATGTATATTTTGCCCCAAGGATATTGGTAAAGTCTTGATCAAAACTGGAGATGGGTGTATACTTTGTATTGGTGAATATGTGGTTTCAGGGTTCCAAATATATTTTCAAAAATGACAGAAGGGAAATAAAATTAAAATCTGAATTGAAAACAGGTAAATAAAATTATTTCAAATTTGTTTTCTGGTTCATTTCAAGATTAAAACTAAAATGTGACTTTTACTTTACCGTATGAGCTTATTTTGGCCTCAGAGACTGGTAAATGCTGTTGAAATCTAAGTCATGTTTTGCTGTGTTACGTTAGCCTTGGCTCACACCAATAGTTTGCATAAGCAGTTGGAAGTTTTCAGGTATTTTTTTTCCCCTTGAATCTGAGGTCACTCCTCATTCCAAATGACTAAATTTAATGTAAAAACCTGTATTTAACTGTTAATATCTAAATACAGAGGACTGTTTGGGTCACCTAACACTAAATATTAACTGTCCAAACAATTTAGCCAGAACATCATAATTTGAAGCTAGAAACAAACTAAAAGAAGCTTTTTACTTAAAATCTTTTAATCAATATCTAGTGATACTCTTTCTTGAGAAAACTTGGATTTTGACAGCTCCTTAATATTCTGTCCCTTATTTATTTATTTCTATGTGTCATATTTAACTGAAAAACAGTACATTAAGTGATACAAAGATATTAGATCCAAATAGACCTAATGATTTAGTTCCTTAATAGGTGCTTTAAAATAATTTTGTTCAACTGAAATCCTAGGTTCAGAAAAGTCAACTCTAGAACCAAAGAAAATTACAAATTATTTTCTGAATATTTCTAGACCTGAAATGACCTGGCGAGTCCTCTACTCAACACTGGACCTCTGGAGGGCATGTAGAGCTCCTGTCAATAAGATTGACATATCTAACTCTACTTTCATGATCTGGAAATTTTATACTTCTATTAGACACAAGTGCTCAGCAGTAGACTTTATGAGCTACCTCCATAGGTCAGAGCTCCACTGAAAAACTTGCCTGAAACAATAACTAAAATTGAGTTTCTCAATGGTCAGAAGTTCCTGAATGATTGTTGCCTTGTATAATTATGGGGGTGGACTGCTGTAGCTCATTATAGTTTATGAAATGTATTTCTTGGTGTACAAGTTATAGAACTCATATAAATATAAATCATATGGTAAAATGAACCATTTTCAATGGATATGTGTCATTTGGTGAGTCAAGTTAAATGATAAATCAATTGTATTTTTTAGTTTTTGTATTTGTTATTTTTAGATATATATAAGAGTAGAATGTATTTTGACATATAGGAGAGTATAAATTCCCATTTTTGTGATTGAATATGATATGAAGTTACACTGGTTGTGTGTCCATATATGAACATAGGAAAGTTATGTCCCATTCATTGTACTGTCTTACATATTCCTATCTCCCCCTTTCCTTCATTCCCCTCTGTCTAATTCAGTGAACTTCTGTCCCCCACCCCGTTATTGTGTATTAGCATCCACATATTACAGAGAACATTCAACCGTGTGTGAGTGTCTGTGTGTGTGCTGGCATGTGTGCACGTGTGATTGGCTTATTTCATGTAGCATAGTAGTCAATTATTAAAGAAAACAAATCATATGACTCATTAAATCTTGAACCTGGGGGTTCTTCCTACTTACTGGTATATCTCTATGTCTGCCCAGATGCTAAATTTGTTATTTTTAATATGTCTCCTTGTCTTTCTAACTCAATTCCTTGTCTTATTGAGTGAGTCTTTGTTATTCAGAAACTATCATTAGCCTGTTTGTCATTATTTCTAATCTTATAAAATGACTGGAGTTGTAGGTAATAAAGCAGCACAATTCATGATAGCTAAACTGTGGAGCCAACCTAGATGCCCTTCAGTAGATGAATTGATAAAAAAATGTGGCATATATACACAATGGAATTTTACTCAGCAATAAAAGAGAATAAAATCATGGCATTTGCAGGTAAATAGATGGCATTGGAGAAGACTATGCTAAGTGAAGTTAGCCAATTCCCAAAAAAACACATGCCTAATGTTTTCTCTGATATAAGGAGGCTAACTCATAGTGGGGTAGGAAGGGGGAGCATGGGAGGAATAGATGAATTCTAGATAGGGCAGAGAGTAGGAGGGAAAGAGAGGGAAAGTTATACAACTCATATAAATATATAACATATACACCAAGCAATACATTTCATAAAGTATAATGAGCTACAGGGGATTAGCAAGGATGGTGGATTGTGATAGACATCATTATCCAAAGTACATGTATGAAGACACCAATTGGTATCAATATATTTTATATACAGAGATGTGAAAAATTGTGGTATATATGTGCAATAAGAATTGTAATGCATTCTGCTGTCATTTTTTTTCTTTTCAAATAAAATGAATAAAAAATAAACACTAAGAATCTACAATATTGTAATAAGTACTTGGAATTTCTTTTTGTGTTGTTCTTCCTTTTTACCTGTACTTTACAATTGAACAAATGACAAAGAATACTACAGATTGAAACTTGGCTTCATAAAAAATAGAATTTGAAGAGAAGATTTCATAGAGCATTTATTAAAACTAAGTGGGTGAATACAACCTGAATAGTTCTACTTAGAAGCTAATAGACAGCTTCTGTATCTTGGAAAAAGATGTCTCCAGTTAAATGGATGTGACATGAATTGTATTTTCAGTTACTTGAATGATGGAGTATCCATCTTTTAAAGATTACTACACATTGGCACCTCCTTACTCACTTGGCATGGCTCGTCTAAATGTCCTTGGCTCAAAACATTTTACAATAAACTTCTAAGCCAATGCAGGCAGAATCTTGGCTTTTATGGGACCTGCCTCTGCCCACTTCAGGATATGTGTTATACTAAGCATACACACTGTTTTTTCTTCATTAATAATTTAACATTTTTTTTCTGTCAACCAAACTCAGCTTTCTAATGCAACTTTGTTTCTGGTAAATACCAGTGTATTTAGACAATTTTTAAGCAGAGAATTTGCCTTGTCTTCAAAAGTATAGAAAAAAAATAAGAAAGAGGGGAAGGGAGGGAAAGAGGGAATGAAATTAAATAGCCTTGCTTCTGGTAATTATTTGCCTGCAAATTTTTTTGGGGGGAGGGGAAACATTGACTCTTTCAGTATGTGTACTACTCAATGATAATTGCATTTAGAGTATTTCTTCAGATTTTTCCTTAGTCATCATAGCAGTAAAAAGTTAAATGCGAAGTAGCATTTGGCTTTCATTTTTTAAAAGCTCACATTTTATAAATTATTTTGCTACACCTACTTTGTCACTTACATTTTATACCCATCAGAAATTCACAATACTTCCTGGAACTTTTGAGTGTTTATTTCATCTTTATATCAATTTGTTTTACACATTAAGTAAGTAAAATGCAAATTTTGAAATATACACCACAATTAATAACCATCTACATCATATCAGACTACTTTTTCTGTCTCATTAAATTAGTGTGGACAAATGATACCTGGCTTTACAGAAATGGCATCTGAGTGTCCCAAATATGCAGAATGTTCACAGGGCTGTGTGGCTGGAAACAGCTGAAACTGTCCCAAATTAATCATTCATTAATTAATCATAATCTTACTGATTTTTGTTTACTAATTTTATCAACTATCAAGAGAAGACTTGAAAACCCCATGTGTAACTGTGGATTTTCTGTTTTACCTTTCTATCTCTGTAGTTTTGTTATGTGTTTTGATCTACATTATTGTGTGCAGATATTATTCATAATTTTTTTCTCTATGAAATTTTCCCTTTATCATCGTAAAAAGTAAGTCTTTATCCCTAGTGATATCCCTTGTTTTGAAATTATTGCTTTTATTCTAGAATTTTTAAATTAAACTTCTTATAAACAATGTGTAGTTGTGTTTTGCTTTTTAAATACAATCTTATATCTGTCTTTTAATATGATGCTTGATAATGCATTTTAATGAAAGTATTTTGTTGATCTATATTTTATGAAATTATTGTTATAGTTGACTTTAGTCATACCATCTTACCCTTTTCCTGCTTTCCTTTTTATTAAATAGGAATTTTACTTTTAGGCCATATTTTATCTCTGCTACTAGCATTTAGCTAAACCTTTTTGTTCTAAGGTTAAGAATTGCCATAAACAGATCAGTAGTCACCCCAGGACTCCAGGGGACCTCTCTGTAATCTCTAGAGCTGGCTCTGTGATGTCCTCTTTCTCTGTTAGTCTGCTCTGATGATTCTATCCTCCTTGGTCTCCCTAGACTTGGATACATGGCTCTTAAATTCAGCAAATCATGCTGTTTTACTTTGGAATTCCCCTCACTGTGCTGTATACTGAAGATTGTTTTTCCTGAGTGGGCTGTTACCATCCAGGGCATGGCTTCTTTCTGCTTTTCTGACTTCAGAGACCACAGTCATGCTTAAAACAGTTGATTCATATGCTTTTTCTGTATTTCTCAATCTTTATAAATAGAGGACAATTGTGTCAGAATTCTTCAAAAGCAATAATGGAATAGAATGAAACTTGTATTTTTCTGCCTAGATGCCAATTATGTTATTCCTTTATTTTTCATATCAAGTAAGTAAATCAGTCTTGATGATTATCAACATTTTTATATTTTTGTAATAAAATCGTTGTTGATATATCTATTAATTGTCTTCTTATTAAAAGTTTTCAACAGCTGATATTTTCTTTTTGCATTTTATATTTTTATTATTGCATTGCAGTCATACATATTATTGGGGTTCATTTTAATATAATCATATAGCATGGAATATAATTTGTTCTAACTTTAGTCCCAGTTACTGCCACTTTCTCTCTCCTGCTCCCTCTGCCAGTTTACCTTCCTCTACTCTAGTTGTCTTCCTTCTATTTACTTATAGTTTTTTTAAAGTAGTGTTTCATAAATATTCATAAAGTTGGAATTCACTGTGGCATAATCGCACATGTACATAGCATAGTGGAGTCAACTTCGCTCCCCCATTCCTCTCTTTTCCTGTCCCTTCATCCCCTTCCTATGCTCCACTGATCTCCCTTCTATTTTCATGGGATTCCTTTCCTGGGCTGCTTTCTTTATAAATAACTATTGCAATTCTCCAAAACACCAGCAGACAGAAATGAAGTCTCCACCATCATACCTTGATATTTACCAACAGCTTCCTGAGGATTGTTATGCTTTTGCTATTTTGATTGCATTTTGTGCAATTTCTTCTACCTAGTCTTCATTTTCCTAAAGGTAATAGCCGTCAGTGTTGTGGTTTCTGTGCCTTTTTCTTTTATAACTCTTGATTTTATAACTCTTGATTATTCACTTCAAATTTTATCCTGAAGCATTTATTTTATTTTATTTTATTTTTTACTTGGGATCAAACCTGGGGACTTACATGTGCTAGGCAAGCCTACTGCCACTGAGCTACATCCTCAGCTCCTCATAATTATCCTTATGATATATATCACTGACTGAATTTGATTAATATTCTTCATTACTCTTTATTGGAAAATAAGCATGCATAGATCCTCTGTTGATTGTTTCTCCGTATTTCTTTGGGAACAGATCCCAGTCTTAGCTAAGGGACACCCTGAAAAGAGGTCACCTTGTATGGCACTGCATTTGCATCTCTTCTCCAGGCTTCTCTTCTGGAATGCAGTTGCACTGATCCTTCGGGTTCTTGAGTCCTCACCATTAGCTTTCTTCCTATGGACATTTACTTTCTAGGGGTAATATTACTCAGGTTTAGGTTCCTGGAGCTGTAGGATCCCTGTATGGTCACCCTCAGGTTAGTACCTTGCCTCTTCACCTCCATGAGATTCCTCTGCTTGAATGCAGAGCATATGAAATAAATAGGGTACATCAGTCTGAATTTTCCCTCAATTTCAGATTATTTCCATTTTATGTTTGGACAACGTTGAGGTACTCTATGGTAACTTTCCTACTTTACTATGGTTACACTATTCCATAGAATCTGAAAGTTTTTAGAAAAAATAATTGAGGTACATCTCCCAGGACAGTTGCAATAACATTTCACAAAATCGTCATTCTGAACTTGGGCTGCATATACATGTGGAACTACCCTGATCCCTTCTTGTTTTATTGATGGCATCACAACATATGGAAGGTTTGCTTCATAGTTAATGGCTTGGGGTTATAGTTATTTTCTGAGGATGTTTATTTTCTCTATTGTGCGTATTTTCTTTGTGTTCCAAAGAGCTTTGAAAGAGGAACAATAAGTGAGATTTTTTTCACTATGTTTCTTATAGTGTCTATAATTTTGGATATTGATTTTAGATTAAATAATAATTTTCACTGCATATGGCTCATGGTTTAGTCTCCTTTTCCCTATTCTTTGAAAGTGTGACACTTAGTATAAATACTCTGAACAAGAGTGAATTTAAAAATTATTTGATGATGTTATTATCACTGTAATTCTATCCTCCAGCCAACCTCCACTTCCTGTCCCAACTGCATGGGAGCAAAATAAATCAGTGACTACGTAATTTTTAAAATAAGTGGTTTGAAAAGTTTTGCTAGAATAAGTAACTAAAGATTTTGAAATCGTTGAGGTTTTCAATTTGCTTCAAAAGAAAAAAAAATAGTCTTTGCCAAAAACAAACATAAATTTTGCTCAGTACTATTTCCCCTAAATTTTAAGTTTACTATATCTTGGTTCTATACATTTCTTCCTTACATGAACAATATTTTCATGGCTGTCATGCTGAAAACTTTAACATCCCTGTGTGCATGTATGTAAGTGTAATTAATTTTTCATAGAAATTGATTTGTTTTTGATTGGGCTATCATAATAAAGTACAATGAACTGGTTTATACATAACAGGATTTTTTTTCATGATTCTGTAAGCTGGAAATCAGGGATCAAGATGCCAGCATGGTCAGGTTCTAGTGAAGAACCTCTTCTGCTTGTTAACTGTCATCTTCTCTTGTTTCCTCACATGGCATAAAGAGAATAAGAACGCTCTCTAGGATAAAAAGTCTCTTATGTCCTGTTAAAAGATAAGGGCCCTCTCCCACTGTTGTGGGCTCCACTCTCATGACCTAACTATCTCCCCAAACCCCACTTCCTAATGCCATCACATTGAAGTTAGGATTTCAACATGTGAATTTATTGGCAAGGGGGGTGGGTGGGACACAAACACTCAGTTCACTGCAATAATTCAGGAAAAAGAGATAAACATGAAATGAGGAAATTTTCCATAAATTGTAAGTAAGCACCATGAGATCATGTGTGTTTCAAATTGGGAAGCATAAAGAAAAGCTGGGCTGGTTTGTACAGGTTGGAAGTGATTTGAGGAGGGTGTTGGAAAGGTTCACATCCTGTGGATTGATGAAGACAGCTGGAACTTTCATGAAAGTCACAAGAAAATGAACAGAACCATGACACTGGACAGGAGAGGAGGGAAAAGAAAGAAAAATGGAGAGTGGCAGAATAGATGTCAATCACCTGTCTTAAAGTATCAGGTGCAAAGTTGGTATTTGTCACAGATAATGAACACCTCTAGGGACATTTCCAAAGTATAGAGATCACCTACAACTGTGTTACTTAGTTTTTTTTTAAAATCCATTTTAAATGCAGATGCTTAGGTTATATTCTGTATGTATTAAATCAGTGTCTGAACATGGAACCAACCTGGATATCTACACTAAAAATAAGCCAGGTGACTTTTGCTTACAACGTTTTAAAGTCAATTACCTAAAATATGGAGCACACTCTCTTTCATTACTTTTAGTCAATGACCTGTGTAATATGCATACAGATTTTAAGTAAATATTTAAAGTTGGAAATGTTAAGACCTCAGTGATTTAAAAGATATTTCCAAAAAGAATCTGTTTTTTAAATGCAATGGAAATATGGTTAAGTCTATGTATTATGAAAAATGAGAATTGTACTCTATAATAACAAGGGTACATTTTTAGTCCATTCTTCTTTAATAGTGCATTGGCTTTGGTTTTCTTATTATTAATATTTTTAATAAATTGTTCATTGGCCTATAAGTTCTCGTTACTATTATCTTAACAACATAAAGGTGATACGAGGGAGAGGCCTTCTGTAACACCTAGACTTAAGCCAAGAGGGTACAGACAAGTTGAGAAAAAAAATAAATACAAAACAAAATATTATATAAGATAGAAGATGATCACACAGTATTGATATTAAGTGAACAAAGAAAGATTTTGTAGCAAAGCCAAGTTTCAGGAAGTCACTGGGCTTAGACCTGAACCTGAATGTTGGATACTATGAGTTATACATAACAGAAAACACCAAAATAATCACTATCCAAGAATTTACGAGAAAGAAATCAAATGATAAATTATCTTTGTCTCATAATCACCTAGTAGTTGTTATTTAGCTCCTTCTAAGGTAATATAAGACTTCATAGAATATTATACTTCAATAGTACTTCATCAAAATTTCATTTGCAGTAAGTCAAATTTTCTCATTTCTTATAAAAGTTCCTCACTGTGCTGAGAAAACAAGAAACTGGCTTTTAGATAATGCTTATTTTTATTCTCATTTATTTTTAAAACTCAATCTTTCTTCAGAGAGTGAGTTTCTTATAACAACTTGCTGCATACCTTCAACTTGAGTTCAGTTAAACCCACTTTTTATATTAGAAGTCAATAAATCCCATGATATCACCTAATTTTCAAGCTCTTACATTTGAACATACTATTAATTTTCCTTTCAGTTCTGTTTCTACTTAGTAATTGCATGGAGTTCAAGTGTACTTGAAATTATTTAAAATATTATTCCCTGGAGGACAAATACATTACCTTGGGTCCATATTATATTTAAGGCATGCAGTTACTGTAAGTATTCAGACAACTAACTAATGCATGGATTCAAGACCAGCAAGAGAAATGCTTCTCTTACTTTCTTCCCTAGTGATGCTAAAACAAATCAATTCTATCACTGTCTATTTATCAGGCATAAGACAAAGAAAATAACTGAAATAATTAAAACAAAGTCCAAGGTTTCTCACCCAGTTTTCTCACCATTCTTCAGACTTATTATTTTTATTTGATTAAACAAGATGAATATTAAAATGAAGGGTGTCTGTTGGATGCTCATTAATGTCAGCCTTTGTTCCTTGTCCTCAAATTGCTGTGATTTAGCAGTAAGACTACAGCATTTTGGTATCAAGAAAATAATATCCATTTTTCTGTACTAGAGAGAAGAGAAATCCCTTAGATGATCTCTTTGTTTAATCCTCTATGAAATTCTTACATAGTGAAGTCAATTACCCCCTGCTGTATGGATCCCCAGTAGTCATGTGGGTCTTGGAGGAGCATCATGGTGCCAAGTACGGATTTAGGAGCCCAACCACCTGATTTCCTCAGGCCGTACCATTCATTGCCTGTGAATGGTTAAGCCAATTTCTGAACTCTCAATACTTTCTCCAATTACAGTTCACTAATCATAGTAACTAATTATAGTTGCTGGGATAAAATGAAATTCAATTATTATCATCATTATTACTATTATAAATTATTACAGAAATCCTTCCTCCACAATGGAAAGTTAAGCAACTAATATTTTAACTCTGAAGAAAACAAATAACATCTAAGGACTATTAACTAGGGTATAAGTATTTATAGGTTATAGGGTTTTGCCCTAGCTCTTTTTGCCCATATTTCCTTTTCTTTTTTTTTAAATTCTATTTTTCCCTTTACTCAGGGATTTTGGTGCTGGATGGTGGGTTGTAATAGGCCAATCAAAGTTCATGCCACAGACACTGGATTTTTTTCTTTGATGTTTGCTGCTTCCTTCCTTTTTAAAATAAATCAAATCCATGGCTGAAGTTGATATGGGGAATTCTGTCCATTGGCAAATGGTGTAGCCACTATTCTCTTATTAAAGTCTGGGAGAAAAGGGTGATTACTAGTGTTCATGGCCAAACTTGGCTCATGCCTGTCCACTGGATTTGTTTGGATATCAGGAAATTATGGACTGTAAGATTTGAATCAGGATAAGGGAATTAAACCCTAAGAGCCATGCGTCAGCAAAGACTGTGCTGTAAAACAATATTGGAAGGAATTCTTTAACCAAGTCAGTGAAGTTGGCTTAGTCATGAAGATTCTGAGTGAGTTTTCTGACCCTCTTAGGGAAATATGGAGCCAAAAGTATCATCAGGAGAATGGGAATAGATGCCAATCTTTATTTTAATGATAGGTTTTAGTACTAGCTTTAGTCATCTAATTCAAGCCTTCCATTTCCGGTCTTTAAGCATCCTAGATGCTTGTTTCAGAAAATGGGGCCATTTTCTTCAACATTACCATCAAAAATGTGCCATGTGTTGTCAGTTTTCCAAATTTAAATGCTTATTTTTTTCCTACCAGATGTACACATGGTGGCCATATTCCATCAGTATGCACCTCCACTCCTAGGGTCTCAGTTCGTCCTCTGTTAATCCACACTGCCAAGTTTTGCTCTTCTGTTATTTATGAAAGTGTCTACTGTCATCTTGGAAGTTAATTACAAAATCAAAGGGCTTCAATTCACAAAACGTATGCTCCTTTCATTCAGTTTTGTACATGAAGGAAAGAACAGGACCACCAGTTGACCCAGTTCCTGGTGTCTCCTCTGTAGCAATGGGGCAGGGAATCAAGATAGCTGTGGATTTGGCAGGGGAGCAGGAGGACGTATGCTGAGCAGGGTACAGTAGCTCTTCAGCCTGTGTGGTCTTTGCTTGCTTCCTGGAGCAGATGTTGTCCTATTCCTACAGTATGTTTTTTTAAATACACAACCATTAAAAGAATTTTTACCATGAAACTAAAGACATATTAGCTATTATCAGACTTCCTCCTATTAGTAGTGTAGGGCAATTGATTGATTTTAGAGGCATGTGGTATTTATTTATTTTATTGTTTCAGTAAGCTTGCCCTCTTTTAGCAAGATCTCAAGAACATTTTCCTTGTTTCTTAAGCCACTGTGAATTTTCCTTTGTAAGTAACACATACCAACATCTTGCTGGCTGTCTTTGCAGAGAATGGAGAAATTTTGCATGGCTTTATGTCTTGGCTCAGATGCCCAGTGCAGGATTCTCAAATTGATTCCCAACCCAAACAGTGTGGCTTTAGTAACATTCTTGTTCTCTATTCTTCATGTCAGAAACTTTATATCTAGTACACAAAAGTCATGGCCTCCCACACCTTGATTTATGCTGAAGATAGATACAGAAAGGAATCTCCCAGGCCAATCCTTGCTTGATGTAGAACCACCAAGTGATGTGACACTTCATAACAGGACCCTCCTAGGCAGAGACACCATGAGTGATGGGATAAGCTTCCTTGCAAACACATCCTATCAGATGGCTCCCTGCAAGTCTGGGCAAGAGTGTGAGTGGGTGAACTCACTCAGAACAATTCTTCCTGTGCACCTTCCCTTCCTGACCTGGGCTATAAAGGAATATTAGACGATGTTGGATAGTATTGGTTTTGTTGGTTGGTTGCTTTTAATCATTTTATCTTATACTTTGTGTTTTAGTTTTCCAGGATTGCCGTAAAAATTAAAACACTTATTCTTTCACAGTTGCAAAGACCAGAAGTTTGAAATCTAGGTGTAGGAAGACGATATTCCTTTTAAAGGATCTCCAAAAATTCTAATCCTTCCTTGCCTCTTCAATCTGCTGGTGGCTCTAGGTTTTGTTTGGCTTGGGAAACCAAACTTCAGTCTCTACCCTTGTCTTCTCATGGTCTTCTTTCTTACGCCACTTCATCTTATTTTTTTTTCTGATTCTTATAAAGATACTCAGTATTATATTTAGAGCTCATCTCATTTTGCCATGATTCTTACCTAAACACATTTACAAGTTCTCGTAAATTATATTGTAAAATTCCAGGTGAATTTATCTTTTGGAGGCAAGGATTCAACCCACTGAATCTAGCAACTCAGGTCAGTCAAGGGCAGACCTTTCAAAAAGAAAGATTTCCTTTGCTTTCTGATTTTGAAAATCTTTCTCCTACCTCTTTACTTTCAGCATCTGATCTTTGTTGAGGAAAGTAAAAGAGAAAAAGTGATAGAAGTTGTCAACTAATAAGTTATTGCCTATAATCTAATGAGAAATGCAGGATTATTATAGGGAAACTGGACTGGGGGGATTGACAACAATTTGATTAACCTAAGATTTAGATTATGACAATAATGTTTCTGTTTTAACACATCTGTCCTCACTCCAAAGCTCTTTCTGTATCCCTGTCTAAAGTCCTACTGAGATCTGTTACCCATCTTTCCCAACCAAAAAAGATTCTCCACTAAGTAATTAAAAAGGAACTTCAACTTCTTTTCACACACTCTGAAATGTATAGCTCTAACTTCACTTTTCTACAGAGATTCTTCAGAATCTTTATCTTTCTCATAATTTCAACCCTTGCTAATATAGCCTACCTGGTTTGGAAAGCCAATATTATTTTATGACACTTAGATTAGTTCCAAAACAACCCTCAGAAGCTGCCAAAAATGGAATGGTATGTGCCTTGGGAAGCAGAGACCTGTCAGCTATCAATCCATGCAGCAAAATAAAATTCATAAACTAACATTTTGAGTTGGGTGTTTCACAAGGGCTAAAATTCCTCTGTTGGATTATAGTTGCTTGGAGAGTAATGGTAAGGTATTTGACATTTTGGCATTTCTGAATGTCATTTACACATCTGTAAGAAATTCAGAATTTTAGAAATTTTGTTTACTCATATGAGGACATTTTATTTATTAATTTCTATAGAAAAGAACTTTGAACATGGTATCAGATTTATATGCACAGTAACCTGTTATACAACTAGCATGACCCATTCATTTAGATATACTTCCTTGCTGTCTTTCACTTAGGCTCCTTGAAAGATGGATCTATTTATAATAATATATGTTCCCTCTACCAAAGATCATGTTGTGTGTCTAAGAATATGGTCCAATTTTTATGATGTTTTAAACTGTCTTTATTTTATATACCCTGTAATGGAGCCAAACAAAGTAGAGACCTAAATAAATATTAGAATAATCTAGTATTGAGGAATGAAAGGAGTCCTAGGGACATACTTGTAGAGGTAGACTATTAGACTATATTCAACTAAGGGTTTTCCAATTAATGTAATTTAAAAGCAACATCTGGCAACACTGGAGCCCATATATGAAATAAATATGGACAAATTTTTCCTCACATAGTTGATGTGATGCCTGGAGCTATATGATACACAGAATTACATATTTTTGTATGGGAACACATTAGTAGAACCTCATGTATATCAAAATTAATCCAGATGAAAAATAATGAGTAATTCTATTCACAAACATAAATGTCATCTCCATATGACAACAGAATAAGCAAAACTACAATGCTTTTAGCTGGCAACATTTGAAAGACTATTCCAAATTTTGCAAAGAAATTGAGTTTGTTAATATATTGAATGCAATTAATTAAAATCCATGTAATTCAAATTTACATACATTATAACTGCATTAAATAGAAATTTAGCCACTGTGTCTTTTATCAGGTTCAGAGTAAGCATTCTGGATCTGGTATAAATGGGCAACGTTTGTTTTGTTTTAAAACAATATATAGACATGAAATCTATACAAAATGTGGTGAGTTATCTAAGGATTAGGGTCTGGAGACAAGTTAAGTCATAACAAAAATTTAAAGGATGTCAACTTATTTTTAAGGAAATATTTTAAAATGTATCTCTGACTTGAATGAGAGTTAAATGTTTTCTATATATTAAACTATGAATTTAAGGAGGAAGTTAAAAAAGAAAAACTTCATAGCTAAATTACTAACTTATCTGCAATGACTTCAATTATTTTTTGAAAGAAGATAAATGTTTCTTATCTTGTCATCCAAGCCCTGTTTCACTAGGACTCTAAATTATTCTGTTTCCCATTGTAATGTCTAACAAATACTATCACATTCTACACACACACACACACACACACACACACACACACACACATTATCTCTCCAAACGTGTTTTATTTTCATTTTTTCTTAATGCTTCTCATCTGTTTATTTATGTGAGTACCCCCCTGCAAGGTTGGAAGGAAATTGAAAGTGAAAAATCATAGGTTTTGCCCTCATACAGCTTATGTTCCAGAAACAAAATTGAGAATAAACACAACATCCTTACTTAGTAAATCTGGAGTTGTAACCAGTGACTATCTGCTGTTACTTTGACTGTACTCTCCTTTGTTCCCTTCCATCTTGATGAACTCTCAGCATGTTTCAGTTCTCATCTCAGACAACTCTTTCATCATTAAGCATTCCTGAAATCTCAAAGCTCTTAAAGAGATTTTTTTCTCTTCCAGTTATTCATAAAAAATCCTTGGCATGAAGCACATTATACCAAAGTACCATTTCTTTACTAAATTGTGACTTTTTACCATTTTGCTAACTAATATCTAAATGAAGGAATTTTCAAAATCTTTGAAATAAGTCTTGTTATATTGAAAACAATCAATATAGGTAAATAAAAACATTGCAAGTTTTTTCTAAAAACAATATGTCTAATCACATACTCTCTGACTAAATTATCTATGATTCAGTAATTCAAAACAAAGTTTGATTTTTTTCACATTTTTATCCTGTTCCATTGATTTCAAACACTTTTTTATTTGCATGTTTCAATATTCAAAGAATTTTAATTTTGTTTATGATCTTGTTTTTCATTTCTCTAAAATTTTTAGTTTTACTACAGTCAGGTATGGAAATGATCAATCAAAAGAAGAATAATTATGAAGTTCATACAGGAAGCTTAGCATTCCAGAGAACCCCTGAATTTACTAGAAGAGTCCTAGAGCCAGCCAGTGCAGTGGTACATACCTGTAATTCCAGTGATTTAGAGGCTAATGCAGGAGGATTGCAAGTTCAAAGCTAGCCTCAGAAACTAAGCAAGGCCCTAAGCAATTTAGCAAGACCCTATTTCAAAATACAAAATAAAAAAGGCTGGGGATGTGACTTAGTGGTTAAGAACCCCTGGGTTCATTCCCTGGTACAAAAAAAAATCCTAAAATGTCCTAGAGAGTCCTCGATATTTAATGTCTGTAAGTCTCATGAAGAAGATGCTTATTAAAACCATATGAAATCTTTAAACTTTTCTTGTTTCTTGTTTTAGACAAAAATTAAACAAAAAGTGTTTTTTTAAGGTTTTCCTAACCTTTCACTAGAGGCTAGCCATGTCAGAAATCTTAATTCTAGGTTTAAACACAAACATATTTTAAAAACAGATATTTATTGAGATTCCTTGGCCAACCAAGAATAAGACTGATCTGTATAAATACTACCATACTAATTTCTCTCTCTTCATATAAAGCAATACTCTTCAAAACCAGGCATCTGCCTACAAAGTGGGTATTACTGCTATATTGCTAATGAACCCAGTTAGATCAGAGATTGGCTACTGTAGAATACCAAACTCAACTGTAAATCTGAGGAGAAAATCAGCTCTCTGTGTTTACTCTGAGCAACCAGTATATGCCCTACTGTGGCCTTACTCTCCATGTCTCTGACTCAGTGTTTAAAAGATCATCTTTCCACTTCTATCATCAAAAAGAGAGGCTTCTTCCTTTTTGGACCATCTCCGCTAAGTCAGTGTGCTAGATGATTTGAATTTTCCCTTCATAACTTGTTGCAACACACAACTAAACCATTCAGGGTCACTCTGGGTGATCTGGGCTGGCACAAAATAATCACACAGAGACAGAGAAATACCTTTTCTTTGGGTTCTGTGATGGCTCCTCTAACCCAACTCCCACAAAAGAGGCAAGGCAGGCAACAAAGAGAGAGAGTGCACGGTTTGAACCTGGTTTTTATTGGGGGAGCCTTTTCTATGGAATATTCTATCCCAAAAAGGGAAAATGGGTAGGATTACAAAGGAACAGGTGAGTGTAACTCAACCCCAGTGAGTAGAGCCTACTCCTAGACCACTTCTTATTATCTGAGTGAAGATAAAGCCCAAGTTATTTCAGGGTGCAATAATTTTTCAGAACCCAGGTGCATCAGGACTTCAGGGTGTCTGCATCCAGGGCAGCTTACAATAATTACTCTGATCTTTGCTTGACCTTCTGAGCTTCCTCAACTGTCTGCCTTACCATCTGGCTGCCAGTTTCCCTCAGGTTGCTTCTAGGAATGAATAACAGGAGAAGGAAGAGAATGAGGGGGTACACTATTATAAGGGTGTCTATGCTGCTTTATGGCCTATGTTATATGTCCTTCCCAGTATACAATAGAAAGTGTTCTCAACTAGTTCTGATAACTAATCACCCTTTTACAATTTTATGCTGAGAAGTAGCAAACCCAAGCATATTTGGTCATTCCTATTTGATTTTACTTAGTTCAGTCATGATTTTGTAATTAGTTCCTTTATTAAATACTCATTAATTACCCAATTTAAGTATACCACTATTTTTTTTTAACCTGGAGTCAGATAAAGACTGAAAAAAAAAGAGGGAAATGACATTTTGATGCTTACTCCTGCTTAAGTGGGAGCTTACCACGACGCATGGAGTAAATTGCCTTTATTTTTCTCCTTCATTGTTATGGAGACAAAATTTATATACCAAGAAATGAATGCTTAAAAATTACATAATCGAGTGTTAGAAGCTCATGCTATTATCACCACTCTAGTCTCAGAACATATGTGTTACCTTGAACAGAAAGCCGGTACACACTGGCAGTAGCTCTTCCAAACTCCCTTTAGTCCATGGAAACCACTGATCTATCTTCTATAGATTCAGCATGTCTAGATATTTCTTATGATAGGAAAAGCTGATACCTGGTCTGTTTCTGTCTAATTTCACTTGGCAGTGTTTTTGGACCACTCATATGATAGCCTGAATCAGTGGTTCTTCCCTTTTTATTACCAAATAATATTCAATTACATAGATATACCACATTGTATTACACATTTATCAATTAGTGAATATTATAGTTGTTTCACTTTGCTCTACTGGTGATAATGCTACCATGAATATTAATGTAGAAGTATTTGTGTAAAAAAAGGGAACACATTGTTGGGAATATAACCAGGAGTGGAATTACTAGGTCATATGGTAACTCTCCATTTTATTGTATGAAGAACTTCCACACTGTTTTTCTAACAGCTTACTTATTTTACAATTCCAGTGGAAATGTATGAGACCCTCAGTTCCTCCCCATTTACTATAACACTTGCTATTGTCTTTTTTGTTATAAGTCATCCTAATACAATTATGCACATAAAACATTTCAGTCAATAATCGACCACATACACTACAGTGATCCCATAAAATTACATTGACTAGAGATGAGGGAGTCAACTTAAATTTGTCTAAGTACGTTCTGTGATACTTACCTACCAGTACACTTCTCAGATCATACCCCTGCCAAGTTTCAAATGCATTTATGAAGTTGTGTCTAATTATACTTGTGATTTTCAATTTTTCTTTTGTTGTTTGTGTTTTAGGTATCATATAAAGAAAGCATTGCCTAATGCAAGGTCATGAAACTTATCCCAATCTACTTTTACCAAGAGTTTCATGACTTTAGTCCTTAAACTTTGGTCTGTGACATATTGATTTTTGTATATGGGATACAATACTGAACAAATTTTCTTTTTTTCACATGTGGGTATCTCGCTAATTGTCTCAGCAGTGTTCAAAAGACTATTGCTGGGCTGCGAATGTGGCTCAAGCGGTAGCGCGCTCACCTGGCATGCGTGCGGCCCGGGTTCAATCCTCAGCACCACATACAAACAAAGATGTTGTGTCTGCCAAAAACTAAATAATAAATATTAAAAATTCTCTCTCTTTAAAAAAAAGACTATTGCTTTTCTATTGAATTGTCAGTCAATCTTGTTCAAAATAAGTTTCCTTAAAGGGAATTTATTTTTGGACTTTTCCATTTCATGGCGGTGAATATATTTCTTTACTTTTATATGGATTGATTTCTGGACTTTGATTGTATATCATTAAGCTACAGAACCATCCTATATCAGTCTTGTAGTAAGATTTGAAAAAGTAAATGAGTTTCCCAACTTTATTCTCTTTCAAGATTAAAAAGTTTATTCTGTGGACCTTGCAATTCCACATGAATATTATGAAGAGCTTATTCATTTCTGCAAAACAGTAATCAGGAATTTTATTAAAGGTGGCACTGCATCTGCAGATGGCTTTTGGAAGTATCATCTTAACAATATCATTACCTACGCTGCATGAACATGGATGCACTCTCATTAATATGGCCTTTAATTTCTTTCTTTACAATGTTAGATGTTGAAATTTTTCACTTCTTTTGTTGAATTTAATTATAAATATGATGTTATAATAAAATAAATTACCTTTCAAATTCATTTTAGATTCTCATTATTAGTGTTTAAAAACATAATTTTTTTCCTAAATTAATTTTTTCTGATAATCTTATTTAGCTCATTTATTTGCTCTAATCGTTTTTTGTAGATTTTGCAGGCTTTCTTTATATACAAGATCATTTCATGTTCCACTATAGTTTTAACTCTTCTTTTCCAATCTGATGTCTTTTCAGATCCTGCTAGTTGCCAAGGCTAGAATATATAATATAATGTTGAATGCAGATAACATCTTGATGTCAGAGGGATAGCTCTCAGCCTTTCACCAGGGAGTAGGATGTTATCTGTGAGTTTTTCATTGATGCTCTTCCTCATGTTGAAGTCCTCTTCTATTCCTAGTTTGTTTTCCATGTTCATGACATAAGTGAAGGTGAGATTGCACCCAGTGCTTTATCTGCACCTAATTACATGATTCCTTTTATCTCTTATTTTACTAATATGATTATTACATTAATTCATTTTCCATTATTTAACCACTTTTGGATTCTTGAAACAAATCCTACTTTGTCATGATGTATAAACCTTTTAAAAATATTACTGATTTCAGTTTGTTAGTATTTTGTGGAGGTTTTTTATTTGTTGTTTTATTTTTTACTCTTTATTTATAAGGAATACTTGGACAATGGTTTCATTTATTGTGATATTTTTGTCTGTTTTATTGCTTTCATAGAAAGAGTTGGAATGTATTTCTTCCCTCCTTTTTGAGAGTCCAATGAGACTTTGTGAAGAATAAGTGTAAATTCTACTTTGTTTGCTGGAATTCACCAATAGAGTCATTTATTCCTGTTATTTTGTGTATGTGTCAGTGAGGAAGGTTTTATGTTTTCTAACATAATTTTTGCTTTGTGTTTCTGTAGGTGCATATATGTTTATTACTATATTTTCTTGATGAATTACACTTTTATGTCATTGGAAAATATCCTTTGTCTCTAGTTAAAGTTTATATAGTAAAAGTCTATTTCTCTGTTATTAATATAGCCATTCTGGGTTTCTTCTGATTATTTTGGAATGATTTATATTTCTTTTCTTCTACAATTTATATTCAAACTCTGGTTCTTTGACCATAATGTGTGTTTGTTGCATAATACTGACAGCTGGACTGTGTTTTTTAATCCATTCTGCAAAACTGTTTTAATTTGTCCTTTAATCTATTTACATTTAATCTAATTAACCATAATGTAGAATTTATGTCTGCCATTTGTCTAGTTATTTTCTATGTTTTGTGCAGTTTTTGTTTCCCAGTTTACCTAAAACCATCTTTTTCTAGAATAAAGACTTTTTTAGTGTAACTTTTAAACTCTCTTGTTTTTTACTTTGTCTTAAAAGTTATTTTCTTAGTGGCTTTGCAGAGAGTTTAAAATTAGCATTTTAATATAAAAATATACTTAGGATTATTAGCAACTTAAATTCAACATTATACAAAATTTTACTCCTACATACCACTGCTCCCTCTTCCTTCCTTAGTGGTGTGTTTTTAAATATATATAAATAAATTATATGCCCAGAAAAACATCTTTATGATCATTGCTTTCTTAGTCTTTTATTGAATTAGATAGAAGGGAAAAAATTACCAGAAATATATTTACACTGTCCTTGTAATTTTCTGTATTTTAACACTGCTTTCCATTTTTTCATTTCTTTTTTTTTCAGTGAAAGAAGACCTTTATTAGTAATCATTCAATTTTCTTTTTTTTTTTAATTATTTTATTGTTGGTTGTTCAAAACATTACATAGTTCTTAATATACCATATTTCACAGATTGATTCAAGTGGGTTATGAACTCCCATTTTTACCCCGTATACAGATTGCTGTGTCACATCAGTTACATTTCCATTGATTTACAAATTGCCTTTCTAGTGACTGATGTATTCTGCTGTCTATCCCATTCTCCACTGTCCCCCCTCCCCTCCCCTCCCCTCCCCTCCCCTTCTCTCTCTCCATCCCCTCTACTATAAATCGTTTCTTCCACTTATATAATTTTTCTCCTACTCCTCCTTTCCTCTTATATGTAATTGTGTATAACCCTGAGGCTCACCTTCCAATTCCATGCAATTTCCCTTAACTCTCACTTTCCCTCTCGCCTATCATCCCTGTTTAATGTTAATCTTCTTCTCCAGCTCTTCGACTCTACCCTGTCCTTGGTTACTCCCCTTATATCAAAGAAGACATTTGACATTTGTTTTTTAAGGATTGGCTAGCTTCACTTAGCATAATCTGCTCTAATGCCATCCATTTCCCTCCAAATTCTATGATTTTTGTCATTTCTTCTTTATACTGATGCAAATTACTGAGCAGTATAATCTTATATCAGACTGAAGAATTCCTATTTGTATTCTCATAAAGCAAATTCAATAGTGGCAGATTTTGTCAATTATTTTGCTAATCTGGCAAAGTTGTAATTTCTTCTTGTTTATGACATATACGTTTGTTAGTTTTGGAATACTTTGTTGACAGTTATTTTCCTAAATCACTTTGAAATGTCTTCCAATTTCTTCCTTTTTTATCTGTATTTTTTTAGATGTGTTTAACAGTAGTATATTTTGACATATTATATGTATATGGAGTACAACAGATTGCAATTAGTATTTCATTCTTGTAGTTGGACTTTAGTATAGTCACACTGGTTGTGTATTCATTTACAAAGGAAATCTATGTCTGATTCATTCTACTGTTTTTCCTATTTCCATTCCTCCTCCCTTCCCTTCATACCCCTTAGTTTAATCTAATGTACTTCTGCTCTTCCCCTCCCTACCCTACCTTGTTATAGGTTAGCATCCACATATCAAAGAGAACATTCAGCATTTGGATTTTGGGGATTGGCTTATTACATTTAGCATGATATTTTTTTGTGTCATCCATTTACCAGCAAATTTCATAATTTCATTCTTCTTTATGGTTAAGAAACATTCTGTTGTATATACATACCACATTTTCTTTATCCATTCATCTCTTGAGGGATACCTAGGTTCATCCCATAGCTTGGTTATTGTGAATTTAGTTGCTATACACATTGATGTGGCTGTGTCACACTGTATTTTGCTGAGTTTAAGCTCTTTGGATATAAAGTGAGGAGTGGGAAAATTGGGTCAAATGGAGGTTCCATTCCAAGTTTTCTAAGGAATCTCCATAATGCTTTTCATAGTGCAGTCCTACCAACAATGTATGAGTAAAACTTTATCTCCACATCCTCGCCAACATTTATCGTTGCTTATATTCTTGATAATTGCCATTCTGATGGGAATGAGATAAAAATCACTCAGTGTAGTTTTATTTGCATTTCTCTAATTGTTGGAGATGTTGAACATTTTTGTCATATTTTTTTGACCATTCACATTTCTTCTTTTGTTAAGTGCCTGTTCAGTTCCTTTGCCCATTTATTTATTGAGTTATTTATAATTTTGGTATTAAGTTTTTTCAGTTCTTTGTATACCTTGGAGATTGATGCTGTATCTTCAGTGCAGGTGGTTAAGTATTTTCTCCCATTCTCTAGGCTCTCTGTCCACATTCTTGATTGCTTCCTTTGTTGTGAAAAAGCTCTTTAGTTTAATACCACTCATTTATTTATTCTTGATTTTATTTCTTGCACTTTACTATTTTTTTATTGAGGTAGTCAATTCCTGAGCCAATAAGATGGGAAGTTGGGCCTACTTTTTCTTCTTGTAGGCATAAAGTCTCTATGGTCTCATGTGTAGGTCCTTTACCCACTTTGAGCTTCACTTTGTACAGGGTGAGAGATAGGGGTCTAATTTTATTTTGTTAAATAAGAATTTTCAGTTTCTCAGCACCATTTTTTGAAGAGGTTATATTTTCTCCAATGTATGTTTATGGCATATTTGTCTAGAATGAAATTTATGTGGGTATTTATTTATTTTGGTATATCTCTGTGTGTACTATTCTGATTCATTGGTCTTCATATCTGTTTTGGTGCCAATACCATGCCATTTTTATTATTATAGGTCTGTAGTATAATACATGGTCTGGTATTGTGATGCCTCCTGAATCACTTTTCTCACTAAGGATTATTTTGGCTATTTGGGACCTATAATTTTTCTAAATGAATTTTCTACTTCTATGAAGAATAACATTGGAATTTTAATGGAGATTCTATTAAATTTGTATAGTACCTTTGGTAGTATGACCATTTTGACAATAATAATTCTGTTTATCCAAGAACATGGACAATCTTTCCATTTTTTAAGGTTTTTTTTTTTTTAATTTCTTTCTTTACTGTCCTGTCATTTTCATCATAGAGGTATTTCACTTGTTTTGTTAGATTGATTCTCAAGTATTTTATGTGTTTTCTGTTTCAGGCTATTGTGGATGGGATAGTTTTCCTGATTTGTTGTTCAGCTAACTCATCATTGGTAAATAGGAATGCAAATGATTTATGGAATTTTTATATCCTGCTACTTTTCTGAATTCATTTATGAGATCAAGAACCTTTCTGGTGGAGTTTTTTAGTTTCTCTAAATATATAATCTATTGCTGGCAAATAAGGATAATTTGAGCTATTCTTTTCGTGTGTATATCTCTTTAATTTCTTTCATTTGGCTAATTGTTCTGGCTATGGTTTCGAGCACTATATTGTATAGGAGTAGTAAAAGAGGGCATCCATGTCATGTTCCATATTTTAGAGGGAATGCTTTCAATTTTTCTTTATTTAGAATGATGTTGGCCTTGGGTATAGCATATATAATTTTTATAATATTGAGGTATATTTCTATTATCCCTATTTTTTTCTAGTTTTTTGACCATTAATACATGTTGAATTTTGTCAAGTGCATTTTCTGCATCTGGTGAGATAATCATATGGTTCTTATAATATGATGCATGGCACTTTCGGTTGTAAGGTGACGCCAGCTAGCCATTGAGATGATATGTTTATGTTAAGATTTACATTCATATGGAAATTGGACTCCTGCTGTTCACCTTGGCCTGCTATGGGACTCATGTTACAGGACTCCTGGAGAGTTCCCATTGGTTGGGGAAGGATAGTAGGAGGGAATTCCGGGGGAGGTCCGGGCCCCCGGTTCCGGTAGACACGCGCATGGGTGGACCGGTTTTTGGCTTGCCGGCGCGTATGGAGTATTGGCATCTTTTTCAAAAATAAAGTTTTGTTCCTGCTTGAGTGGCTCGTGATTCTGTGCCCAGCCAGACTGAGGCAAACTATGTTGAACAGAAGTGGTGAGAGAGGGCATCCCTGTGTTGTTCCAGATTTTAGAGGGAATGCCTTCAATTTTTCTCCATTCAGAATGATGCTAGACTGAGGCGTAGCATAGATTGCTTTTACAATGTTGAGGTATATTCCTGTTATCCCTAGTTTTTCTACAGTTTTGAACATAAAGGGATGCTGTACTTTGTCGAATGCTTTTTCTGCATCTATCGAGATGATCATATGGTTCTTAATTTTAAGTCTATTGATGTGGTGAATAACATTTATTGATTTCCGTATATTGAACCAGCCTTGCATCCTAGGGATGAATCCTACTTGATCATGATGCACAATTTTTTTGATATGTTTTTGTATCCAATTCGCCAGAATTTTATTGAGGATTTTTGCATCTAGGTTCATTAGAGATATTGGTCTGTAGTTTTCTTTCTTTGAAGTGTCTCTGTCTGGTTTAGGCATCAGGGTGATGTTGGCCTCGTAGAATGTATTTGGAAGTTCTCCCTCTTTTTCTATTTCCTGAAATAGCTTGAAAAGTATTGGTGTTAGTTACTCTTTAAAGGTTTTGTAAAACTCTGCTGTATACCCATCCAGTCCTGGGCTTTTCTTAGTTGGTAGTCTTTTGATGGTTTCTTCTATTTCTTCAATTGATATTGGTCTGTTTAGGTTGTCTATATCCTCCTGACTCAATCTGGGCAGATCATATGACTTAAGAAATTTATCGATGCCTTCACTATCTTCTATTTTAATGGAGTATAAGGATTCAAAATAATTTCTGATTATATTCTGTATTTCTGCAGTGTCTGTTGTGATGTTGCCTTTTTCATCCCGTATGCTAGTAATTTGAGTTCTCTCTCTTCTTCTCTTTGTTAGCATGGCTAAGGGTCTGTCGATTTTATTTATTTTTTCAAAGAACCAACTTTTAGTTTTGTCAGTTTTTTCAATTGTTTCTTTTGTTTCGATTTCATTAACTTCAGCTCTGATTTTAATTATTTCTTGCCTTCTACTTCTTTTGCTGTTGTTTTGCTCTTCTTTTTCTAGGATTTTGAGATGAAGTATGAGTTCATTTATTTGCTGTTTTTTTCTTTTTTAAAGGAATGAACTCCAAGCAATGAATTTTCCTCTTAGAACTGCTTTCAATGTATCCCACAGATTCCGATATGTTGTGTCTGTGTTTTCGTTTCTCTAAGAATTTTTTAATTTCCTCCTTGATGTCTTCTATAACCCATTGATCATTTAGTAACCTATTGTTCATTCTCCAAGTGATGCATGATTTTTCCTTCCTTCTTTTATCGTTCATTTTCAGTTTCATTCCATTATGATCAGATAAGATGCATGATTTTATCTCTACTCCTTTATATTGTCTAAGAGTTGCCCTGTGACATAATATATGATCTATTTTTGAGAAGGATCCATGTGCTGCTGAGAAAAAAGTGTAACTGCTTGATGTTGGGTGGTATATTCTATATATGTCAATTAAGTCTAGGTTATTAATTGTGTTATTGAGTTCTATAGTTTCCTTATTCAACTTTTGTTTGAAAGATCTGTCCAGTGGTGAGAGAGGTGTGTTGAAGTCTCCCATGATTATTGTATGGTGGTCTATTTGACTCTTGAACTTGAGACTAGTTTGCTTGATGAACATAGCTGCACCGTTGTTTGGGGCATATATATTTATGATTGTTATGTCTTGTTGGTGTATGGTTCCCTTGAGCAGTATGTAGTGTCCCTCTTTATCCCTTTTGATTAACTTTGGCTTGAAATCTATTTTATTTGATATGAGTATGGACACTCCTGCTTGTTTCCGAAGTCCATATGAGTGATATGATTTTTCCCAACCTTTCACCTTCAGTCTATGTATGTCTTTTCCTATCAAATGCATCTCCTGTAGGCAGCATATTGTTGGGTCTTGTTTTGTGATCCATTCTACTAGCCTGTGTCTCTTAATTGGTGAGTTTAAGCCATTAACATTTAGGGTTATTATTGAGATATGGTTTGTTCTTCCAGCCATATTTGATTATTTATGTTACTAAACATGGTTTGTTTTCCTCTTTGATTATTTCCCCCCCTTTACTGTCCTACCTCCCACTATTGGTTTTCATTGTTGTTTTCCATTTCCTCTTCCTGAAATGTTTTGCCAAGGATGTTTTGAAGAGATGATTTTCTAGCTGCAAATTCTTTTAACTTTTGTTTATCGTTGAAGGTTTTAATTTCATCTTCCATCCTGAAGCTTAATTTCGCTAGATACACAATTCTTGGTTGGAACCCATTTTCTTTCAGAGTTTGAAATATGTTATTCCAGGATCTTCTAGCTTTCAGAGTCTGTGTTGAGAGATCAGCTGTTATCCTGATTGGTTTACCCCTAAATGTAATCTGCTTCCTTTCTCTTGTAGCTTTTAAAATTCTCTCCTTATTCTGTATGATGGGCATCTTCATTATAATGTGTCTAGGTGTGGATCTCTTATGATTTTGCACATTTGGCGTCCTGTAGGCTGATAGGATTTGGGATTTTGTCTCATTCTTCAAGTCTGGGAAGTTTTCTCGTATTATTTCATTGAATAGATTGCTCATTCCTTTGGTTTGGACCTCTATACCTTCCTGTATCCCAATGACTCTTAAGTTTGGTCTCTTTATGTTGTCACATATTTCTTGAATATTCTGCTCATGGTTTCTTAACAGTCTTGCTGAGCTGTCTATATTCTTTTCAAGTTGAAATACTTTGTCTTCATTGTCTGAAGTTCTATCTTCTAAGTGTTCTACTCTGCTGGTAGTATTCTCAATTGAGTTTTTAAGTTGGTTTATTGCTTGCTGCATTTCTAGGATTTCTGTTTCTTTGTTTTTTATTACCTCTATCTCCCTGTATAGTTGAGCTTTTGCTTCTTGGATTTGTTTATGTAATTCATTGTCGAAGTGATCTTTCATTGACTGATTTTGCTGTCTAATGTCTTCCTTGAGACTTCAGATCATCTGAAGCGTGTATATCCTGAATTCTTTATCTGACATTCCATCTGCTGCAGCTATTACCTCTTCTAAAGTTGAGTTGACCTGCATTGCTTGTGGTCCTTTCTTTCCTTGTCATTTCATACTGCTCATGTTTCTTTCTGCTTGGTGAAACTGTTGTGTTTTTGAAATTTTCCCCCTATATATTTATATTACTCTTGTATAATTGAAAAGTCTCCCTTGCAGGGCAGGCAGCGGCTGTGCTCCTCCTCCAGTTGGTGTGACGTGTCTACCACACCTACGGACCCCTAGGGCTGTTCTGCTGGTCGGTCGCAGGTCTGCCTACCTTGCAGGCATTGGTGGCGGCTCTGCTCTGCCCTTACACCAATTGGGGTGATGTGTCTACCACCCCGGGGGGTCGCTGGGCCTGTTCCGGGCATGGGCGGCGGCTCTGCTCTACCCCTACTCCAATTGGTGTGACGTAACTACCACGCTTGCGGGCCACTGGGCCTGTTCACAGCTCTGCTCGGCCCCCACTGCAGGTGGCGTGAAGCGATACCACGCCGGCGGGTCGCTAGGCCTGTTCCGAGCGCGGGCGGCGGCTCTGCTCTGCCCCTACTCCAATTGGGGTGACGTGACTACCACGCTGGCGGGCCTCTGGGCCTGTCCCCGGCGCGGGCAGCGACTCTCCTCTGCCCCTCCTCCAATTGGTGTGACGTGTCTACCATGCCTGCGGACCGCTGGGCCTGTCCCGCCAGTCGGTCGCAGGTCTGCCTACCTTGCGGGCGCGGGTGGCAACTCTGCTCTGCCCCTTCTCCAATTGGGGTGACGTGACTACCACGCCCACGGGTCATTGGGTCTGTTCCGGATGCAGGCGGCGGCTCTGCTCTGCCCCTACTCCAATTGGTGTGATATGTCTACCACGCCGGCAGGCCACTGGGCCTGTCCCGCCGGTCGGTCGCAGGTCTGCCTACCTTGCGGGCTCGGGCGGCGGCTCTGCTCGGCCCCTACTGCAGTTAGGGTGAAGTGATACCACGCCGGCGGGTCGCTAGGCCTGTTCTGGGCGCGGGCAGTGACTCTGCTCTGCCCCTACTCCAATTGGTGTGACGTATCTACCACGCCGGCAGGCCACTGGGCTTGTCCCGCCGGTCGGTCGCAGGTCTGCCTACCTTGCGGGCTCGGGCGGCGGCTCTGCTCGGCCCCCACTGCAGGCGGCATGAAGCGATACCACGCCGGCGGGTCACTAGGCCTGTTTCGAGCGCGGGCGGTGGCTCTGCTCTGCCCCTACTCCAATTGGGGTGACGTGACTACCACGCTGGCGGGCCTCTGGGCCTGTCCCCGGCGCGGGCGGCGGCTCTCCTCTGCCCCTCCTCCAATTGGTGTGACGTGTCTACCACGCCTGCGGACCGCTGGGCCTGTCCCGCCGGTCGGTCGCATGTCTGCCTACCTTGCGGGCTCGGGCGGCGGCTCTGCTTGGCCCCTACTGCAGTTGGGGTGAAGTGATACCTGTTCCAGGTGCGGGCGGCGACTCTGCTCTGCCCCTACTCCAATTGGTGTGACGTGTCTACCATGCCAGCAGGCCTCTGGGCCTGTCCTGCCGGTCGGTCGCAGGTCTGCCTACCTTTCGGGCTCGGGCGGTGGCTCTGCTCGGCCCCCACTGCAGGTGGGGTGAAGTGATACCACGCCGGCGGGTCGCTAGGCCTGTTCCGGGCACCGGTGGCAGCCCTGCTCTGCCCCTACTCCAATTGGTGTGACGTATCTACCATGCCAGCAGGCCACTGGGCCCGTTCCGCCGATTAGAAGGTGGTCTGTCTACCTTGCAGGCTCGGGCGGCAGCTCTGCTCAGCCCCCACCGCAGTTGGGGTGAAGTGATACCATGCCGTCAGGTCGCTGGGGCTGTTCCGGACGCGGGCTGCAGCTCTGCTCTGCCCCTCTGGCCCCCACAGCACTCAGCAGGATTCGGACCGAGAAGCAGTCTCTGCGGGTTCCTCAGCCCTGGGTCAGAGCAGCTCCAGGAGCCAGAACTCGGCCGCTCTGGGCTCCGTGCATGCTCTGATAGGAGCAGGTTCCAAGAAGCAGCCTCCGCGGGCTCCTTAGCCCTGGGCCAGAGCACTTCCGGGAGCCAGAATTCGGCCACCCCGGGCTCCGTGTATGTTCTGATAGGAGCAGGCCCCAAGAAGCAGTTTCTGCGGGTTCTTTAGCACTGCGCCTGAGTAATTTGTCTGTAAGACGCAGGCAAATGGCAGCCTGAAATTACCTGTTCTATGGTTGAATGAGCTGCGATCAGTAGAAAACAGGGATGATGACGTCAACTCTCCAAGATGGTGGCCGCTGGCTTCCTCTGTGGTCTGACCAATGGAGAACCGAACTGGACCGCTTCCTTCCCCCGTGTCAAATCCAGAATTCAGCACTGTGTACAGTGATTTCACAGCTGGCAGGAGCCCACAGAATCCGCCCACAGAATCCGCAGCGCTGTATCTTTGCGTTGCTATCTCTTGCTTCCCAGCGCGGGCCGCAGATTCTAGCCACGGGGCGATTTGCTGAATAAGCAGCATGACCCTCCCTGCGGACAAATCACTCGCGTTTGAGCCCCTGTAGCTGATCCTCGTGCGATGAAAATCCTTCCACTAGGTTTTGGAGCACCCCAGTTTTGCTAGAAATTCCTAACAAGATAGTTTTTAGCTGTTCTAACTCATCATTCTTCCGAACAGTGACGCGGTACACGGGAGTGATGCACTCCCTTCGCCGCCATCTTCCCCCTCCCTTGCTCGTGTTTTTAAAAATAAGACCAGCGGAATCTGCACCTACCAGGAGAAGACGCAGGCCCTGCTCTCCAGCATGTCAGCCTAGGAACCGACTTCCTCAACAAGACACCTTGCTCGATGAATAAATGAGCAACTTGGAAACTACTTTATTTGCAGCCTATTTTCCTTGTTCTTTTTTGTGAAGAAATTCTTCTTTAATATTTTAAATTTTCTAATTTTTTGGATATTGTTTTCCTTCAAGTTAGGAACACTGCGAAAGGTTGAAGCACTGCAGAAATGTGTTGGAAGCTGTTGTTCTCACTGTTTCTTTGTTCCTCTATTCAATAAGTATTTGTAGACCCTCTGCTGGGGGTGAGCACGGACTCAGCCTGTGGGTCTGGTGGTGGACCAGAGGACAGGAGGAGGAAGTGCTTCCTTACGGCTGAGGAAATGCTCCAAAGACTGGGAAAGAGCTCAGGCTTGGACAGTGCCAGAGAGGCTGCTGCTTGAGGGCCATTCTCCTGAGGAAGTGATGCTTAAGTCTATTTCTGGTTTTTAATCTGAAGTAGTTTCTCCTTTGATTGACTATTCTTCTAGTGTAGGTTCTCCCTTTGCTGGTTTTCACTTTTATTTTTCACTTCTTCTTCATGAAATAATTTATTGACTATGGTTTGTAGTGCAGGATTTCTAGTTGTGAATGCTTTTAACTTTTTTATCATGGAGGTATTTTATTTTATCATCAATTCTGAAGCTTAATTTTTCTAGATATAGTATTTGGGGATGTCTTCCATTTTCTTTCAGAGCTTGGCATATATTATTCCAAGACTCCTAGCTATGAGGGTCTGAGTTGAGAAATCAGCAGAGATATGGATAACTTTCCCTCTAAGTGTGATGCGTTATTTTTCTCTGGCAGCCTTCAAAATTCTATCCTTATACTGTATGTTAGGAATTTTTATAATAATGTGACTTGGTGTGGGTCTGTTGTAATTGCCTATATTTGGGGTACTGTGAGCCTCCTGTATCTGGCTTCCCATTTCATTATTAAGGTTTAGAAAAATTTCTGATATTATTTCACTGAAAATATTTTGTATTCCTTTGTTTTGCATCTCTGAGCCTTCATATATCTGGATGAATCTTAACTTTGGTCTTTTCATGTTATCCTGTATTTCTTGGAAGTTCTGTTCATGGTCTCAATACATTTTTTCCATGGTCAATATTATTTTCAAGATTACATATTTTATTTTTATTTCCTGAAACCCTGTCTTCCAGGTAGTCTAGTGTGCCAGTAATACTTTCCAATGAATTTTTAATTTGGTTTATTGAGTCCTTCATTTTGAGGATTTCTGAGTAATTCTTCTTCAGGATTTCTATCTTCTGATTGAAATAATCTTTCCCTTCTTGTATTTTCTCTCTGATTTTATTTTTAACTTTAGTTTTTTACCTCATAGATCAACCATCAACTTTCTGAATTCCATCTCTGACATTTCCTCCACTGTCACAGTGGAGTTAATGTATCATTGAGATACTCTGTGTTGTTTTGGATGATTTATTCCCTTGCTTTTTCATATTGTTTGTGTATCTACCCATCTTCCCAGTCATCCCATTTTCTCCTGACTTGCATAGTATCTAATGAGAAGTGCTGAAAATTTTTATTCAGTCTCGTTTTATATATGGGAGTATTCTTCTCTCATTGCTTTCAACATTTTTTTGTTTGTTGTTGGTTTCTCATTGTTTAATTGTGATTTGTTTAGGTAGAGATTGCTTTGACTTTATCTCACTTGGAGTCTGGAAACTTCTTGGATGTGCACATTAATGTTTTATATCTAGTTTTGAAAACCTTACATTTTTGTCTCTTTCTTCCCCTTTCTCTCCTCTTTTGGAACTCCCATTAAACATCATTAATGCTATCTACATGTATCTGTTTACTTTTTTTATTCCTTTTTTTCTCTTTCTTAGATTGATTAATCTCATTAACTTATGTTCAAATTGACTAACTCTTCAGCCTGCTCAAATCAGTTGTTAAACTCCTTTAGAGAATTATTAACTCAATTATTGTACTTCTAATTATATAATTTATATATACATATATTTTTGATCTCAGAGATTATAAATTTGTACTCATATTGTATCATGTAAATATCCTCATCTCCCTTATTTTATTCCATTGTCATGTCAATTCAAGAGAAATTGAAAACTATATACATCTCTAAAATCACTTTTAGCTTCTCTATGCCAATATATCTTATTATTTTTTAATTCTTTTTTATTTATATGTAACAACTGAATGCATTACAATTCTTTTTACATACGTAGAACACAATTTTTCATATATCTGCTTGTATACATAGTATATTTACACCAATTTGTGTCTTCATACATGTACTTTGGATAATAATGATCATCACATTCAACCATCATTAATTACCCCATGCCCCCTCCTTTCCCCTCCTATCTCTCTGCCCTATCTAGAGTTCATCTATATCATGAAAAAATTGTGGTCCTAAGTATTTCTTTGACAATTTTGTACCTAATCATCTTTTCAGTAATTAATTCTTTCAGCCAGTTTTGGGTCATTGTGACCAAATACTTGACAAAAACAACATAGAGGAGTAAATTTTATTTTGGCTCATAGTTTTAGAGATCTCAGTTCACGGATGATTGAGTCCATAGGTCTGGGCCCAAGATGAGGTAGGATATCATGGAAGTAAAAAATGATGAAGGAAGGCAACTCAGGACATGGCAACAGAGAAGCTGAAAGATCTCTACAAAGACACACGCCCAGGGACCTACCCCCTCCAGCTGTACCCTATCTACCTCTTAGTTATTTACTTCCAGTTAATTCATAACAGTGGATTGATCCACTGATTAGGTGAAGGTTCTCAATTATTTCACTTCTCAAAATTCTTGCATTGTTTCTCACAAAATGAATTGTTGGAGTATACCTCATATCTAAACCATACACCTACTAATCATCTAGCACAAACCTAGAATTTTGTTTTCACTGAACTGTTTTGTTATCATTACCCTTCACTCTCAACAAAGAAGAATAAAGACTAAAATAATCAAAAATAGGATAGTGTCAGGTACATTTATTTAAAAAGATAAAGGCAAAAACACTGACAATCAATGAAATGCATAAATGGAGAGTTGTATGTTGATAACAGTTCAATATATTCAAACTTAGGGCAAAACTAAATTTATCTCCTGAACAATCCTTAAATTTAAACCAATTGAAATATAGCTAAATGCTACCCTCAATTTTAGATTTTTTTTTCACTCATCAAAATAAAAGAAATATTTCAATCATAGTTCTTCTCTGAAAGAAATAAGAATGAGATTTATTTTCTCTAAGGGAAATCACAAGGAAGAACCCAGACAGAAGAAGTTCAGGCAAAGGGTGCCTGGTAAGAGATGGGATGTGGTGTGGTTTGGGGGAAGAACACTGACAGAGGAGCTATTCAGGAAGAAAAGAAAGCAAAGAATGTGATTTCAGATGTAGGCATGCTTTGGATTCAGTTATGGGAGCCTCAGGAAATTCTGTTTTGATTGCTTTAATTTTCTCAGTGAAATGTAAAACAAGGATATCAGATGAGCAAGGAAGGGAAGAAAACATTGGACATTTTAAAAGAAAAGGGAGAATGTAAAAGTTGGAGGTTCACATCTCTCAAAAACAAACATATTTTAGGTATGGAGCATGGAATGAAAAGGGTTTTGCTTTTCTTGGTGCTGCAATTGTATGCCCTATTGGCTACTGCTAAGAGCCCTGTCTCCAACTTGAAAAAGTGTGACTGAAAATAAAACCAACACAAAAAAGATAATCAGAGCTACGGAGTGACAGATGTAAAATTTTCACATTTCTATTCCAGAACTTGGAAAAAAAGCATACCATGAGCTTTTACATTACATGAGTGAATAAATTCCTGCATTGATTAAACTTGTTTGAGGGGTGTGTGTGTGTGTGTGTGTGTGTGTGTGTGTGTGTGTGTGTGTGTGAGAGAGAGAGAGAGAGAGAGAGAGATAAAATTGCAAAGAAGGGTATTTAACATATTAGACCTTTTAATGATGTAGTAGATTTCAAAGAATGTATTTTTACAACTGAACAGAAAATGTATATAAAAAAGATAATCTAGCAAATTGTTTATAAGGATGAATACTGGAATCAGAAGCCTAAGCTTGAATTCTGATTGTTGCACACATTGATATTTATTATCTTAGGGTTTACTTGATCTTTCTGAGTTTCAGAACCTCACAGATAAATCAGGTATCATAATAAGATCTACTGCGTATTAAGTACCAAGCAGTTTGCTGATACTGATAGATATTGTCTTAATAAAAGCTCTCCAGTTCTGCAATAAAGTAAGTATTATTATCTTACTTTTATACAAGAGCAGAGGGGGATTTAACAAGTTTAATAATCTGACCAACATTCCACAACTGGGAAGGTGGTATTGAACCCATGTTTCAAACCTAGAATGACTGTAATTTTCAGTTCATCTAGGATTAGTCTAGTTCTTTACTGTCATACCTGCATCCGATCTGATTAACTTCTTTTTTCACTTCCAAAAAAAGTCTAAGTTTAGATAAAATATTATATAGTTATTGTATGTCAGTTTTTCCAAGAAGAAGATTTTGATGTTGGAGATTAACTTTCAGTAAATTAGTTAGAGAATGCTCTGCAGATCTCTACCCTAAAGGGAAGAATAACAAGCAAGATTGGCTAGAGGGAAGAGCCAACCCCACAGGAACAGCTAGAGCAGGAATGGCGGTCTGGAATTGTTCCATTTGGAACTAGGGGTTCCCAGCCACTACATTGCTATATCATCCCACCCAGTGCCTTAGCCAGACCCTAACAAGGGGAGTGACCTTGAGCAGCAAAGTGTTCTTCGGTTGAGGACAATTTCAGGAGAGATCTGACAGCTGGGAGCTTTATGCTGGCAGGACACCCAGTGCTGGGGGAAGAAGCTCTTCAGAAGTGGGACTCTACAGTCTATCATAGCATCTGCCACATTGTCACAAGGCGCTGCCTCTGGACATTGGCTTTTCCATAGTTCCTTTTAAAATTAATCAAAATGTGAATAGCCTATCTTTTAAAGTGCCAGGTATATATTAATATATACTTTTATTATATATTGATACCCATATATAATTGAATATATATATGGGTTTACATATGTATTCCTGTCCATACATATTGAATAATATTGAATAATTAATAATAAATATCATAATATTATATATTTAAAGTTATGATGTATTATTTTTGATATATCATAGCAGTATAAATACTGCTTTGAAGTTATCACCTCAAAGAGTCTAGAATAACTGAAAAATAAGATTTAAAATGTTTTGGGGGATTTATTTAACTTGAGTAATTTCCAAGAATTTCTCAGCACAGTCTGCTGTCACATAAATTGTACAATAATCTGAGAATGAAGAGGTCCACATAGGAAGTAAGAACATAGTTATGTGTAAGGTAAGAATATAGTTATGTGTGGATGGATGAAGCTTTCGGTGGGTAGAGGAGATGTATGGTTATTATCATGCTATTGAAATCCACTGATTCTCATACTCACGTTTAAACATCATCAATATCTCTAGATACAAAGAGAATGAAACATTTTTTTTTCATAATTACTGCCTTATTTAAATGCAAAACCCCAAATTGGAGTACTCAGGAAAAGTTAATGTAGGAACTCCATCAAGAAACTTCACATTGGCCATATTTATATTCTCGCCGTATTATTTGTTAATTTTACTCCTAAAATTATCTAGGCATAACCAGAACCTCAGATTAAATATACTAGTAGTAGTAGTAGTAGTAGTAGTAGTAGTAGTAGAAGAAGAAGATGAATTCTCTGTTTAGCTAATCTGGTATAACTTCAGATAAGGAAAGCCCATCTTTCCAGAGCTTTTGAAATATGTGCACAACATCAGTTTGAATGGGCTAAGAATGCCAGATAGTTGGTAAGACATTATTTATAGTGTGTTTTTAAAAGTATCCATGGAAGAGATTAGCAATGGAACCAGAAGACTGATTAAAGGTCATCATCAGTATTGAGAGTGGGCATCATCCAATGCATTGAGGGCACAGTTAGGAAGAGAGGAAGCAGATGCATGCATTACTCTCTCTCCTTTAGCCCTGACATCATCTGTCCTCTCTTCAGACATCAGTTCTCTTAGTTCTTCAGTCTTCATACTCAGACTTGAATTATACTATTGGTTCCCTTAGGGTTTAGACTAAAACTGTCCTACAAGCATTTCTGGGTTACCAGCTTAAAGATAGTAGATCATGAGTCTTCTCAGCTTCCATAATTGCATCTGCCAATTCCTGAAAACCTATTGATTTTGCTTTCCCAGGGAACTCTGACTAATACAGCTCAATATTTGTAATTTCCAAGCAAACAGAAATGTTATAGATTTTCCTCTAGTCAAAAACATCAAATAATGAATTGCTAAAAGAGAAAAATTAAATTAATATTTAGCTCTCCATTGCTTTAAGTCCAACTGGCTGCTTCTATTGTCTCCTGCAAGTATATGCTGACCAAGACTACAGCTATTGTTGTTTTATAGATTGTTAGTAAATTTTACAAGTTTAAAAGACTGACTTGAAGAAAGTTTCACAGAAATTTAGAAATTATTTTAATATTCATTATTTTAACTCTTGTATTAGTGTCCTCTAAATTTTAACCACTGATTACACCATTTTCAGTTTGGTGCTTTTAATACTATGTATGTTTTGGAGTGGGAATGTAAGTTTTTGAAAGTAAAATAAAAAGAATTTTGATATTCTTCCTTGGAATAGAGATTATGAGAGATGTATAGTATAAGAAAATTCAAAATAAATTTTCATGTTAACTCTCATTAAAGGGGAAAGGATATGGTGCTTCCAAAACTATCTTAAAAATAAAAATAAAGTGGATTTTCCTTTCCACATACATGGTCATAGTTTCAATCCCTAGGAGACATGCTCACATGTCATTAAATCTGTGACCCCTTGACCCTGGTTCATATAAAGACAGTGATAACTTGGTCACAGGTATTAAAGAAATCTTGACATATACACATTCTTTCTTTTATAGAAAGAAATAAAAAAGGTTTACTTCCACTCTTGGGAGAGCCTCTTAAAATCGAATATTACAAGGTTCTCTAAGGAAAAGGGAAGTTTATTTTCACACTCTAAGCAAAGTATATATTTCTGTCTGTAATATTTTCGTGCAAATGCACAATATACAGAGATTTGTAATGTTATAAAGAATAATAAAAAGGTAAAGTAAAATAAACCTCTTAAATTATAAACTGCAAAAAGTTCTTCCTATAAAAGGAAGAAGAAAAATCTTACTTGACTAGATGCCAAAAATTTAATAATTAAATTATTAGGCAGAGGTGTCATTTAATGTTATAATGAGTAAAATTTAGTCAGTGGTTTAGTCATTTATTTCTCTGCTGTGACTAAAAGGAACTGACTAAAAAAAAAAACTGTAAAGGAGGAAAGGTTTATTTAGGGGTTCATGGTCTCAGAGGTCCTAGTCCATAGAAGGTTGGTTCCATTACTCAGGGCTTGAGGTGAGGCAGAACATCATAGCAGAAGAGTTGGGCAGAGGGAAGCAGCTCATATGATGATCAGAGAGCAGAGAGAGAAACTCCACTCTCCAGATACAAAATATATACCCATAGCTGTTTCTCCAATGAACCACTAACTCCTGCTACACCTCACCTGACTCCAGTTACCACTCAGTTAACCCCATCAGGGATCAATTCACTGATTAAGTTAAGGCTATAATTCAATCATTTATCCTGCAAACCCTCTTTTATTTTCTCACACGTGAGCTTTTGGTGGATACTACATTTAAACCATAACATTGCACCCCTGGTCCCCAAACTCACACTCATCTGACAATGCAAAATACATTTAGTCTATTCCTAAGAGTCCCCTTAGTCTCAACAGTTCTGAGATTGCTCTGTAGGATGATCAAATATTGAGGAGGGGGTTACTGGCTAAACTGACTCAGCAGGGTGGTTTTGTTAAAGTTGGATTTTATAAAAGGAAGTACATAAGTGATTCTAGGAGAACATTCCAGAAGCCTGATTAAAATTTAATCGAAAAAAGAAATAGTCATTTCCAGCTGATGGTTATGTCCAAAGATATGAAAAATTCATAAGAATTAAGAAATTCCGTAACACTATTATGTATAATGACATGGTTAATTTTCATTTTTTGGTGATTTATAGTGATCTCATGTATCAATTTTTTCACAACTTCAGATAAAATTCAATAATATCATAAAATATGTTGGCCTGCCTACATGTTGTTTTTTTAGATGCAGCTTTTAAACTTTGCTTCTTTATTATATGAATACAGCTTGCAGAAAGGGAAAAAGAGAGAAGATAGAGAAGAAGAAAGAAGGACCTAAGGCAGGAGAAAAGTGAAGGAGGTAGGGGGGGAAAGAAAGAGTAAGGGAGAAAAAAAACATGAATGATGGAGTGAATTATTAAGCAATAAAACTATTGACATACATTAGTTTGAAAGCTTCATTTTTCAATTTTAACAATAAAGTTATTTCAAACTCAGTACCAAATCATTGACTAATATTGATACAAAATCTGACTCTATGGTATACATTTGTGTGATCCTGTTTTCTTGCAGACATAGACATGTGTATTTAAAATGACACTACAACTAAAGAAACACAACTATGATTTTGTGAGCAGACTTTGTCCTAGCATACCAGAAACCCTTGTGTCATACATTACAAGTACTTCTGCTATGCTATACAGAAAAAAATGATTTAAATTAAGACAATGCATTTGCACATAACAAAATGGAAACAAAAATAATTATATGATTTGATCAAGCAGAACAATTTTTTAACCACTTGCCGTTCTTTTTTCAGATTTATATTCTTTCCTAACAGTTAAAAACAAAAGCGCCTTTTAGATACAACATTTAATCTAATTTGTATTATTCTGCTATAAACCATCATACTTTTCTCTCTCTGCCACATTAAAATTGAAGTAAGATAAGTAAAATTTTAAGCCTCACAAGCAGAAAATAATCCAATGTCCTGATATAAATATGAAATCCTTTTTCCCACTGAAAATAGAAATAAGTAATCATCTTCTTAAAGTACAATCATACAATAAGAATATAATGACACTGTATTAATGCATTTAATAATTATCAGTTATTAATGGCTTTTTGGTCATTTTTATGCAAATTTGATTTAGCTATATTTTGCTCAATTTGCATTTTCTTCAACTTTCACTTGTTGCCAAATGAAGAGAAAAATCATTTAGTTATGAAAACTTATACCAGGTAGAGGAAATTACTCTTTATTAATCTTGACCTTCCAAAGTCACCAGTTATTGGATATTTAATTTCTGGAACATATCTAAAATGCTTATTTTTTTTTTCTTCCAAAGAAGAAAACCTTTTGGAATTGACATATGGTACATCAAACTCAACTGGCATTACATTTGCTATTTTTGTGATAGTATGTTACATTTGAAATTCCAATAAATGTTTTTTTTTTTTTTTTTCCTGCTTCAAGCTGGCTTCCTTAATCATTTCAGGTGATTAGGCTTCATAAGAAATAAAGGCATGCCAACATTGATGTAATTTCCCAGAGGCCACTTTTGCCTCAAGGTTATTTATTCTTAATATGCTCACTAGCTCAGAATCCAGGTGAATACCTGGGAGAAAGAGAAAATGAATTGAAAAAGTAATAAAAATAAAAGAACTAACAAAAGCATAAAATGATCTAGCATACCATCAAGCCTGTTCCATTAAAACCCTAGTTGTTCTTTCCAGTATGTATGAGTTTTAACATTTTTCAGCAATGTATGAAAGTATCTCTTTTCTTAGTACTTTTGTCCTTGGAACTAAGACAAAATTATTTTCTCCAGGAAATACCTGGCTTTAGAAATCCATTTTCACATATATCTAATACATAACAAAAGAAAAAAATATGCTTTCCACTATCATTAAGTTTCAGCCTTATTTCTTCACATCTGGGCATGAATATTAAAATGATGAAGACCCATTTTTTTCTTCAATCCTTTTCAGTCTTAGGGAAATCCAAATAAGTTATGTAAAATACTGGGGCAGAATTTTTAGTAATTATAAAGATCATTTTATAAGTTTAGAAACCATTTTATAAAAATCACAAACATGGATCTATTTTCTTTTTCTTTTAAAATCAATATGAAGAAATTTTATAATATGCTTGGCTGTGGCCTAATTAGTGCTGTATGTGCTTACAGATCCAAATCCTTTTACTATTAGAGATCAAAAGCATTTCTCTTTTGTGACCAATGTAAATTTGATTACCTAATGCTAAAGAGGTTTTTGCTGACAAAGAAAATGGATATGCTGGTCAAAACCCCAAGAGACTCTTCTCTAGACATTGTGATTAGCATAGCTTTTTCCATTTTCTTTTTCTCTCAAGAAGTCCAGTACCTTTTCAGGTGCAAATGCCTGAAACTCTGAAATATTCTTATTGTGATGTAGTCTTAGAATACAAATTGCATTTGGCCAAAGGAAAGATTTTTAAATGATATATTTTATTTTTCCTATGGAACTCTTTCCAACACCTTTTATATTTTCTGAAAAGGTTTTAATAGATTAGTTTTGATAATGGTAAATATCTAAGTCATTTTTTAAAAAGCACAGAAAGCTAATATTAAGAACAATTTAATAGTACAAATTGAGTATTTACACATACTCATAAAAGTTTAAATCATGTAATGATTTTCTTTCTGTGTCTGTCTTATTTTACTTTGGATAATGTTTTCCAGGCTCATCCATGTTCATGCAATAGCAATATCTCATTCTTTTTCATGGCCAAATAATATTAAATTATATTGCATAATCTCACTTATATGCGAAATGTAAGAAAAAGTTCAAATGTACACAAATACAGAACAAAAGAGAGGTTACCAAAGGCAAGGTAATGGGGAGATATAAGTGAAAGGATACAATATAAAGTCACATAGGATGAATAAATCTGGAGATCATATGTACAACATGAGCCTACAAGTGATAAAATTCCACCATGTGTGGAATTTATGCAGAGTACATTTTGCTACCCTTGCCAAAAATAAGAACAAAGAAATGGGTGACTAGGAGAGATGATGAATATGTTAATTTAGTTGACTATATGCATCTATAGATGATAATGATGGTGGTTAATATGTTGATCCCATGGCATTATGTTGTATACCTTAAACATATTCAAGAATTTATTTAAAAGTGATCAGGAAAAATGTTTTACCCACACAGTCTCAATCTCACCAATATGCCTCTAGATAAAAAGTTCAATGCCTGCTGAAGTATTCTATTCTGCAGAAATAAAACTAGAATCAAGAAAAAGATTAGGAAACATCTAGGAAGTTGCCAGTATGTTAAATGTATTGAAATAATTGAGCATGGAAAAAGGTATTTCCTAGTTTCATTGTTCTACAAAAGTCATTTTAAAGATAATCAGCAATATGCCAGCCCAAACAGCTTCATTTAGAGTCTGCTCATTAGAGAAATACATAACTGAGTAAATGTATGGCTGAGACATATGCTGTCTAGCCTGACAATTCATGAGTTTTTATATAAACTTGATTGCTGTACTCGACCCTTCACATCTGCTCAGTTCTACCACATAGAGGCAAACATTTTCACATTCCTGATGTGTCTTTTTGGCTTTATTTATTTATTTTAGTATTCACTTTGTATTTACCGCCATATTTCTAAATAACTGAGGAGAGTGTGAATTCAATAGCTGTCACTTGTTCAAATCTTCCATATTCCCAAGAAATACTTATTTTCAGAACTAGTACTTGCTTATAAAGGCCTCAGGAAAATATTAAAGATGTTCCCTGTCTCTGTGCCTACCATGACCTCTGCACGTCCTCGTGGAACTTCTAAAGAACACAGACTTCTGGTGGGTTTGTCTCACGCAGGGGAACTTGGAGTCATTCATTTATCTTAAGATAATCGAACCCTCCCTTTGGGGATCTGGCCAGTCCTTCAGGGGATGAAGTGTCCTTGAAAGGATCACTAGGTTGTGCAGGAGGTTAGAACAGAGCTTTCTTTGTTCTAACTTGTGTTTTTAAATAGCTCCCCTGGGAGTAAGACTTTGGACTCTCTCCATGGAGAGGATGCTCTGCCTGGGGTGTCCCAGAACTCTGGGGTGTCTCTGAAAAGCTGCCCCAGAACTCCCATCTACCTGACCTCAGATGTTGGTGTTTCCCCCCATCTGGTGATGCATTTTCTTTTCCTTCTCTCTTGCCTATCACTTTTGCTTTCCTATTATTACTAACGTAAATGTTATTGCATAAAAAGAGAAATAATGGAAATAGGAACACTCCTGTTTTATTCTTGGGTTTGCCAGCAATACAGTTTACCTTATGGTCAAGTGACTTTTGAGTAAAGATGTACTCTGCATCTCAAATGACAACATTTTAATTTCTTGAATTGTATCCCGAAACTTGTGGTTTAGTTTCATTTTTAAAAAGTGATCACAATATTTTCTCAGGCCACATCCTTTTGGTTACCCGGTATTTAGTATGTAATAACTTTGGGTCCATTTTCAGATCTCTTTCACCTTAAAATGGGCTTCTTCACCTGGGGTTATATAATAGAGTCAGTCCCCTGTCAGTATATCTGGGAGCATCAGATAACTGTATTATCCTAGGCACTGTGAGCAAGGAAAACAAAATCTACAGTAAGTCCTGCTGAAAACCAACCCCTACTCTTTTTGAGCCAGATCCAAAATAGTCAACTTGGAACTAAGTCACTGTTTGATCTCCTCAAGAGAAGATGGCGTGTTGAAGCCCCAGCACTGGTCTTTGATGATGACAGGAGGGATCTTCTGTACAGTGATAACTAGTACAGCCTTGTTGAGATGGAGTGCATGACTTATGGCCTTCCTAAGTGCCACCAACACCACCTCCATCATGAACTCAGAGGGTTGGCCAGGGAAAGATGCTGGCTGACATTTGTAAGTACATCATCCCACTTACCCAGCTGCTCCTCACTGGGTATCCTCAGATAGGCACTGATGTGAGACAGTATACACTGCATTTCCCTGATCCCATGTGTTTATTTCTATGACCTTCAAATCAAGGAAGTCCATTCAACCAAGGCCAGCCTCTGCTCCATCTTGAGGTGCATCCAACTACTGTGATTCTCCTTTGCTCTTATTTGCCGAGTCCTATGACACCCCCGCCCCCCAAGGTTCCTTTTCTGTTCCTGTGCCTTTTTTTGCTTCTTCCTTTAATCCTGCCACAGCAATGTAAGTATGTCATTGATTAAATTTTCTTTCTTTAAACATGTAGGGTGAAGGCTATTTCCTCATACATCTGTTGCAAATATAGGAATAATTGAACAAATTTTCAAGGAACAATATTTAGGAAAAGAGAATATAGGACAGATAACACCAGATCAGAGGCTGAGATTATGCTTTACCTGGATGTCTCAGGAACTGGAAAACTGGTGAGGATGAATGGAGCTACCATGAGAATAGTCAAGTAGGAGAGGAGGCATCAGAAGAAGGGAATATGGTAATTCACTAATGCTGGCACTTATTTCCACTGAACCCAAACTCCAGCAAAGAACTATGCTCACCACATTATCGTGGCTAGCACTGATCTAAGTTGTCACGTGAGTGGTGGCATTTCTGTTCTAGCATCTAAATCCGAAGACTGCAAACAATGGCCCACTGACAAGATCTGGCCCACCCTCTGGATTTTTATAATAAAGTATTGGTGAAGCACAGCCAAGACCATTCATTGATAAATTGTTATAGAAACAGTATGGCGGCTCCTAAAGTCTAAAATATTTGCAATCTGCCTCTGCAGAAAAAAAAATTGCCAATCCGTAGTCTAGATTATAGAGGTATAATTTATACAGTTTTGTTGTAGAAGACGATGATGGATAGCAATTATGATAAAACTGTTAGGCCATAAAAATAAAAGGCGGGGTGGGGACAAAAACAGTGGGTATCTGTGCTCATTTTACAACTAGTTGACTGCTAGACTTCCTTTTTCTTAATGGTTATTTATGAGTGAGTCAATTATAAACGTCACTAGGATATATTTATACAATCCTCTGTCACCAGCAAAGACATAAAGGCAGTAGAGGATTTCACAAATTTACCCTTGACCTCAATCTTTTGTCTTAGGTCTGAGGCCCATTTTAGAAAAGCTCCGAGAATTCCGATCCTATAATGAGAAGGCCTTATTTTCTTCTCTCTGTTACACTATCTACCAGTTGACATCTATAGAAACTCATTTGCTCTCTACAGTCTTGCAGTCTTGTCAAATACCTTTTTTTTTTTTTAAGTAGTCTAGATTGTTTTAGAGTTTTCTAACCACTTCTCTTGAATGTACACCCTGTAAACATTGGCATCCAATGCTTTGGTCCTTCAAAGACAGTCTCAGTTTCTGCTGTGCTGTCTGCCCCATTATTTAGGGTGAATTTCATCTTCTGTTCTTTCCCACTCTGCTTTCTTACAGATAATCAGAAAAGGTTCTCAGATACAACAGGACACAAAGTCTGCTTTGTTTAAAGATATTACTCTGTTCTTATAAAAAAAAAAAAAAAAAGACCCCATGAGAGCCTGGTTTTAAGTCCATTCTTGATGATCCAATTGAGAAACAACATGCAAATGAGCTTTCTGGTTGCTGTCTTGGCTACTAGAGCAAAGGTTTTTTGTTTTTCATTTTTTTTTTCCTTTCCTGTTCACAACTTTCCATTTTTACAGGCTTACCCGAGGGTACCATCAATGGAAACCAAAGCTTCTTTGTAAAGACTTTGGAAATCTTAGTGAGGTTTATAATTGACTCACTCATAAATAACAATTAAGAAAAAGGAAGTCTAGCAGTCAACTAGTTGTAAAAAGAGCACAGATACCCACTGTTTTTCTCCCCACCCCCACTTTTTTTTGACTAACAATTTTATCATGATCTCTACCCATCATCATCTTCTAGAGCAAAACTATATGTTTAGCCAGTTTTAGAAGATGGAGCCTGTTAGTAGTTGAATCCTTTTGAACCCCTGATTTGAGGTCATGTTGATCTTGCACTGAAGCCCATGTCCATAATGTCATCAACATCTATCCAGATACTAATGTTAAGATTATCCTAAAACAGGCCTCACAGTTAAAGAAACTGGTACTCAGAACAGTACTTGTGAGAAGCCAAGACCATTTCCCTTGGAAACTTCACTTTATATAATCAGTGCTACAAATCTGAACAATTTCTACATAGGCTGCTTGGTTTTTCTTCTTCAAGATAAAACAAAATATTTGCTTCACAAATATAGCAATCTGATTTCAAGGATATTTCTGAAGTCAAGCATATACAATGAAATTGTAATGCAAAACAATTAGTCCAGTCATCTTCGCTGAAATAAATAAATATATATATATATATATATATATATATATATATATATATATATTACTTTAATAGTCAAGTAGCAGCATGTCTTCACAAACCATATACTAGCTAAAGGAGAATAATACTCTTCACAAATTCTTGTTTCCAGTTGCCTCATTAACTTGGATGTGATAAGCATGAAGAAATTTAAATTGCTAATTCAAAACTTAAAATACAAAGAAAACCTCTAACTACCAAACCCTCTCATGAGTACTTGTTAGTAGCTTATTTTTCTGCTTAGAAATATGACTGAAGTTTTCTCCCTAAATGGATGATTTCAGTTTCAACAAAATTTAAACTTCAAGCAAGCCAATGTTAATATTATTTATAGATATCCTTTAACTTTCTATGTGATTCATGGAAGAAGAGCCAAGTGATTGTGGAATATCAAACTACAGTAACTGAAAACTAGTACTGTAAAGAGTCCACATTTTCCTTGTGGTATTTCTAAGAGTTCATAAGGGAAAAAAAATAAAGTGAATATTAATATTTTTCTTTCTGCAAATATTTACAAAAACTTATGAAATTACCTTAAATTAGCTTATGTTCATATATAATCAATACTATAGCAGGTCCATTATTTGCATCTTTTTTTCCATTTAATTGAACTCTACAAAGAATCACTATTGTCCTTGTTTTACCAATGAGTAAATAAGGTTGCCAGAATCTAGAGGAGTTGACCAAAGTAGATGTGACATAAATGTGTCAGACTCCAATCTCATGCCCTTTTTTCCAAACTAGGGTATGGAGTATTTTTACCTGAATTTCTAAACTATGGGCACAAATCCTAATTTTAGGTTCTGTTTCCATGTTCTGTTTCCAGGTTCTGTTTCCTAACTAATGCATTTTGGAAGTAAGAACATAATAAGAAACAATATTTCTCATTTTTAAAATACATTCTGATTCCATTTTACAAACCAATTAAGTCGACCAGCATGTTATACACTCATAAATTATGTTTTGGTTCAAGATCTTTTACCTACAATCTACATTATTTAAGAAATTTTTGCAAAATGAAACAGATTTTAACGAGCAAGCTACACAGATATATTCATCTAATACTTAACAATGGATATTACTGTTCTTATAATTTGCACTTCTCAGTCATAAGACATCCTATTGTGGTTATCATAATCGGTATAATGAATTTCTTAAAATAAATGAAAGTCTAATTTGATCCGGTGCCCACGAACAATCCACTCATTCACATCTAAATCACTGACCTGATTTGAAGACGAATCATGCCAAAATGAAGTCATGCTTTTCTATTAAGACTGTTGCCTCAGTGTAAGCTTCTGAATAGCTTGTTCTTGGGATCTGAAGTGGGGATTTCCAGGGACAAAGACACACAACTTGATCTCACGACTCTGGACACTTAGACTTATTTTAAATAATAGAAACCTAATATTGAAAGAAAATCTGAGTCATGGACCAATTCAAAGACTGTCACTTGGTGGAAAACATACCAGTCACCTTGGGTTTGAACAGTTTGGGATCACAGCAGGATACTCCACAGGTGGCAGAGTTAAGCATCAGAACCAATTCTCTAGGGGGCAAAGATCATTACATCTAAAGCTTTGACACAGCTCCTCTAGGGCAAATATTCCTTTATTACCATATCTGAGGGAACATATCATGGATCTATGCCTATTTACATTATTTTCTTCATCAAGAACAGCCTTACTGTTTCTTAAGTAACTGTTACAAGATCATGAAAAAGTTCCCAAGTATTTCTACAAAGAAATTGCCTATATTTGTTTTACTGAAATTTTCTACATTGGAACTTTGTTAAACAACTTCAAAAGAAAAACAGTTTTTAATATTTAAGACACTCTGTGTGTGTGTGTGTGTGTGTGTGTGTGTGTGTGTGTGTGTAGGCAATGCATATTCAAATTGTAACATTGTAAAACAGATTTCTTCAAAGATTTAGATGATCTATGTCTTTCATGGCTCCCTACATAGTGAATGAAAATACAAATTGTCTCAAGTCTCTAATTTCAGATTTTACTTTTGACCAAAAAGAAATAGGTATCAGCTGGGCACAATGGCACATAATTATAATCCCAGTGGCTAGGGGGCTAAGAAAGGAAGACCATGAGTTCAAAGACAGCTTCAGCAACAGTGAAGTGCTAAGCAACTCAGTGAGACCCTGTCTCTAAATAAAATACAAAATAGGGGATGTGGCTCAGTGGTTGATTTCAATCTCTAGTACCCCACCACAACAGCCTCCCTTCAAAAATAATAATAATAATAATAATAATAATAATAATAATAATAGAAGAAAAGGAAAAAAATAGGTAAAATAGGTATCAGTTATTATATACCTTATAAATACCAGTTGTAGTAATATAAAAGATGTGTTTACTGAATTCAAAATAAAGCTTCACTCAGAATAAACTTTCCAAATATCTAAAAATAGACAGAATTTTGGTAATGAATTCCAAAATTAGATTCAGAAATTTGAACCTTATTGACATTTGCCTTCCAAGATCCCTAAGAAATAAAAATCTTAAGAGTGAACGTTGAGAGAGAGGGCATAATAAAAATGACAAGTGGAAGATTTTCTTTTAGATTTTCATAGAAACGGAAAAATTCACAACTTTTCTCTTTATTAACTAAACTTATATCTAATTTCAGGAATGGTTAAAAGAGAGTACTAAAAATAATTTTATACATCCAAATTAGATAATCTAGATGAAACAGACAAATTTCTAGCAACAAATGAGTTACCTAATGTAATCGAAGATCTTAAGTGACCTACAAAAAGAAACTGAATGAGTAATCAAACCTCCTGAACAAAGAAAAGCTCAGGATCAGATGTCTTCAACAGGGATTTCTACCAAACATTTCAAAAATTGACACCTGTTCTTCTTAAAATCCTTCAAAAAAAAAAAAAAAAAAAAAACCAGAGGGGAGTATTTCCTAAATCATATGAGACCAACATTATCCTTAAAACAAAGCCAGGTAGAAACATCAAAAGAACAACAATAACAATACAGACTAACATTCCTTATGAATATATATGTAAAAAGAAAATTAATGAAGAATCTAATTTACACCATCAACTAAAAGAATAAAATACTTAGGAATAAACTTAACCAAGTAGATAAACTACAATGATATACTACTCTGTGCTTACTGGGATAACTATAATTAGAAAGAAAAAGGAAATAATAAATATCATATCATTGCAGATGTTGCGAAATTTTAATCCTCAAAGCTAATGGGAAGGTATATACTCAAAAGAATTAGGACCAGAAACTCAAAAGGATATTTGAATGCCAATATTTTTCCTTCAAAATACCGAAATGGTGGAAGCTACACAAGTGTCCAATGAGAGATAAACAAAATGTAATATATATAAACAATAAAATATTTTTAGCAACAAAAAATGAGGTTCTGATGCATGCTACATCATGTATAACCTTAAATAGTTATGCTGAGATGAGCCAAACATAAGAATGAATATTGTTTTACATAGGAAATATGTAGGATAGAGAAATTTATAGACAGAAAATATATTGGAGGTTACCATATAAGGGGAAAAGAGGAATTAAAAGGATTGGCCTGGGGCTGGGGATGTGGCTCAATCTGTAACGCGCTTGCCTGGCATGTGTGTGGCCCGGTTTGATCCTTAGCACCACATACAAACAAAGATGTTGTGCCCACCGAAAACTAAAATAAATAAATAAATAAATAAATATTAAAAAATTCTCTCTCAAACAAAAAAGGATTGGCCTAAGGGGTTTCTGATTGAGAGTGATAAAAATTGTGGAAATATACATTTAAATTATACACTTTCAAATGGTTAAAATGCCAAATTTTACTTTATACATATTCTATTACATTAAATAAAAGGGGTACAAAGATATAATAAAACAGAACATGTAAGATACTGACCTTAATGTGTTTATATGCTATTCCAAATAGTTTTGATTTTATCCTGATGAATTATCCTGGCTCATTTAAATGGGAAACTGACATTGTCAGCTTTACATTTAATAAAAAGAATTCTAAAAATTAAATTAGAGGTTGTTGTAATGAGTAAAAATAAAGATGGTTCAACTACATGTTCTCTAAAAGTGTATATTTTATGTTCAAAGATACAAATAGGTTGAAATTAACAGGACAAAAAAGGATATATAATGCAAACAGAAGACAAAAGAAATGCTAACATGAACAAACAGATCTTCATCAGATATTTGTTTCCAGAGACAAAGACATCATAAAATAATAACAGAGTCAATCCATCAGGAGAACTTAACAAGTGTAAATGTAAATGCAATAAGCAATAGAAATCTGAAATATATAAGGCAAAAATGGACAGAATTAAAGAAACAGATCCTTTGATGCTAATACTTACAGATGTGAGCACCTTGCTTTCAAACTTGGTATGATGACTAAGCAGAAGATTAACAAGAATCAACACTAAAATTCAACTAGAAGTAAAGGACAACTATGAAGCAATTAACTCCCAAATAGTAGATTATGCTATGTTCCCAAATGCATGACAAACATTCCCAAAAGATAGACTACACACTGTTATAAAAGAAGATGCCAAAAAATGTGAAGAATTGAAATCACGCAAAGCATGATCTTTGGCCTAAGTGCAATGAAACTAAAAATCAATAGCAGAAATAAGCTTGGAAAATTCCAAATAAGTGAAAATTAACTGACTTCTTATTATGGTTTTGGCATGAGGTGTTCTCTGAAAAGCCCATGAGTTAATGCAGGAATGTTCCAATTGTGAGATCTGTAACCTCATAATTGAACCAATCCATTTGATGGATTAATAATTTGGGTGGTAACTGTAGGCAGGTGAGGCATGGCTAGAGGAAGTAGATCACTGAGAATATGTCCTTGGGGGTTGCATTTTGTTCCCGGCCCTCTCATCCCCTTTCTTTCTGCTATCCAGGTATTATGAGCTGAGCAGTTTTCCTCTATCACACCCTTCAGCCATGAAGATCTTCCTTACTGAGTTTGGAGTGAGGCAGTTGGCCAGCCATGAACTGAATCCTCTGATACTATGAACACAAATAACCTTTTTCTCTTCTAAGTTGTTCTTGTCAGGCATACAGGTCATAGTGATGAAAAACTGACTAACACATTCCTGAATAACCAAAGGATTAAAGAAGAAATAAAAGACAAATAAGGAATGAAAACGGAAATACTACATAACAGAACTTAAAGGATAAAGTCAAACCAATTCTTGTGTGAAATTTATAGCTGCAAATGTTAATGTTAAAAAAATCTCAAGTCAATAATATAACCTTTTGTCTTTGGATGCTAGAAAAAAACCAAACTCTAGTCAAAATAAGCAACAGGGAGAAAATAATGAAGAATAGACACACGATAGAGAAAATCAATGAAGCAAAATATAGTGCTTTGAAAAGGTCAATAAAGGCGACAAAGATTTAGCTAAAAAGAGCAGAATTAAAAAGGAGGGAGAGAGAGTAAGTATAAACTCAAATCACTAAAATCAGAAATGAAAGGGGGGAACATCACTATGGAATTTACAAGCACCAAAGAAAGTTTATAAGGGTAATATTATGACAACTGTATGCCAAGAAATTCTTAGCCTAGATGAAGTGGACTCATAAAAGACACAATGTAATTTGAATGACTCCAGAAGAAATAGTAAATCTAAATAAACCAATAGCAATTAAAGAAATTGAATTAGCAATCAGATTATTTCCCCACAGAATAACCAAGCCCTAATGGCTTCACTGGTGAATTCTATCAAATGTTTAAGAAATAGTAATGTGAACCCTTACAAACTATTCAAAAACAGAATTAAATTAAAAATAGAGAATGGAATTCTCAACTCATTCTATGAGGCCAGTACTACCTCAATATCAAAACCAGACAAATGCAGCCTAAGAAAAGAAACTACACACCAAAATGCCTTATGAATATACATACAACATTTCTCAATAAGAAACCACCCAAACAAACCCAGTATCATGTATAACAAGGATTGATATTTATCATAGCCAAATAAAATTTGTTCCATAAATATAAGCCTGTTCTAACATTCAAAAACAAATAGACATAGTACAATATGTTCTGTCAACAGCATAAAGGGCAAAAGGTACATGAGCATCTGAACAGGCACAGAAAAGGCATTTGATAAAATCCAATACTCATTTGGGATGAAACACTCAACAACCAGGAATAGGGTGAAATTTGCTCAATTTGATAAGAAACATGTACAAAAGCCCAAAGCCAACATTATTCCTAATAATGGGAAACTGAATGATTTATCCCTAAGTTCAGGGGGGGAAAAAGAAAAATCCAGCAGATGGCCATTGTCATATCTTGAATCAACACTGTAATAGAGGCTCTAGCCAGGACAATTTGGCAAGAAAAAGAAATAAAAGTCATCCTGATTAGAAAGGAAGAAATAACACTCTTATTAGCAGATGACATGATCTTGGACATAGACAATCCTAATGAATCCACATAAAACTTCTTACAACTAGTAAATGAATGCAGTAATCTTGTAGGATACAAGATAAATGTACCCAAATCAATTGTTTCCATATATTCTCAATAAAATAAATTGAAAATAAAATTTAAGAAAATAGTTACATTTACAATAACATTTAAAAGAAAAAAAAAGATTCAGAAATAAATTTGATAAAAGTAAAAAGACCTGTACTCAAAACCAAATTTTAAAAAGTTGCAAAGAAAATTAAAATTGAAAGAAATGTTCATATCTAAGAAGATTAATATTAAAACAACAAAAGTCCCATAATACTATACAAGTCCAATGCATTCACTACCAAAAATCTTAATTTCTGTTTTCAACATTGGCAAAGTGCTAGTAAAATTCACAAGGAATGTAAGAGAGCCAAAATTACCCAGATCATTTTGAAAAAGAACAACATGGAAAGACCCTCAATTCCAAGTTAAAATTTTAATATAAAACTACATTAACCCAGTAAGACACTAGAATCTGAATAAAGATAAACATACAGTCAAATGAATTATAATTGAGAATCCAGAACTAAGCTCATTGATTTATATTCAATTGGTCTTGGTATGGTTGCCAAGATAATTTACTGGAGCAAAACCCTTTTGACAAACTGTCTTTTAAGGGTTTAGGAATAATGTGGTCGTTCTCTGAAAGGCACTGGCTGTCCCTAACACATCCAGTGGTGGGGACAAACTTTTTCTGAACTCCTGAAAGCTGTTGGAAGCAAGTCAGAAAGGAGGCTTGGAAAGACAGCCCAAAGATACTTTCATGCATGGGAGCACATACTTTTCACCTTTTTTTTTTCCCATTTAAGTCTATTTCCCTGGTTTCCATAAACTACCAGAGACTTTATCACACTATCTAGATTTTTAGCATATACTCTATTTATATAGATATACTTCCAAATTCACCACTCCTGGGAATGTAACCCAAGGTAAGGGACCACAGTTGTCTTGCTCATAATTTTATTCCCTGCACCTAAAACAATGCTTAACATGAGACAATTCATCAGACCGTTTGTTTATCAACTAATCAATGGACTTTAAAAATCTATAAGTCAACTCATATTCCTCTACAAAAATCCAATACTGATCAACCAACCGTCAAAGGAAAAAAGAGAGGGGGGCTGGCAAAGGGACAGTGGGTCAATTAAATAGTTACCATGCATAGTTCAAGTGTAACTAAGTGACCTCTTAAAAGTAAGGGCAATATTATATTTTGCAAATATATTTTTTTCCACAAAATTTTTTGATGAGATGGCTCTTTCTAATTCATATTATAGAAGTTAATTAATCAAAGTTATTATATTTTATGATTACCCATTTTTATAAAAAATATTAATCAATTATAGTTGGCTGAATGACACAAGAAAGTAATAAAGGTATTTTTGATAATGAAACAAACACAAGCATTCAAGTGATTTAACAAAATTTACCTAGTTTATGAAAACTTAATACTTGTGCTGAGAAGAAAATAAAAGGATCCTTTTATTCCCATAAAAAAATTTAAAAATAAGCTTTTTTACATTTCTCCTTCTGCCAATCTGAGAGTCAACCACTATAACCAGTATCTTGTTGTGAATTTGAATATGTATATGTGTGTATTTATGAATTCTTTAAGAGAAATTCTACATAGTTTAAATTTTTTTTTGGGGGTGGTGGTGGTACCAGGGACTGATTTCAGGGGCATTCCACCACTGAGTCATACACCCAGCCCTATTTTGTATTTTATTTAGAGAAGGGTCTCACTGAGTTGCTTAGTGCCTCACTTTTGCTGAGGCTGGCTTGGAACTCTCTATCCTCCTGTCTCAGCCTCCTGAGCCACTGAGATTATAGGCATGCAATTCCACACTCAGAAGGTCAAAGATTTTTATATATAAATGTTTGCACTTAGTCCACATTGCTCCAGAATTTGTTTCCTATGCACCCCATCAATTGAACATTATATATTAAAAAAACTTACATATTTACATAACATTGTAGTATTATGTTATTTTATAATTATTTCATACTATATATGTTCAATTTTATTAAAAAAGCATGAACAGTTAATTTAGCAATCTATGATTTTAATCTTTTTGCTGCCTTCTACATTGAAAATATCATTTAAAGAACTTATTCTGTATATAGTGATTTCCTTATTTTGAAATTATATAACCACTTTATCTTTATTTCTTTGCTTAAATACATTACATTTTCATAATGCTATTTTCCAGATTTCTTAGTTTCATTTAAGTATTTAAACTATTTCAAATAAATTTCTAGAAGTTTTCACTTGCTGAAATGTTTGTTATTTTTATGTGCTGATGTTCTCTTCTTGATTTTGAAATCCCTGAACTTTCTTAAACCTTTTTATTCCCTACAATAATACCCTTTTTTTCATTAAAACAGATTTCTTAATATTGATCAAAAAAGTTGTTCCTGAAGTGAGTTTTACTGAAAACCAAAAGCCCCAAACAGTAAAACAAATACAAATAAGCATATTGTTCACCCCTTATAATTCTGATGGTCAGGAAACAGTCAAAGGAAATGGAAAACTTTAAACCAGGTGACTTCCAGGATGAAATTTATGTAATGATGGTGTCAGATCTCTTGTTCTCTTTATAAATGGAAATTATGGTTTAGCCTCACACTAAAGACAAACTGTAACATACAGAGGTATTGTGAACAAATCGATGCTTGTTACTCTTAATTCCTTTGTGTATACTCTAGTGTCTTTGTGCACTAATAGTCTCAAGCTCAGGTTAATATTTTATAATGCCAGTAACTGGTCTTTAAATTGGCCCAGCTGACTTAAACCTAATGTGCTAATAGCAGTTTAAATGTTTCCAAAACATTTCCAAAATCTATGGATAAGCACCAATAAGTATTTACTGGTCTTATACAGACTAGGTAGCTAAATTAATTTTGCTTTATGAAAATAGCATTGTGTTAGCTAATATACACAATGAATTATAATTGCCCTTACGTTCATCATATTGGCTTATTGATTGGACAGAAATATGAACATTTGCTAAGTTTTCATTATATGGTTAAGAAATTATGCTCTTCAACCAAAGTGAACTCTACTGCCTGTTTTTAAAAAGGTCATTCAATTTAACTTCAAATGGAGACTTGACATGTATGTGACTCCTTTTAAGTCTTGTTGGGTTTTTTTTGTTGTTGTTGTTGTTGTTATTTTTGTTTTTATTCTTTTCTTTTTGTTTTGTTTTTTTTTTTTTTTGTTCTTGCAGGGGGTGGTTAAGTTTGTTGATCTCTTTTTAATTATGGATATTAATCATTAGTTGGGAGAGTAGCTGATATTTTCTCCCTTTCTGAGGCTGACTTTTCACTCTGTTGTTTGCTGTGAAGAAGGTTTTTAATTTGGTGCGATTCTGTTTGTCTATTCTTGCCCATATTCCCTAAGATGTTGGAGTCCTTTTTCAGGAAGTCAGTGTGTCTGTGCTTTCTTCCAGTTTCAGAGTTTCAGGTCTTATAATTAGGTGTTAGAGCCATTTTGAATTGATTTTTATAAATGCTGGAGATAGGGATCTAGCTTCACATTTGGATATCCAGTTTTCCCGGTATTATTCATGGAAGATGCTGCCCTTTCTACAATCCATGTTTTTGGCCCTTTTTTCGGCATCAGATGGCTATGGCTTAGTCATCAAGTAAATTCAAATTAAGAAATGGGAGGTAACAATGATCTATGTATGAGATTTCACTTCACCCCACTCAGAACGGCATTCATCAACAATGCACCAAGACAACAAATGTTGGCCAGAATATGGGGAAAAGAAATCTCTATGCACTAGTAGTGAGAATGTAAATTGGTACAGCCAGTATAGAAATCAGTATGGAGGTTTCTCAAAATACAAAAAAAAAAAAAAAAAAAATTCCATATGATCCAGTGTTACAGTTTGAATGTGAAGTATCCCTCTAAAAGTTCCTATGTTGACGTGTGGATAGTCAGAGATAATATGATTAGATTATGTAAGATATTACCTAATCAATCCATCCTAGTTTGAATAGACTGACGGGGTGGTAGGCAGGTGGATCACCACTGGAGCAGGTGGGTCACTGGAGATGGGTCACTAGAGATGTGCCCTAGAAAGGTTCATCTTCCCTCTGGCCCCTCCCCCCTTCCCTGTTTCTGTTTCCTGGCCACCATGCCCTTCTGCCATGGTGTTCTGTCTCATCTTGGGCCCATAGCAATAGACTCAACTGACCATGGACTAAATCTCTGAAGCCATTAGCAAAATAAACTTTCCTTCCTCTAACTTGTTCTTATCAAGTGTTCTGGTCACAGGGATAAAAAAAAATGACTAACATATCCAGCTATACAACTTCTTTGTATATATCCAAAGGAATTAAAGGCAACATGTGATAGAGCTACCAGCACACTCAATTTTATCACAGCACAGTCCACAATTCACAAAAGCCTACATGTCTGTCCACTGATAAATGAATGAAGAAAATGTGGCATATATACACAATGGAATATGATTCAACCATAAAGACAAAATTGTGTTCTTTTCAGGAAAATGGATGGAACTGGAAGGCATTGTTGTAAGTGACTAAGCCAGACAAAGAAAGGCAAGTATCACAATGTTTTGCATAGGCGGAAACTAAAAAAATTTTAAAAAGATGACATATAAATAATTGAAAGACTGTTAGAGAAAGGAAAGGATGGAAATGGGAGGATGAAGGAGGTAATGTAGAACTGAATAAAATTAAATTATGTTTTATGCATGTATGAATAAGTAGCAATGAAACCCATTCTTCTGTATAATTAACATGCACTGATTTTTTAATAAAAGAAATAATTGTATTTTATTTTTACACTCAAATGTTAAATTTTAAGTTATTCCTTGAACTAAAAAAGAACAAAAGTTTGTACAACATTTGGAGATTTAGGTCTCATATTTTCACACATTTGTGTGGAAATACATAGCCATATAGCACTAAGGCTGAGGTGGCTGTCAGGATTGGCCAATGGATGTTACCAAAAATATTTCTGTATCTATTAAGGAGTTTATTGACTCAAAGGAATAGTTTTTACATTTATTTATCTATTTATTCATTTATTTATTTTGTGTGGTGCTGGGATAGAACACAGACCTTGTGCATACTGGGCAGGGGCTCTTCCACTGCACTATACTTCCAGTCTTAAAGAAAAGACTAATAATGAAATATTTGAGGTGAAAACTAAGTTACAAATTGAAAACCTTTGAATTATTTTTTGTTTGTTTCTACTGTGTTAAGAAACTTATGAAATCTAGTGTCCACAAAATTTTAAGAATCTAGGAACAAGTTTTCTACTCCATGTCTAGTCTATGTGTTTGACAGTTTCAGACACCTCGCATAAAAGGAATCCTAAAGTGCTTACCTTCTGTGACTTGGTTATTTTCCTTAACATTATGTCTTCCAAATTCATCCATGTTGTTACCTGTAGCAGGATTTCCTTCTTTGTAAGTCTGAAGAGTATTCCATTTAACTACATACAACATTATTTTTATCACTTATCTACAGTGGAAATTCAAGTTGTTTCCATATCTAAGCAACTGTAAATAATGCTACAGGGAATATAGGAGAGAAGATATTACTTTAAGATTTTTTACTTTGATTTTTTAATTTTTGAATTCATACCCAGAGTAGAATTCCTGGGTCATATGATAGTTGTATTTTTAGTCTTTTGAAGAAATCCTATACTGTTTTACCTAATGGCTATACCATTTTCCTTTTCTATCAATAAAACACAGGGTCCTCAAGTCTCTATATCCTCAACTCTTAACTTTAATTTTTCTATAGTAGTTCCTCCATGAGATGTGAGAAGAGAGCTCATTGAGGTTTTGTTTTGCATTCCTCTGATATTAGTGATGTTGAACATATTTTGTATATCCTTGGGGAATTTTTTTTTCCTTTGGAGAAAACTCTTTGTCGTTTAATTTATGGTGAGTAGATGTTTGTGTATGGAGTGGCTTTAGGGCCAAATTTTATTCTTTGCATGTGCGTAAATGGTTTTCCCAACTAATTCCCCATTGGATATTCTTGACAACCTTGTCAAAGATCACATGTATATAGAAGTATGTATGTGGCTTTATTTCTACCTCTCTGTTCTGTTTCATTAGTCCGTAATGTACATTTTTATGCTACTACCATGCTGTTTTAGTTACTGTGGGTTTAAAATGCATTTGGAAAGTATAAGGAAGTGATGATGAAGAAGTTTAATACCCTCATCATTGCTCTTCTCAAGAATATTTTGGTTGTTTGGATTCTTCTGAGGTTCCATATGATTTTTAGAGTTTTTTCCTATTTATTTTAAAAGTAAAATTTCTAAAATAACAACAGTAATAATAATAATAATAATAAAGTGAATTTTGATATGGATTATATGGAATTTATACATTGAAATTTTAACATAAAGTTTCATTCAGTGTGTATTCTTCACTTCAATTAATGAAAACTGAGGGGAGAAAGAGAAAGCAGAGCATCACCTTTTAAGTCTGGATGATGCCTCCTTCCCTGATTAATTTGTAAGTGGGTAGTTGAAGAATCACAGAGGAATGTTTACACATATAAAGAAAATAGTTTCATTTGGGTCAAAAGTCACATGGGCCCAGTCAGAGTGATTTAAAGATCCCACTGTGAATTTCAGCCATTTACTTTCAGATCTGTCAAGCAGAAATTATCAAAACCACCCAATTCAGTGTTATTCTGCTTCCTTGTTTAATTTTCTTTTAGATTTATTTTTTTTAAGCAATGAATAATCACTGAATGCAGCTTCCAGTGACGTCGTTCGGCTCTGATTCCAGAAAAGAAAATAGTGTTCTCTCCTGATCCTCTTCATGATGCTTCAGTGACACCTGCACTGGTTTATCCTCTTCCATCATGTGAATTTCAGCCCTGTCCTATTTTATGGGAGCACTATTAAAGGTTGCTTTGCATTTTTATTTCTCTCAATTAAGAATGTACTGTGTGACAAACATCATTTACACATCCAAAAATTAAAAGATCCTGCCTATTGACGGCAGATGCACACATATACACACAAACCAAGAATTTATTGTGTACCAGGCATTTTCCTATTTGATATGCCAAACTTTAGTAGATCTTCACAATAATTGAGAGGTACTATTATTATCTCATTTTATGAATGAGGAAGAAAACAAGACTCACAGAGAGTAAATAACTTTCCCAAGTCTACACAGCTCTTAGAGGGAAGGCTTCATTTCAAATTCACTCGGATTGAGTCTTATTAACCACCATATAGGCAAGATTTGTGAATCTGCAGATAACTGTAAAATTGTCCATTAACAAAATTATTTGAAAATTAGTACATAAATGGAGGTATATTCAAAGTTTCAATATTTTGTAGCCATTAAAGATTATGTATTGAAAAATATTTAATGATTTGTAAATATTTAAAATATTGTAATATCCATCAGTATAAAATTGCACACTATGTATAAATGTTGACTGGGTCTAGAAAGCCAATAAAAATAAATCCAAATATTTGCAATGTATAACTCCTTTTAAAAATGTATAACTCCTTTAAAAATACAGGCAGTTGTTTAATCAAAAGTTTTACAAAAATCCTTCTATTGATTTTCTAAAGAATTTTAATTTAAAATATATACCATGCATAGAACACATTATCTAGAAATATGGCTGAGGGTAAAAAAAGAGAAGAAGTTGCTCAGAGAGTTTTCCTTAGACATTTCAGAGTAGGAAATTCTGGGTAGCAGGCTTACTGTGGAGTGCATTTTATTTTATATTTTGTCACATTCTTCATAATTTTCCTGATCACCCACCAAATATTGTTATAAAGGAGATAAGTGAAGAATGATTACATTTTCCTTTACACATGTGCGTCCACCCTTCTGTCTAACAAATGAAGCCAGAGTGTCGCAACTTGCATAGGTTTCTAGAAAACTGTGTGTTTCTGATCTCTGTAGGTAACCTAAGTGATAACTCAGGTTTCTTGGAGATTTTTTTTAATAGAAACACGTGCTGAGGAGTTGGAGAGCCTGCCATCATCTGCACAAAGATGAAAGTATACTTTAAAATATTTATATTTCAAAATGCATAATAGGCTTTTGCAGGTACTTCTCCTCACATGACAGTTGAGGGACTACAGTAAGAGACTAATATTAAGGAAAGTAGCTGGAAACCACAACTCTTAACACTGCGGTTGGGAAATAAAATAGAAAAGACTTGCTCAAGAGGAAGACAAACACAACCTGTGCCCCATGGATAAGTGAATGTCTGAGTCAGCCCCCTTCACCCAGCATTCAGTTCTCATCACCATTTTCTTTTTGCTGCTCTTTAGCAGCCTGTGACAACAATGGTTCCTGAAAGTGAGTTACAACTGTAGAGTAATTGCATGGCAGATTAATTTTCCTCTGGCATCTTTTGTAATTGCTATAGAACAAGTCCAAAAGAATTATTCCTTATCTTACTAAAATTGGCTAGTTTTATGCTATTGAAAATATTTTCTACATGTGTAAAATATCATGTGTAAGATCACTAGACTGGTTTCAAGTTTGTTGGTTGCAAATGTCTTGTGTTGGTAAGATACATTTACTAGTTCATGAATTAATATGATGTATGATTAACCAAAGTCCATACTTCACCCAGATGTCCTTTGTTTAGTCCCAGGATCTAATCCTTTGTTAGTACCTTTGCTTGTTGTGTTACTCTGGGTTATGATAGTTTTTGAGATTTTCTGGTTTTGGTGACCTTAACTATTTTAAAACATCCTGGTTAGATACTTTTAGAATGCTTCATTTGTGTTTTGTCAGTGTTTTCATATCCTTAGACAGGGGTTATTGTTTTCTCAGGGGAAGACCACAAGATAATGTGCAATTCTCATCACATCAAAAGTAGACACTATAAAAATGATTTCTGACTCATAGTCTAGATTTATTTAAAGTGTAGCACATGATGTTTTAATATGCAAGTGCACAGTGAAATGATTATTACAGTCAAGAAAATTAGCATCTACATCCCTCTCAAAGTTAAGGACACCTGATATGCATCACTGGTCTTTCTTATCTTGATCAGATGAGATCATGTTAAGAGATGTCTGCACCAAAGAAGTTACTCTTTCCCTCTTTTCGATGCTGTATTGGTTGGAAGGAAGTCACTCTGCCTCACCCTCATTAGAGACTAAGGCTTTATGTTTCATCTCTCTAAAGAAAGGGAATAATGTGGGCTGGTTGTGGCTAAGTGGTAGAGTGCTCACCTAGTACATCAGAGGCCCTGGGTTAGAACCTCAGCACCACATAAAAATAAATAGATAAAATAAAGATATTGTGTCCAACTATAACTAAAAAAAATTAATAAATAAGTATAAAAGAAGAAAGAGCATGATGTAGATATTCTCTAATGTAAATTATTTACTTTGGAATTATTATTTCACTTTGGATTTTTTCACCTTACTTATATGTTCAATATTTATATATACATGGAATCATGAATATGTTTATTAATCTTGTATTATAGTCAATATATTTCATTGTATTGTTCAAATTGTTTTAGTTTGGGCCATTGGGAATTCCTTCCATTAGCTCTTTGGTCTCTTTAACTTGCTTCTACCATAGAGAGTTTTGTTTTATTTTTAGCACTTATCTTTTTCACATTTTGACTTTATCTCCTCTCACTCCTACAATCATCCATTTCTCCAGAGAATTCTTATCCCTCTTATTGGATATTAGTATTAGGAACCAAGATCTGGGTGCTAAGTGCGTTTACTGCTACTGAAGAGTTGCCAGACCATTTTAGTTGACAGAAAAAGAAGGAAATATATGTGTGTATACACATAAATATCCCTGTGTTTCTACACACTCATACATACTAAATATCATAAACAAAATTTGAGCTCAAACCCATACATTCAATTCTGACCCATTAACACATGGATCACTGGGCCATATTTCCTAGGTTAACTGAAATCCTTCACTCCTGTAGGAAGAAAAGTGCCTTCCTCAAAAACGTACACAGTTGTTTAATTCCATTATGATTGTTTAGTGATATGAGAATTGCTAACCCATACCTCTGGGAAAAAGAACTATTTTGATTCAAGTAAGGGCTGATGTAGAGTTTCTTTTGGTTCATGATTATAGATTTCATTCCATTCATTTCTGGAGTTACTTAGGAGCACATTTACCCCAGCCTCTTAAGAGAGGCTGTCTCATTGTGTTACAGTTTGGTATTTATTTTCTTTTGTTTTTCTCATAGTTTACTTTTTATGGTTGTTGAGATTTTCTGGCCTTGTAAACAATTTCATTTTTGAAATTTGTACACCAGAGGTTTATTTTTTCTTCTGCAGAGTTTTGTAGCTCTCAGCTAAATCTCAGGGCATACATTCAGCATCTCAGTTTCAATCCAAATAATTTTACTATCCTAAAAAGTTCCCTGTGCTTCATCTATTACATATCACAACACATTCCACCCACTTCCCTGAACTCCTGGCAACCAACCACTGACATGTTTATCATCCCCCTTGTATTGACTTTTCTAGGATAGCATAAATATAATCATACAGTAAATAGCATTTTCAGAATGGATTATTTCACTGAGCTATATCCATTAAATGTTTACCCATGTATTCACATATGGTAAACTCATAGGGAGCTCATCCCTCTTTATTTCTGAATAACATTCCATTTTATCTCTGTCCTAAACTTTGTTTATCCATTTACTTATTGAAGCATATCTTGTCTGCCATAAATGGAGCTTTGTAAGAAACTGACAAACTGTCATCCAAAGAGGCTGTTCCATTTGTATTTTCACATTTCCTTTAGCAAAGAACAAAAATTTCAGTTGCTCAGTGTCCTTACCTGCAATCAGTATTTTCAGATTTATTTGGTGTCATTGGGAGTTGGTGTTTTTAGCTATTCTAATTGCTACATACTGATTATTTAATTGGTGTTCTAATTTGAAGCAAAATCTCAAAGAAATGATGAGCACCATATGTATGTATATTTTTTAGTGAGATGTCTATGTATTTTATCAATTTTTAAATTGGGTCTTTCATTTTAACATGGTTGAGTTTTATGTGTTCCTTGCATATTGTGATACAAGTTGTTTATCAGATATTTTACAATTTTTTCAGTGGATTACTTGACATTTTACTATCTCAACACTTTATTTCGCAAAGAACTTCCCTTCCATTTTAATGAGATAAAAGACCAATTTTTATTTCATGAATCATGCTTTTGGTGTTTTATCTAAAAAGCTCACCATCAAACCAAAATAACAAATTTTCTCCTATGTTTTCTTCAATAATTTCTACAGTTTGTCATTTTATATTTAAGTTTGAAATTATACATTTAGTTCTATGATGAATTTTGACTTAATTTTAAAGTAAGATATTATGGCTTGGGTCTGGAATGTCCCCCAGAATATCATGTGCTAGGCAGTACAGCAATGTTCGGAGGTGAAATGATTGGATTCTGAGGGCCATAAACTCATCAGTGGATTAAACCATTTGATGGATTAATAATTTGAATGAACCACAGAGTTTTAACTATAAGCAGGTTGGAGAAAGTAGGTCACTGGGGGAAAGGCCTTGGGTAATATATCTATCCTTGGCCATTCTTATTTCTCTGTCTGCTTCCCAGTTGCCATAAGCTGAGTGACTTTCCTCTGCCAAGCCCTTCCGCCATGATGCTCCTTCTCACTTCAGGCTCAGAGCAATGGCATCAGCCAGCCATGGTGTGAAACCTCTGAAACTATAGGACAAAATAAACTTTTTCTACTCTGAGTTGTTCTTGTCAGATATTTTGATCATAGTAAAGAAAAGCTGACTCACATAGGTGTAAGGTGTATTTGGTTTCATTTTATTACAGAGCGCCTCAAGTATCCAACCACATTAAAATTCCTTCTCCCTTGAATTGAATTTGTGGCCATCAAAAATCATTTCACTAAATTTATTTTTCTATTACTGGATTCTTTATTTTATTCCACAGACATACATATATTTTTCTTTCAAAATACTACTTAATTACTGTTGCCTTATATTGTACCTTGAAGTTTTATAGAGTGAATCCTAAAAACCATCTATCATTTTTTCAGTACTTTATTAACAATTTTCGATCCTTTGAGTATGAGTTTTAGAATTAGTTTGCAAATATTTACAAAATAGTATTCTGGGATTTTGGTTGGACTTATATTGAATTTATAGATAAACATAGGAAGAAATAAAATCTTAACAATATCAAGTCTTCTAATTCTTTTTAAAAAAAATATTTATTTTTTAGTTGTAGTTGGATACAGTACCTTTATTTTATTTATTTATTTTCATGGGGTCCTGAGGATCGAACCCAGGGTCTCATACGTGCTAGGCAACTGCTCTACTGATGAGCCACAACCCCAGCCCAAGTCTTCTAATTCTTAATCATAGCATATCTTTGTTTCTGCCATCTCTAGTTTTAAATAAGCATTGTATATTTCATTTTATCACCTCTTATATTATGTCTATTATATTTCTTTACAAATTATTTTTGTGGTTGCCCTAGAATTTTCTACAATGAGATCTAAGTAAGTCAACCTTCAAATGACAGTATATATATATATATATATATATATATATATATATATATATACACACACACACACACCACCACCACCACCACACCACATCACATCACTTCTGGAACTTGTGCTTTATAGGAAGGTGTTCCCAATTCCTCCATCCCATCTGCCTCCATTGAGGTCATTATTTTTACTTACTACTTGCTATAAATATTTAATACATTTTCACTATTACTGTTATATACAATTACTTTTCACCTTAATTAAGAATACAAATAAAAATCATTTTGTTTTATCTTCATTTATTCTGGAATGTCTTCCCAAAAAACTCATGTGTTTGGCAGCAATATTCAGAGAGGTGGAAAAATTGACTTATGAGGGCTTTGACCTCACCATTGGATGGGTTAATAAATTGAATGGAATAACTGGAAGGTGATGAATACAATAGGTAGGAGGGACGTGGCTGGAGGAAGTAGGTTAGTGGGGGCATGCCCTTGGTGACTACATCTGTCCCTGGACCCTTTCTATCACTTTCTCTCTGCTTACTTGCTATTGTGAGCTAAACTGCTTTCTTCTGCCATGATGTTTCTGCCTTGGAACCAGCCAGCCATGAAATGAATCCTTTGAAACCGTAAGTCAAAAGAAACCTTTCCTCCTCTAAGTTGTCCTTGTCAGGTACATTGGTCATGGTGACAAAGAGATGATTAGCATATGTATAATTTTCCTTCTGCCTGAAGAATTCCTTTTAATATTTATTGTGTTCTTATCTATTGGTGATGGATTCTGTCACATTTTATATTCTGATGAAGTCTCTATTTCAAAGAACTTTGAAGGATAATTTCACTGGATATAGAATTCTTAAATACTTTTGTTTGGAGACATCAATTTTCTGATAAAGCCAAGACACATTGTTAATGCTGAGTGTTTCCTGCTTTTTTTCTTATAAGGATAAGAATAATGGCTTTCAAAACTGTTTATATATCAAAGCTAAAACCTATTCATATTTATTTCATATTTATTGCTAGTGATCTGTACATATTTTTACTTTCTTGGTGTCATTCTGAAATTTCTATTTAACCCTACTCTCCAGCCACACCCTACCTATCTTTAGTCACCATTCATTTAAACCATATTGAGCGATTAATGCACTGATGAGGATAAAAATCTCACAACCCAATTATTCCACCTCTGCTTTCTTGCATTTGTCTCACACAAGCTTTTTGGGGAACACCTCATATCTAAATCATAAGGCATGTATAGATTGAGATATTGACTTCATTTATAAATGCAATCACAAAATTAATTTTTTTAATTTTTTAATTGTAATTTGTTATATATGACAGCAGAATGCATTATAATTCATGTTACACATGTAGAGCACAATTTTTCATATCTTTGGTTGTATACAAAGTATATTCACACCATTTGTATTTTCACACATGTACTTAGGGTAATGATGTCCATCTCATTCCACCATCTTTTTACCCTTTTGCCCCCTCCCTAGCACTTCCTCTCTTTGCCCTATCTAGAGTTCATCAAAAATATTTTTCAGTGATGAGAATATCAAAGAAACAAAATATGCTCTTCATTCCTAGCATCTCATGTCACATTCACAGAAAGGAAGTACTGATTCATGACACTACCTACATAACATAGGATGGAAAATAAGTGCCCCCATGACCCACTCAAGGTTTCTGATATGCCACCAGTCATTACAGTTTTATTGTCCCCAATATCTGTGATTGCTCCACAGAGGATTGGTTGCTGCTTTATTTCCTCTCAGATACTACATACTTTGCTAAGGACCACCACATGCTGAATATGACCATGAATGTGACCAGGCTAGACAATGCTGGAATAACAAGCATTCTCAAAATTCAAGTAGCTTAATGAAATGAGATTCTATTCACACACCTATCACATCCCAATATCTTCCTTGGGGTTCCAGTTCCTTTTCTTCTTGTGATTCTACGTGTTTTCCAATTTGTCCTCAATAGTACACCATGAAAGGGGAAGAGAGCAGGATTGGTCATGTGTGGGATTTAATGACTAATTCTGGAGTCATGTAAATAGTGTGATGTAACCAGTTCAAACTGGTTTGCATGAGCTTTGTGCATCTTTTTCCAATTCCAAATTCACTGATACCACCTTGGTAGCTTGCCATATGGATTTATACTCAGAACATTAGTGAACACTATGAACAGGTGCTTTTCCTTTGTCTTTATTATTTTTCTAGGAAGGTAGATTAGCAACATGCCAATTCACACATCACTTTCATCTTCCCACAGGCCCCAACACAATCACACAGCTTCACTTTAACTACCCAGAAAGTTGGGAAATGTACTGTCCCTCTATGCCCAAGAGGAAGAAATGGAATTAATGAACATTTGGCTACTCTAAACTGTCAGACCACTTGTGTTAGAATGAGTTAGGAATGTACTACTGTTGGTATGCTTCACTTTGTTGTGAAGTTGTCCTTGGAGTCTACTCATGCTTAAATGGCTTATACAGGTTTTTAATGCAACAGCTCTTTACATTTCTTTCTATATTACCAATTTTTTGAGAAGTCAGTGTAGAAAATAGAAACAACTTTTTTGAATATTTTAATCAGAGAATAATTTAATAAAAGTAATTAGGTGTACAAATTTACTGAAAGAGGTAAACGATCAAAAATCAGGGGGCAGCCAAAGGAGGATAGAGCCCATAGTCCTACCACAATAACTAATCCAACAATAAAAGTATCTGGATTATATCCACCATGACTCTGAATAGACAATGTTAGGTAGAGTCAATCACAGAAAAGTCACATACCTTTCCAAACATCTCTCTAGTCATAGAAGGAAAATGGTCTACTCCTTACTTTAGTATTGAAATCATAAATAGATTGTAGACCTAATTTACGTAAAAATGTTTATGGGAGTGTCTGAGGAAAAAAAATTAAGCTGTCTAGCTTTTTAAATGCACTACAGAAATAAAAGACAATAGAAATGGAAATAAATACCATAAGCTCCTATTCAGCCTAAGTCTCTCTCATTCAGCATTAGATACCAGCAAGAAATGATGTTGTCTTTTCAAAGTAATAACTAAATTCTTAAGGGACTTCTACTAGTTATACTCTTCAGGCTTTAGGTTCACCCAGAAGCAACTACTATACGAATTATGCTATTTATTTATCATGGTTAAATTCACTTTTAATTTATAAATACTTTTATTCTTATTTTCTATCTTATTCCAATATACGATTATCAGTGGTACACCAAAATGCATATAATGAAAGTAAAATTTAATCTAAAAAAATTAAAATTAAGGAAAATGTACATTGAAAAGAAAATAGTAACAATGAGGAAAAAAATTTTCTAAGTATAGGGCTCAAAGATTTCTAAACTATTGTTAATGTTGGGCTGCAAATTTCATGGCAGCCAAAACAAAACAAAATTGATCATCTCTAGGAAGTATATTGTCCATAAAGACCTAAAAAGCATTAAATAAGTTTCATGGGTTCATACATATTATTAAAAACTGCAAGGTCCTTTGTTAATTTTTTTTTTTTTTTAGAATTTCAAGATAGTAATGGTAAAACATTGAACCCAGAGAAGAGCATGTTTAAGTTAGGGCCTCGGCTACTACACAAATCAGAGGCTCTGAAAGCCCCACTTCTTCCAGGAAACACAGCTCTTCCTGATACAGCCGACAAAAGCCCTTTCAGCACTTTCCATACAAGGACGTTAACTAACATTAATACAGAAACTACTACTAATAAAAATAGCTAATTTTCCAAGTGAGTTAAAATGTATTAAACACAGAGTTGTCCTAAAGGGCATCAGTAATCTGAAGATAATCTGAGCAGAAATCTGAGATATTAGCTTGAGAATAAAATGATATGGTGCATGCAACCCTACAACTCTCTAGATTTAAAAATAGACTTCCAGTGCTCATCAGTGGGAATAGAAACACTGTCTTGACCTCAGATAAACTCCCCTGGATTATAACTCCCAAGAGTCAGAAACCATATAGCCCAAGGGCCAAATTTGGGTTCACTGCCTGGTTTTGAATGGCCCACAGACCAAGAAGAGATTTTATATTTTTAAGTTATCACATTTTATGTTGTATTATAAACTCTTATATGATATTCTCAATTTGGCCTCTGGGCCCACAAGGCCTAAAATATTTGCTACCTAGTCCTTTATGAAAAATTTTGCTAATCCAATGATTTTTAGGGATGATTTCACTCTAGCTTCATGTTACCATTTCACACTTGTGCATTTTACGATAATAAACATTTATACTTTCTGCAAGTCGGATCCACTCAAAAATGTTGATGATTGTCATTGCTTGGTACTGTAAAATATGTCATGTTTCTATATAATTTTCTTATTAGGCTTCAAATCTTAAAGCATAAGGATATGTATTAAGTACCTTAAGCCTATGATAAATATTAAATGTCCCAGCTCTACCTTTCTAGTACCTAATACTGTATTTGCAAAGCCCTAGAAACTAAATAAAGAAATATTAGTTCATCTAGTGACCCAACCTTAACATGTTATGTCTTTAGTTAAATAATTTCAGAACAGTTCATTCTCCATATTCTTACCTGTAATAGGAATTATAATAAAATTGAAAGAAATACCTAAGTTTTAAATTATGTTTTGTGTATTTTACTGGCTATTTGATCTCGGAAACTGATGTACTTTGGTGTGAGTTGACATGAGAGTAGCATTCTCTCAAGGTTAGTAAAGCAGATCTTTTATAATAAGATCTTCTATTATAGATCAAAAGTAATAATAGATGATAAAATACATTTTAATTAAAAGTAGGAAACATATGTATATATAATAATAAATAATACCTTAAATACATATATTTAATTATCAGGTTTATGGTAGATGACATGATGAACTTTCTCAATAATGGGAGAGTCTTAAATTTATTTTCTATTTATAAAAGCTATGGAGCCACTACATTTTAATGCTTTTGCTAAGAATTAATTTGTTAAGTTTCTTCTTCTCCTTCTCCTCCCCCCTCCTCCTTCTCCTCCTTCTTCCTATAAACACTTCATTGTATAAATCTCACACAGATAAAAAGAATACATGAATAAGATGTGAACTGGGCTGGAGATGTGGCTCAAGTGGTAGCGTGCTCACCTGGCATGGGCAGGGTGCTGGGGTTTGATCCTCAGCACCACATACAAATAAAATAAAGAAAACTAAAAAACAAATATTAAAATTTTCTCTCTCTCTCTCTCTCTCTCTCTCTGTCTCTCTCTCTCTCTCAAAAAAAAAAAAAAGATGTGAACTGTGTTGGAGACTTTGTAATTTTATACCACAAACTCATCTAAACTCTTTCAGAATAATAAATTGAAATAATAAAAGGTCAAGCTACCTGAATCATATGCTTGCTGATTAAAGTTCAGCTTGAATTAAGGAAACTACTTGTAGTTTTAGAAGGAAGATGGGAATTTTTCTTCACTCACTATTTCCATTTTTGCGTGTTTGGGCAAATTTTTCTCATGGGCACACATTCTTGGAATGATAAACAGAATAAAATTGAGAAAATAAAAGCTACTTAGATTTTCTTCATTTTCTCCTTTCAAGTGAATTGATTCTATTCATTTTGAGTAAGAAAAGTGATTCAATGGAAATATAATTTACAAAATATTTATACATCTAAATTCTGTGCATTAGTAAAAAAATTTACTTATATCCTTTAAAGTCGTTAATAATTACCTTTATTTTAATTTGTTAAATAAATTTTACTTTTGAAAAGATAATAATTATAGCAACTAAAAACATAATTAAGGAAAACATGTTTATAAAAACCTATTTATTCACAAATTGATGTTTTTGCAACTAATCCTAGAATTTTTCATGACAATATTATTGCATGCCTTGCACAATGGAAAGTAATGTGTTTACTCTATAATATACAAGACAAACATGGTGAAATGAAAGCCCTGGTGGAGTCTGCATTCTATGAGAAATACTGTGTAAAAATGAGAAACCCTTATATCAATTTATGGAGCGCTAATATTTTACCGATGTGCACAAGATGGAATGACTGAATCAAGATAATTAACAAATGTATTATTTCAGATACTTATCGGTGTTTCTTATAAAATTAAAAATATAATTTAGAAATTTTTAAGAATGAAAATTTTAAAAAATCCAGGGGATGATCAAGTCTAATATATTCATCTTAAAATTGAAAATTCCAAGATTCAAAAACAATTTATAAGCCCATTAAGGAAGAAAGTAAGTCAGCCTGATTTTCATAGGTGCTCATCTAGTCAGACCAAGTACATACAGACTTGCCACCCTATTTGGTTTATTTATGATTTTGTGTGTTTGTGTGACTTTTTTTTTTCAAATTTAGCAACTGCTTTGAATTTGATACTTTTTCCTAAAGTGGTTTGATCATGCCACTATTGAAAACCCTGCAGTGAATTGTTTCTCTAAGGACAAAAATCTAAAGTCCTTGAATTGGATGGGGAGTCCTATATAATCCCCCTTCTTCCCTCCCTTTCATTTGTCTAACTGCATCTCACACTATGCTGCCCTCTCTGATTCTTACCTGACCTTCCTGTGCTCACTTTCTCCAAACACAGTGCTCTCATTTCGTCTCAGCACACCTGCACTGCTCTATCCACCTAAGCTATTGCAGAAGTCCCTTGATGATTAGCCTATAATTTCTAGTTTCCAGTGTCTCTCTTACCCAGCTGGATGATAAGATCCTAAGTAGAATAAAATATTTTATGTTCTTCTCAGTATTGTCTCCCAAACATCTAGAAATAATAAAAAGCACCTGGTTTGTAGTAGACACTCAATATATATTGAATAAATGAATGCAAGTTTATGTTACATTTATTAAATGAGAGAAACTTTTGTGTTAGTAGAAAAGAGAGCTAAGATAATTGAATTCTTCTCTACTCTATTCCAGCTCTCACTTAGAACAGTATCCTAAACCTGCCACAAAGCACATACATATTAATACCTAATATCTAGTACCTTCAATACTCTGAAGACATTAGGTATTAATAGATTAATAATTTTTAAAGTTTGATTTTACTCTAAGATGTACCATGTTGCCAGTGTGTTTTTGAGATAGGTATTCAACACATTTCATGAAATACTCAAAACCTTTATTATAAAATTGACCTTGTGAAAGATTGTTTTTCTCAATTGTAGACTAATGTTAAGTCTTCTGAGCATGTTCAAAACAAAAGAGTCTGAATTATGTGTATGTTTGGACTATTGAATGCATTTTAAATTTTTGATATTTTCAACTTGCAATGGATTTATTAGGATACTACAAACACATTGCAAATAGGTTTAGCTGTACAGGAATCTTATCAATATTTTTATCCTTCTACCAAAAGACAGGAGAGTTAAACTAGAGTAATGCAATAAAAGCAAGTCAAAAGGAATCTAACAGATGCTAGAAGTGGATCATATCCAGTGCCCTAAGAAATAAAGTAATAAATGGAGATTTAAACCCTAAACAAAATAAGTGAAAGAGACCAAGGAGTAAAAATCCAGAGAGATTCAGAGGAAATGAATCAGAAATAAAGGTTATAGAGATGGTCACATCCAGCAGGGAGAAATGGGTACACTTGTTCATTGTTGGTGGGACTGCAAAATGGTGCAGCCAATTTGGAAAGCAGTATGGAGATTTCTTGGAAAGCTGGGAATGGAACCACCATTTGACCCAGCTATTCCCCTTCTTGGTCTATTCCCTAAAGACCTAATAAGAGCATGCTACAGGGACACTGCTACATCGATGTTCATAGCAGCACAATTCACGATAGCAAGATTGTGGAACCAACCTAGATGTCCTTCAATAGATGAATGGATAAAAAATGTGGCATTTATACACAATGGAGTATTACTCTGCATTAAAAAATGACAAAATCATAGAATTTGGAGGGAAATGGATGGCATTAGAGCAGATTATGCTAAGTGAAGCTAGCCAATCCTTAAAAAACAAATGCCAAATGACTTCTTTGATATAAGGGGAGTAACCAAGGACAGGGTAGGGATGAAGAGCTTGAGAAGAAGACTAACATTAAACAGGGATGAGAGGTGAGAGGGAAAGGGAGTGAGAAGGGAAATCGCATGGAAATGGAAGGTGATCCTCAGGGTTATATAAAATTACATATAAGAGGAAAGGAGGGGTAAGAGAAGAATAATACAAGTGGAAGAAATGATTTACAGTAGAGGGGGTAGAGAGAGAAAAGGGGAGGGGAGGGGAGGGGAGGCCAAGTCCTAATTTTGTCCAAATTGAAGAATCTTTATTTAGCAGGTCGGCTGGTGACTGCACACTGCACACCCATATCTGTCTCTACAAGGAACAACTCTGAGCCTGAGCATTTTAGGATATTTAAAGGCAAAAACCGCAAATCCACATCTGCATTGACATAGCTGCAAGCAAGCAGGTACAGAAGGTGAATTGGGCAGTTAGCTAAACAATGTAATTGGTACACTAGTATTTCCCACGGGACTTTCCAGGTCGGCATAGCAGCAAGCAAGCAGAAGAGAGGTGAGACAAAATGACCCTAGTTGAGTACAAGTTAGAGAATGGTTACTAACATCTAGACAATCAATCTCTGACAAGGTACATTGCCCAAGAAAAATGAAAAACAAAGAGAACAATTATACATTGTATAAGAATTGCTATTTCCTGTTGCCACATATGTTATTCTAGGTAACTATTAATGGGTACAGAGGCAGGGCTTTCCCATGGGAGAAGCATTTCTTACATGATATGGAGTCTCAGGGTAAAATGGAGTCTGTTTGGTCATTGCCCATATAACCTGGCCCATAACATATTACTCAAAGCAATGGAATTAAAACTGTGGATAAACAAGAAGAAACAATGTGAGAATCTTTCCACGCTGTTACTCCAATTTCATCTTGAATTTTTTTGTTATGCATGAGATTCAGAATGAAAATGTATTGAAATATAAAAAATGTTTTCATCATTTCAAAAAAACTATCTTACCATCTCTAAAGAAATATTTAAAATGATACAGGAAGTAGATGAATATTTGCAGTAAATTTCTAGTATTATTTCCTTGCATTCTCTGGTCTCTTTAGGAATCACTCTTGGGCTATATGTGACTCCTTTTTTTCTTCATTCTTTTTCTAATTTCTTATGTCATTAAAAGTTTGTAAATAACATAAATATTTACAAATTACTTGCTAGTCTTAAGAAATGTTGCTGGGTGCAGTGGCTTATGCCTGTAATCCCAGTGGCTCAGAAGCTGAGGCGGGACAATTGAGAGTTCAAAGCCAGGCTCATCAATTTAGTGAGGCCCTAAGCAACTCAGAAAGACCCTGTTCCTAAATAAAATATAAAAATGGACTGGGGATATTAGTGGTTTAGAACCCCTGGGTTAAATCCCCAGTGCCAAAAAAAAAAAAAAAAAAAAAAGAAAGAAAGAAAGAAAGAAAGAAAGAAAGAAAGAAAGAAAGAAAGGTAGGTTAAGTCACTGGGTGCAGTGGTACACATGTGTAATCTTTGCAACTCCAGGAGGCTGAGGCAGAAGAATCACAAGTTTGAGGCCAGCCTCAGCAACTTAGTGAGACCCTGTCCCCAAATTAAAAAAAAAAAAAAAAAAAAAAAAAAACAGAGCTGGGGGTGTAGCTCAGTGGTAAAGTTTCCCTGGCTTTCAATCCCCAAGATAAAAAAACAGGAAAAAAGCTTCTTTGGAGCTTACCTTTGATTAGAGATAATAGCTCTTATGCAACAGGTAATTCTTTTCCTGCAGAAATGGTCAGTTGCAGGTTCATTTTTGAGATAAGGAATACTTAATTGTATAAAATAATGTGTAATTTTAAACCCAAAAGTCTTTAGAAGAAAGGAAAATGTCCCAAGTAAACAACTTCCTGAGAGGTGTTGTTCTCAGGAAATTTCAAGAAATTGATAATTGGGCTGGCAGCATAGCTCAGTGGTACAGCAATTGCTTAGCATGTGTGGACTGGAGAGGATGGAAGGCTCTTGGTTTGATCCCCAGCGCTGTAAAAAGTAAATAAGTGAACAAAGTGAAAGAGAAAAAGAAATGTATGTTTGATAGGAATTCTATGGGATGCTTGGAAATTATTAAGGCAAAAATCTTGGAGCTTCCAAAGGAATAAAAAAGATGAAGTGTCGTTGCTAGGGTCAAATATTTCTGACAATCATGTGAATAGTGTGATATTATTGTGCTATCTCTACTTGTGTACTACTAACTGCACGAAAATATTCAAAGATTTGTCCAATTGTTTTGAACCTGCCCAGATTTCTGCCCAGGAATACAAGAATCCTTCTTGACTCTTTATCAAACTCTGCATGATAAATTTAGAAATTTAGGGATTCTTGAGTAGAAAAATTGAGATACAGGCCTTGTTGGTATGGGACTGGAGATGATGGAAGACCAGACCGTGTAGGGCCTTGCTTACCATATTAAGAACTTTGATTTTTATTCTGAGAACATTCAACCATTCATGCAATGAGTATTTATTGTCTGCTTACTTATACACATCATAAAACCCAAGTAAGAATTTCAGAGGAAAAGGACAATAAGAAAAGATAATAATGAAATTGTGCTATATGTAAGAAATGGAAAACACCATGCAAATATAAATGAGGATAAATAGTATCAGGAGTACATGAAGTAGGGGACAGCAGAAAGAATGGCAGAGCCTGCTTTGCCTTATGAGAATGTATTTCTCTTTGCAGGATGAGAAGAAGCTGCATAGGGCCTTTGAAATACTTCAGAGAAGAGATAATGGGATGCCCTGAGCTTGTGGAACAGATTGGAGAGCCATAGAGCAGGTAAATTTAGGAGGACTTCATGATGCATTTGACATGAAGGATGAAATGAGAAAGCAATATGAGTAGAAGTTCTTTGGTGCAGAATTGATGAACAGTAGTTCCATTTTGGGGATGGAAAACACTGGCTTTCTTGGCTGGCAATAACAAAGAATGAACTCCTTAGTGATATGTCCAAACTCATGACATGGCCTGGCCTGAATTATAGTGTGTGTGTGTGTGTGTGTGTGTGTATTACTTTTTCTTTAAAATTTTCTCCCACTCACTGATTGTAAATACATTTGTATTTTTATTGTGGTTATGAGTAGGCTACAGTTAGTAATGAATTAGTGTGATACAAGTCTGATCACTTAAATATAATCAGATACCACAGATCACCATGCTTCTATTGTGGTAGTTGGTAGTCAAAATTGCTTTCTGTCTAGTGTGCATTGCTACTTATTCAACAAACTTCATAGAACATCCACATGTACACGTCATCCAACCAAAGAAAGAAAAATCAAACTTATTTAAGGGCCTCAGTATTTACCTGTGTTGAACTCTACTGAGAATTGCTAAAGGAACTAGAGAAGTAGTCTCTCGAGTACTTTAAATGCTGCTTGCCAGACATACTCAGTCGTCCATAGGTCACTAGGGCTCCCTTACACAGATGCTATTAGGATTTCAGTTATGGCTTGTCTCCCGCGAAAAGGAAATATTTTGAACTGGAAACTTGTTGAAAAGGTGAAGACAGTTTCTTTAGACAACTGTAGAATAAGAGAAAGACTTCAGAGTGACATAGGCTCAGCTCCACTGAAACCAAAGATGAAATATTTTCTAAACGCGGGGAAGTATGCTAAGGAAAAGCACTGAAGGGTGTTGGGAGTTGGCTGGAGAGGACGGAGGACCTGTTGTTGTGATTGTGCCACTTTGTTTGCTGATAAGTGCTTATTCAGGGAGGAGACAAGATTCCTATCTTCATGTGAAAGGTAGGTTGGCAAATTGGAGAAAGGAGACCACCAAGATTGGACTCTTAGCCTTCCACAGGAACCTGAAACTACAGAAGCTATTTTCTTAAAGGTCTACATTTCAAATACATGACTTCCAGATCCTTGAGGATATGGGATTGACCATTGCCTATTGAGAAATGATTGACAATTGCATATTTTCTAAAACATGCTCTAAGTAAAGGGAGGGCCGTGGCCTACATTCAGTATTGGCTGAGACTAAGAGTAAAATTTTTTAGCAGCATGGAGCTGAAGAGATTGGGGTCATACTAGGTACAATGTATTGGGCCTTTTAAGGGATTGGAGTCACCCTAATTATGTGGTCATGAGTGAAAGAAACTTGGCTAGAGCTTGGTAGAGCGTGGAGGTTGAGTAGTCATTCAGGCCAAGATCTTTGGAGTTCTCACCCAATTTCTATCACTCCTAAACTGACTTTCTGCATCCATCAAGTTGGCAAGTCTCTTATCTAACTGGGTGCTGTTGAGGCATCTTTGATGAACATCAAAGTTCGTTGGTGAATCTTCTATCTACTGATACAGTCTGCAGTGCTGGGTGTCACTACCTATGCAGGTTGAAGTTCACAGGGATACTGTGGGTTTCAGGGACAAACTGTAGAAAGTGGACTCAGGTAGGCAATTACTGTTTGTAGCCTCTAAGTGTTGTTTCCTTTTATTTTTCAGATTTATTCTGATGGCTTTATTTTCAGACTTCTTCCTCAAAACTTTCTTAGTGTGTCTATTATTATTTTCCCTCTATATTCTATTTTCTAATAGACCTGTTTCCTTATTTATCTTAGATCAATGGAGCTCAGAAGGAGCCTCAATTTTGTATGAGCTTTTCATATTTCATGGGTCATCACCCCATATCATGTGCAACACAAGAATGGGATTCTAATTATCAAAAGTTATACTTCATGAATGTATGCTCTGTCCAAATATACCCTACTCTCATGTATATCTAAAGAGAACAAATTTTAAAAAAACTTTCTGATTGAAAAAATTGATGGAGCAATCTATTAATATTGTGAATGTTAACATGTGATCATACTCTTCATAGTCTAGTTCATCTCTACTTCAAGTGTACTTAAATAAAATCTTCACCAGTATTTAGTTCTGTCCTTGTAATTAATATCCACATTCTAGTCATAAAAAAACAGACATTTAAAAAAATTATGATGATTTTTGTCAGTGAATTTTCAGGCATTTTTATTGGAACTTGTAGCTAGTTTAAAAGCTATGAAATATTCTAAATTTACAGATAGAAGTGACACTGGGATCCACTGCCCAAAGAGCTTATGTGAAACCCCTGCTCCCTCTCAGGTTTCTGTGCTGAATCCCCCCTTACAGGAAATGGGGGCTCTAGGTTAACTGTTTTGTTTTAGCAGTTGATACACGATGCCAGGAAAAAGACCAATAAAAATTTGTATGTTTATACATTTGAATCTTGACACTAGTTCTAATTTAAGTGAACTTGTTCCAACAGTTAATATTTTACATTCCTTATTTTGGACTTTTTATTAGTAATATAAATGCTAACTGAGGGTAACTAGGTCCCATATTCTGTAATAAGAAACAGACTCTCTTATTGAATAATTAAACTAAGCTTAGAGTGTGCATAAACCAACTTTAGGTACTGTGGTATGTTTCTGGTATTAAATTCCAAACCTTTTCCAAATATGAAATGGTACTTAACTATAGGCTAGTGCTGAAAAAGGAAGTCTTGTCCAAGTAAAAAGTTACTGCATGAAAGCTTTAGTATACAACATTAAAAAGAGTAAACTGCTTAGTTTAGCTTTATTATCCTTTGACACACATGTGCATTTGATGTTTTTTTAGTGTGCCCCTACAATAAAGTCTTTAAATGATGCCATTTGCTTTTGAATCCAACATGAGAAACCTGAAAGTTGACTCTCAGCATTTTCTTTGCTTTCTTCAATTTGTGGTTGATTGTGACCTACATAATTTCCCTGAAGTGAGTCAGGTTCCTTCCAAAGAGTTTGGCATTCCAAGCACTCCATATAGGTTACTGCAGAATACTTGTTCTTTACTGGTTTCTACTGCCAATGTACTTTGTTATAAAAATGAACCACATTTTTTTTTGCCAGTAATAATATACTTGCTATAAAGGTTATATTGCAAATTTCACCAGGTTCCATAAAGAACCTTATCATCACTGCTGCTGTTCCTCTAAAGAAATATATGAAAGAAAATTGTGGGGGGAGAGTAGTTTTAAATACTAATTACATATGCAGATAGTTATAGGTCAAATCCAGTAAAGGCTTGGAACAATTTTTTGGTTTCATTCACCTACTTAGTGTGTAAATCAGGGTCAATCATAATGAAAACAAAACAAAACAACAAAAAAAGACTCCTCAAAACGCCACCACATTTTCATTTATCCTGTCCTGTGAAATGAAGGCTGCAAGTTGACACAGATGGTAATAATAAGGAGGCAGGTTCTGAAAGCTGCCAACTGCGTCATCCTGACCTCTTTCAACACACCTCATCTGAAACGATAACTATAATTCCTGTCCTACATTCTACTCTACTGCAGTACCACACATCTTTTAAACGTATTAAGGAAACCATTCAGAGAGCATTATTGGAAAATAAGAGAGGGCAACTATTCTGGTCAACCAAATAATGAGTTTTAATACTTCCCAGCAGTTACCTAAAATCCCAGCTGAATTGAAAGACTTTAAGAGGTGACAAAGAAAATGACTTGATGGCAGCAGTGGAGAGGCTGGGGGAGGGTTCCTGGGTGAATATGTAGCATTCGGTGTTATCTTCTGCTGTTTTTATTGGCAATATTGCAACAGATATAAATTATTTAGAACATTGATGAAAGGTCCCAATATCAATTTTTTTTTTTTCTTTTCGGAGAAGCAATCCATGTAAAGCTTTGAATGGCCTAGATATCAGATTTTGTACATCAGAGAATGTCTAATAGGTCAAGCAAAAAAAAATTATTTTATGTCACCTATGATAAATAATAAAACATGGTTAGCAGAAACAGCACTTTAAAATGAATCAAACAATAGATAGTCCTTCTCTGTAGAACAGGATAATTAAATAAAACATTTTGGAAAATGAAAAAAAATAATATTTAGGATAAAAATGCTCATTGTTATATCCTAGGACTGAGCCATACAACACCAATGTTAAGGTAAAAAATTATAGAGTGACCCAATGAAATTAAGCAAATAATTTTGATTTTTTTCAAATTAACACTTTCATAAAAATAACAAAAAAAAATGTTATAGATTGTTTATCCTGTCCATCCTGCAGTGAACAGAATCTAGCTCAGACAGTTCAGGAAACTTTGAGTAACGTTGTGGCCAATGGATACTGAGGCACCCAGAGACCAGCAGAAGTGAGCCACCATTACCAGCACTGTGTCTGAAGGATGAAGGAAGGTAATGACTAGTTAGATGTGGGGAGAACTAGAATTTTAAAGTGGGGTTCCCTAGTGGAGCTTCAGTCCTTCTAGTTATCAACCGCTGACACAGTATGCTGTCAAATGTGATAGGGAGTTGGGAACAAGTCTCTAAACTTCCCTCTCACCCTGAAATTCCCCTGCCAGTGTTTCCCATTATCTGAGACCAACATTCTGAAGCTACATAGGAAGGAAGCCCAGGTAGTTCAGTCCCTAGGCTCAGCTTCCCAGAGCAGAAAGATGGGCAAAAAAAGACAGATAGATTAGAAAAAGTAAAGGACCCAGTACAACAACATTCCCACCACAAAGAATTAAATGCAATATCTAGTGATATTTACTTCCAAGTATTCTTAAGTAAATGTTACTCCATTATTTCAGTGCACACTGTCAATGTTAAAAATTCAAAAATGCATAAAAATCATAAGGAAGATGCAACAATCTATCCAAATCCAAATCTTTTCATGAAAGAATAAACAAATTATTAATTATTAACTATAAACTAAAAATTAACTATGAATGAACTTCATTTCAGATATTTTTCTAGGCATTTATACTGATACATGGTAAAATAGAAAAGAAACGATTTTATTAATAAAGTGGGACCATACCATAAAAGCTATCATAGAAGATTATTAACTTTAATTTTACTTTAATTTATCAGAACAAAATTATCTAAATTGAAACAAAAATACTGGAGTTCGTTCAAATGTTTCTTTATCACAGTGCTGCCATATATTTAAAAATAACATGAAATTCAGAAAATGTTTTAATCATAAGATTGTTAAAGAAAAAAGTGGAGATAAACAATTAAGTCAAGTTTATTTGAGCAAGAAAAGCTTTCTAAAACAGGGCATCATTTTTGAATGTAGTTAATTCAGAATGCTCCTTGTCACCCATGTGCAGGTTATGTGTATAGTTAGAAAAGTGGATGACTTACTTACAGAAGCAACCCCATTGGCTATAGTTATTACTTGCTTTTGCTTGGCTGAAGCTCACTCATTGTGATTGAGATTGAGCATGTGTTAGAAGAATATTGAGATAGGTTTCAGTTTGTTTACATACCAAGTCAGGTTGTAATTTGCTACATATGAATGCTGATTTAGGCTGACTTTAATCACCCAAGTGTGGAAACTATCTTAGGATAAACATCAACTTAACAAGATTGAGATATAAATTAATAGCTTTAACCATATGTTTCCACTTGAAGAAATCTGTTAAAATTCCTGCTATAAATAAATGAAGATATTAGCATGTTATACATTTTATGCCTATTTTCATATCCTGTGCCTTTAACCCAATATGTATAAGATTTTTATTATATGTTTAGCATTCAGATCTATATTTTATGTCATGTGTTCTTCAAGGATATTTAGTCCTGTTTTAAGAGGTTATATATAGGTATTCATCAGTGGTGATTTGTAAGACATTCTGCATTTATTTTTTATTTGATTCAAGTTGTATTTCACAAATTCTTTTGTTCTTTTATGTTTTCAAATGACTCCGTATTCTATTTATACTTGATAGATATTATAAGCTGGCTAAAAAAATTATTGGGTCACTCTCATTTTCCTTTTGAAGTTTTAGACATCGTTCTATTTTCTTTAAGTACAATATGTTACTGCAAATAAATCATAGGACTTATCTAACTTTTCTTTCATATTTTCTTTCTCTGTTTGATCAATTATATCTTTACCTTAAATTTTAATATGGTAAGTAATAACAATGTTAAGAATAAATGCGTTTCTTCTTTATAGTTTCTTTAGGCCAAAAAGAAAAAAAAAAGTGGGAGATATCTTCTAATTGTTTTACAGTGTCTCACATTGTGAATTTCATGGTGTACAGTCCAGACTAAATTATATTAAATTATACTGTAATGAAATGATTAATCTATATTTTCAACTTGATTGGATAAAGAGATGCCCATGATTAAAAGTCTTCTGGGTGTTTAGTGAATATGTTTCCAGAGATGACTGGATATGGGACAGCAAACGAGAGAGAAGGCAATCCCTAAATGTGGGCAGCATGGTCCAATAGGCTGAGGGGGCCTGAGTGGAGGAACAAAAGACAGAAAAAAAAGGAGAAAACTGAGGCATAAGCAAGCTTTCTTCTTTTTTTTTTTTTTTTTTTTTTTTTTTTTTTTTTTTTTTTTTTAAGAGAGAGTGAGGAGAGAGAGAGAGAAAGAGAGAGAATTTTTAATATTTATTTTTTAGTTCTCGGCGGACACAACATCTTTGTTGGTATGTGGTGCTGAGGATCGAACCCGGGCCGCACGCATGCCAGGCGAGCGCGCTACCGCTTGAGCCACATCCCCAGCCCCAGCTTTCTTCTTCTTAAGGAGGCACATTTATTGCTGCTGCAATCACCCAAGGACTTTGTACTCCTAACTCCTTAATTCTTCCAGTGATTCTCCAGGGAGTTCCTGAGCCTTCATTTTAGAATGGGTCTGTATCATTGGTCCTTCTTTTGAGGCGACAGCACCATGGACTGAGCTGCTACTGGTTCTCGCTTCTGATTTTGTAAGCCAGTCAAAAAAAAATCCACTTTTATAATCATTCACATATAAAAGCTGTTGTTTTGTTCATCTATTATATGCAATTAGGTAAATTTGTAGTCAATGTAACAATATTATGCAAATAATATTTATTAATATATGCATTTGGATCTGGAAAAAAAATTTCTGCAGGATAAAAGCTAATCTTTAAAATTTCTGTTGGAAAAGACCATATGCATACTATTCAGGCATATCCTATGTGACTAGCACTGTGCTAAGCTCAGAATCACCTTATGAAAAGTTTTGTTAATTTGTGATCAAGAACAATTAAAGCATACAGATATCTCAAAGAATTCAGCTTCATACTTCTCAGGATTTTATTTCACTCATTCAGATGAAGACCAAGTGGGTATGTTTATCAAGTTTATGGAATAGATGACCAAGTGAAGTTGCCATCATGTCTTGCCAGATTACAGCAGTAAAATGATTCCCACAAGAGGAAATTGCATTGAAACTCAAACATTCATATTCTAAATCAATTTCAAAGGTATGAGAGAAGATTGAAACAAATTAACTGCAGATTAGAAGAAAAAACTCAGAAGTGATAGTTGGCAGCAATTTTAACATAACATTAATAATTTTATCAGACCATAAGGGAAAAAAAACAATAAGATTTAATAGAGATTGATGGTCCATCCATTTATCTTTTGACCTATGATATTAGAAGTATTAGTTCTCATTGTGATATCATAGGCCTTCTGAATCACATTCATAAGAGAGAAATCAGGGTGTCTAACAAAAATTTTATTCCAAGTATATGGCTCAAAGAACTAAAGATATTACTCTAGGTAAAGCCCTATTGAGTGAAGGCCAAATATTCCCAAACATATAAAGAGGTATCATGTAAAAAGGTACTATGCATATTTATCTATATTCTCAGTGGATCTCGCTAATCTAAGACACATGGAACAAATTTATTAACAGAAATTTAAAAGTCAGAGAAATCTCAGGATGAGAAATACAACTTGGACTTCTTCAATGGATAATAAATTGATTCTCTCTGGATTGTGTTCAAACAAGGTGGAATGACTCCTCAAAAAAGATAGAATTGGACAAAAACTGTCTAAAAATAGAATTGGTTAATTAAGAGCCTTTTTGAACTAAGATATATGTATGCGTTAAAACCTTCTTTTCCTGATTTTATAAGAATTTTTAAAAAAGGAATTAAAGCAAAACTGCCTAGGTTTCAGTCACCACTATTACTAGTTGGGTGATACTGAGCAAATGATCTAAGTAGGTGCATAAATTTCTTAACTGTAAAGTGAGGATAAGTGGATCAATGTGAAAAATCAATGAGTTAATATGTAGAAGACACAGAAAATAGCAGAGTAGACATACACTCCAAAACAATTATTAATATTTTGTAGAAGATTTAAAAGTGCAACTCTGGGACACTATTGTTCACACTATGTCCCCACGGAAACTGAGATTGCCAATGAACTGATTCAATAGAGACAAGATGCAAAAGGACAGATAAACAAGCCAGATCACGTGAGGAGACCACAGCAGTGCCAATCAAGTTCCCTTCTTTCTGTACTGTGTAGGCATCACTGGCCCACAGTGTCAAAAATATGTGTGATCATTGATTAATTATACATAATTATCTCATTGATTATGAATTAGCCTACATAAACTGTTTTAGCCTCCCAAGCTGCTGGGATTATAGGTGTGTGCCATGGCACCCAGCCCCATGAATACTTTTTTTTTTTCTTCATCTTCTTTTTTTTTTAAATTTTTATTGGTTGTTCACAACATTACAAAGCTCTTGACATATCATACTTCATACATTAGATTGAAGTGAGTTATGAACCCCCAATTTTACCCCAAATGCAGATTGCAGAATCACGTCAGTTACACATCCACAATTTTACATAATGCCCTATTAGTAATTGTTGTATTCTGCTACCTTACCTATCCCCTACTATCCCCCCTCCCCTCCCCTCCCTTCTTCTCTCTCTACCCCATCTACTGTAATTCATTTCTCTCCTTGTTTATTTTCCCATTCCCCTCACAACCTCTTATATGTAATTTTGTATAGCAATGAGGGTCTCCCTTCATTTCCATGCAATTTTCCTCATCGCTCCCTTTCCCTCCCATCTCATGTCACTGATTAATGTTACTCTTTTCTTCCCCCTCTTCCTCCCTGCTCTGTTCATATTTGCTCTCATTATATCAAAGAAGACATTTGGTATTTGTTTTTTAGGGATTGGCTAGCTTCACTAAGCATAATCTGCTTTAGTGCCGTCCATTTCCCTGCAAATTCTATGATTTTGTCGTTTTTTATTGCTGCATAGTACTCCATTGTGTATAGATGCCACATTTTTTTATCCATTCATCTATTGAGGGGCATCTGGGTTGGTTCCACAGTCTAGCAATTGTGAATTGTGCTGCTATGAACATCGATGTGGCAGTATCCCTGTAGCATGCTCTTTTAAGGTCTTCAGGGAATAGTCCGAGAAGGGCAATAGCAGGGTCAAATGGTGGTTCCATTCCCAGCTTTCCCAGGAATCTCCAAACTGCTTTCCAAATTGGCCACACCAATTTGCAGTCCCACCAGCAATGTACAAGTGTACCCTTTTCTCCACATCCTCACCAGCACTTGTTGTTGTTTGACTTCATAGTGGCTGCCAATCTTACTGGAGTGAGATGGTATCTTAGGGTGGTTTTGATTTGCATTTCTCTGACTGCTAGAGATGGTGAGCATTTTTTCATGTACTTGTTGATTGATTGTATATCCTCCTCTGAGAAGTGTCTGTTCAGGTCCTTGGCCCATTTGTTGATTGGGTTATTTGTTATCTTATTGTCTAATTTTTTGAGTTCCTTGTATACTCTGGATATTAGGGCTCTATCTGAAGTGTGAGGAGTAAAGATTTGTTCCCAGGATGTGGGGTCCCTATTTACCTCTCTTATTGTTTCTCTTGCTGAGAAAAAACTTTTAAGTTTAATTAAGTCCCATTTGTTGATTCTTGTTGTTAACTCTTGTGCTATGGGTGTCCTATTAAGGAATTTGGAGCCCGACCCCACAATCTGTAGATCGGAGCCAACTTTTTCTTCTATCAGATGCAGAGTCTCTGGTTTGATATCAAGCTCCTTGATCCATTTTGAGTTAACTTTTGTGCATGGCAAGAGAAAGGGATTCAGTTTCATTTTGTTGCATATGGATTTCCAGTTTTCCCAACACCATTTGTTGAAGATGCTATCCTTCCTCCATTGCATGCTTTTAGCCCCTTTATCAAATATAAGATAGTTGTAACTTTGTGGATTAGTCTCTATGTCCTCTATTCTAAACCATTGGTCCACCCGCCTGTTTTGGTACCAGTACCATGCTGTTTTTGTCACTATTGCTCTGTAATGTTGTTTGAAATCTGGTATCGCTATACCACCTGATTCACACTTCCTGTTTAGAATTGCTTTTGCTATTCTGGGTCTTTTATTTTTCCATATGAATTTCATGATTGCTTTATCAATTTCTACAAGATATGCCGTTGGGATTTTGATTGGCATTGCATTAAACCTATAGAGAACTTTTGGTAATATCGCCATTTTGATGATGTTAGTTCTGCCTATCCATGAACAGGGTATATTTTTCCATCTTCTAAGATCTTCATCAACTTCTCTCTTTAGGGTTCTGTAGTTTTCATTATATAAATCTTTCACCTCTTTTGTTAGGTTAATTCCCAAGTATTTTATTTTTTTGAGGATATTGTGAATGGAGTGTTTTTCCTCATTTCCGTTTCAGAAGTTTTGTCGCTGATATACAGAAATGCCTTTGATTTATGCGTGTTGATTTTATATCCTGCCACTTTGCTGAATTCATTTATTAGTTCTAGTAGTTTCTTTGTAGACCCTTTTGGGTCTTCTAGGTATAGAACCATGTCATCCACAAATAGTGATAATTTAAGTTCTTCTTTTCCAATTTTTATGCCTTTAATTTCTTTCGTCTGTCTAATTGCTCTGGCCAGTGTTTCGAGAACTATATTGAATAGAAGTGGAGATAGAGGGCATCCCTGTCTTGTTCCAGATTTTAGAGGGAATGCCTTCAACTTTTGTCCATTCAGAATCATGCTAGCCTGAGGCTTAGCATAGATAGCTTTTACAATGTCAAGGTAAGTTCCTGTTATCCCTAATTTTTCTAATGTTTTGAACATAAAGGGATGCTGTACTTTGTCAAATGCTTTCTCTGAATCAATCGAGATGATCATATGGTTCTTATCTTTAAGCCTATTGATGTGGTGAATCACATTTATTGATTTCCGTATGTTGAACCATCCTTGCATCCCAGGGATGAATCCTACTTGATCATGGTGCACTATTTTTTTGATGTGTTTTTGTATTCGATTCGCCAGAATTTTATTGAGGATTTTTGCATCTAGGTTCATTAGAGATATTGGTCTGTAGTTTTCTTTCTTTGAGGTGTCTTTGTCTGGTTTTGGAATCAGGGTGATGTTGGCCTCATAGAATGAGTTTGGAAGAGCTCCCTCTTTTTCTATTTCCTGAAATAACTTGAAAAGTATTGGTATTAATTCTTCTTTAAAGGTTTTGTAAATCTCCACTGTATACCCATCCGGTCCTGGGCTTTTCTTGGTTGGTAGTCTTTTGATGGCTTCTTCAATTTCATCCATTGATATTGGTCTGTTCAAATTGTGTGTATCCTCCTGACTCAGTCTGGGTAAATCATATGACTTAAGAAATTTATCGATGTCTTCACTATCTTCTATTTTGTTGGAATATAGGTTTTCAAAATAATTTCTAATTATCTTCTGTATTTCTGTAGCATCTGTTGTGATATTGCCTTTTTCATCCCGTATGTTAGTAATTTGAGTTCTCTCTCTTCTTCTCTTCGTTAGCATGGCTAAAGGTCTGTCGATCTTATTTATTTTTTCGAAGAACCAACTTTTAGTTTTGTTAATTTTTTCAATAGTTTCTTTTGTTTCAATTTCATTGATTTCCACTCTGATTTTAATTATTTCTAGCCTTCTGCTACATTTGCTGTTGTTTTGCTCTTCCTTTTCTAGGGCTTTGAGATGAAGTGTGAGCTCATTTATTTGTTGTTTTTTTCTTTTTTTGAGGAATGACCACCAGGCGATGAATTTTCCTCTTAAAACTGCTTTCATTGTGTCCCATAGATTCCGATATGTTGTGTCTGTATTTTCATTTATCTCTAAGAATTTTTTGATTTCCTCCTTTATGTCTTCTGTAACCCATTGATCATTCAGTAACATATTGTTCATTTTCCATGTGATGTAGGATTTTTCCTTCCTTCTTTTATCATTGATTTCCAGTTTCATTCCATTATGATCAGATAAAATGCATGGTATTATCTCCACCCCTTTATATTTACTGAGGGTTGCCCTGTGGCATAATATATGGTCTATTTTTGAGAAGGATCCATGTGCTGCTGAGAAAAAAGTATATCCATTTGATGATGGTTGATATATTCTATATATGTCAGTTAAGTCTCTCTGGCTTGCGGCTCCGGCGGCGCCCGGGGCAGGGAGGCGACAGCCCCTCTCCGGCAAGTACCGCAGTCCCCGGGCCCCGAGTCCCGGCTGCCACAAACTGACACTTTTAATAAACCTACCAATTCCCGGCAGGACCCCCTTCACGTAATTTTGCTAGAAGTTCCTCAGTAGGTAGACTGCCGCTGTTCCAAAGGGTCTTTTTGATCCTGTTACTGTGGAGACATTAGAATCGCTGCTTCCTCGTCGGCGGCCATGTTGGATCCCCCCCATGAATACTTTTAATCTAACTATTTTGCTTCTATTTCAGGTTCCCCAAAATTTCCTTCAATGGACTGAATTATTTTCTCCATTGCCCCCTATTGTCTCTGATTGAAAATTCAATTCTTTTGAATATCAGAGCTGCTAAATAGATTGGTTGTCTAAAATTTCAGTTCTTTTGCTTTGGTATTCAAACCTTTCAAATAGTACATATTTTATAAATTTTATGAACTTGTGTACTTGTTAGATTTTTCTCAAACTTATCATCCAATCTTTCTCCTGAGTAATTTATTTCTGTCAAATATGAATTTTCTGAGAACTCTCCTGTTTTCCCATGTGTCTAGCATCCTCTTTTTTAAAGTACACATTACCTCTGAGGTTTTTTGACATGGCTGATATCATACGTTTGGAAGAGCTTTGAGTGACTCTCTCAGGCAGATTTCAAAGGTATGTGATTGTATATTTTGATTGCGTATATGTACCATTATAGCTTGTTATTGAATATTGTTATTTATTAGTTCCTAAATTGGAAATATAGAAACATTCACATCATATTTATCTTAGTGTCACTCGCTTAACTCCAATTTATTTAAATAAAATGTGTGTGCAAATATTGTTCCCAATTTATAGGTTGCCTTTTCATTCTGTTGATTTTTTCCTTTGCTATGCAGAATATTTTTGATTTGATGAAGTCCCATTTATTCATTTTGCTTTGGTTGACTGAATTTCCCATATTTGATGTAGGTTAATATCCAAAATTTGTAAAGAACTCATACAACCATATAGAAGAAAAGCAAATAATACAATTAAAAATGAGCAAAGTACTCCAGTAGACATTTCTTTAAAGAAAACCTTACAGGATATCTTGTAGTTGGCCACAATATCGATAGAGATGGAGGATATTCTAGTAAATGAAATAAACCAGACACCACCATGTGCTCTGTTTAGAAATTATTGTGTGAGAAATCTGACTATATTCTGTAACATATATTTCTTTATTTAAGATCAGGGGAAAATGCATTTATATTACAGTCTACACATGTTCTTTTGGCCATTCTGTTTTTAAACTAAACTTCTGCAATAATCTTAAAACTTAAATGTTTACTTTTATGTCCTCTCCCATCCTGGGTCTTAATTGGTCTTTTTATCCAACATTTGGGTTTAAAGAAAAGGGAGCCAATAGTGATAGGAATTCAGGTAAGTAGATTTTATCACTGTTCCGAAAAAGCAAAGAAAAGGAAATGTCATAAAAATAATGAATTCTAGAAAAAAAAATACCTTAATATTTTGAGAACAGTAAAAAAAAAAAAAAAAACAGACTTATTGTGACCATTAAGAGAAATTTTTGTTTCATTGGTACTGGAGATTGAACCCAGGTCTCATGTATGCTGGGCAAGTGCTCTACCACTGACCCACATCTCCAGCACAGAAAGTTGTTTAACTAGCACATCCTGTTAAATGGCTGAGCTAGTAGCAGCAGAAAGCTGTCTGGATGTGATGCACACAGCAAAACCCTAGGTAAGTGATCACTGCACATAGAACAGTGTTTTGTGTGTTAGGGGGTGTGGGGGGAGGGGGTGTATGACTGTACTCCCTGATTTATATATCAAGGTAAATCCATGTGTGTTTTGGCCTTTGAGCATGTTCTAACTGGACTTTGTCTTGTTCTCAAAATGTGCTTTCAAAAACATGTTCCCTGGCTTGCAGACCCCTTGACAGGGTCATGGCAGCCGAGCCAACCTTCCAAAGGGCCACTGTCATCTCCCTTCCAGGAAATAGCATCAAGTCAACAAATTGCTTGTTTGTGGTCTGTTTGTTTTCTCAGGTTTGGGTTTCCTTTGATCTTGGGTGAGCTCAAACTAATTTGGAATAAAATAAAAACAGTTCTTTGCTTCCCTACCTTTAATCAGTAATGTCTCTGTTTTAATTAGAAGCAAAAGAACAACTCTGTGTCAAAGGAGGCGAAGGACATGCAGTCCTGCCCTGGGAGAGGGAGTTGGAGCTCAGGGTGGACAGAAAGGCAATTTGAAAAATATCTGGCCTTGTTTTCTTAGAAAAGAGAGGGAAGGTTTTGCTTCACTCTAGTTTGTTACAGCACACCCTTTCTTTTTGTCACTTCTTTATCCTCCAGTAATTTTTGTAGCACTGCCCTATTTCCGATAGAGTCTGCAATCCCTGGCATTTCCCAGCAGAATCTGGATTTTAATCATTTACTCAAGTTGCTGAGTTAAACATTATTTTGTCAGAAGGTGTTATAGTGGCAAAGGTTGATATGTTTTGCTCCTTATTGACTCAGGACATGCACAACTTCTCACTCAGCCTTCCTCTTCTCACTCCTCTTTTAAGGGCTAAAGAAATTAGAAGTGGCAACTATTAATTTCATTAAAAAATCTTAGTACTGAAACCATTTATTCAAAATGAAAGATTTCATGAGCTAACCCAGGAGTCTCAAACTAGTGAAAAGACATTTTCAGATCTTACATATATGAGCATACAATGCTTTAATGTAACTATTTAGAGGAACATTTCTTTTATATCATTCCCCCTTATTTTGTTGAGTGTTTCCTCTTCACTCTCTTATGAATCATGCATAAGTGAGAATCCAAGCTTCTTTTTCAGTACAATGATTTTATTTTCCTGAACAGAAACCCTGACTGAAAAGTATTCAAAGTCAGGTTCCAAAATTAGCCAGCAGTAGAGAAGAAATCGGGTGGAAAGTTAACACACCCTTTTATTATACATCATGCAAAAATGAAACATGGACAGACACTTCATTATGTTTCTGTTTAGTTCTGATCATTTTTTTCCTGCTGTTTAACCAGTATCTCTTGTTCTCGAGAATATGGAGACACATTTGCAGCTTAGTGACTTGGGTCATCTAGTTCAGTAGTCCTCTCATTCAGATTCCAGTCAATGCTCTGTTCCTAATCTTCTCTGAAACAACTCTAGAACCCAATTTTTTTATCTGGTATAGGTAAGAAAAAAAGCACTGGAATCATTTATAAAATTTAGAATAGTTGCATCATTCTATTTATAAATGTAACTGAAAGATTATAAAGATTCTCCTTTTTTTTTGCCATTCTCATTTTTGAACATACTACTGTGAACACAGACTTTCATCCTCTTCATTTATTTTCTCCATTCTTAGTATCAGTGTGCTTTAGCTAGTCTCCATGAAATTTGATAAGAAAATATGATGAAAATGAGGTATTTAAAACTTTGTAGACAACAATGAGCCTGATTTTTAAAACAGTCACCATGGTCAATAAACCATTAATGATAACGATAAACGCTTTATGCTAGTGAATATTCACAGTGCTCTCCCTGTTTGTATTTCCTCTGGCCACTTACACCTTATTTTCTCTAATGAAGCCACCTTTTTAAATAAATGTATAGCTATCTAAACTCTCATTTTTGTGTTAGTCTCAGCGTTTTCTCAATTATCTCATTTTTTTTAGCAGAACTGGTTGTGGATTGGAATCATTTCTATAAAGTTGCTATAAAATTGACACCAACAACCAAAACTCAGCCAGATAAAATACTGCCAAAAATAGCATAAGTAGTACAAATTTTTCTTGTCTAATCCTACACGTTGGGGAAAAAAATAAAGGAAGGTGCTCTCTTTTCTACTATAAGCAGAAGAATTAGTTGTGTTGCGCAATCTGTCAGAGTTATTATCACAAGCACAAGTCCTACCTGGAAAAATTGGAGATAAAATTTTTGAAAGCTCAGAGAAAACAGGGAAATTTCTATTTAACTTTTGTAAAATTAAGTTTCTGAGACTGTGTCACTTTCACAGGTAAGGAAATGTCTACTGTGCCCACCTGGAAGCCCACCATGAAGATCCCTGTACATGGTGTCTCTAGATGCCATGGCAGATGGCAGCACCTGGAGTAGCTTGCTCTTGGGGCAACTACTGTGCTGGAACTAATGGAGCTGCCCCACCCCATCCTTGCTGCAACATTTCCCAGAAAAGAAGGTGAAAGAGGCTTTCCGTAACTTAGTCCTCTCCTTCGGGCACCCCTTACTTCCCACCATCATGGCATGGGAAAATTTTCAAGAAATTAGGCACATGAACTTTCTAGATGACAACACAGGATGATGGAAAACAAAAATGAGGGACCGTGAGCAAGAACCACTCGATTTTCACCTGTTCAACTGGGCCTGATTTGAATTCCAATGAGGCAGAGAAAAATGCTTTTGCCAGGTAAAGGACCATCTTAGAAAGGTAGGTCACAGGTTCTTTTGTTGCTTAGTAAAAATCCGTAGCTGGAACTCAGTATGGAGTCTTAGAGTAGGCAAGAATGGGGCAGCTGCTTCCCTAGCACAGCACTCGTGTCTCCTCTGAATAAATGAGGAGCAAATTAGTTCAAAAACATTGTTTAGACAATCGCAAAATCATCAGCTAACTTGGAACGATAAATGACTCTGTCTTTAAAGCTTCAAATAACATGATTTAAACATATAACTCCAGGCCTTCCTGGAAAACTCAGATAATCAAACTATAGATTTTTTTTCCAAAGTCATACCTAAACTTCCTGAAAGTTTTCCCACTTATACTGCTATCTACCTCTAAAATGATTGAAGGTTAGAACAACGAAGTTAAATACTTTACTATTTTGCATCTTCATTTTAAGTTATATGTATATATATACTCATCATATGCAAAACCAAAAATATACATTTTTTTCTTCTTTTTTTGTTTCCATGCTGGGGATCAAACCCAGGGCCTTGTACATGCAAGGCAAGCACTCTACCAACTGAGCTATATCTCCAACTCAAAACCAAATATTTTAAATTTCCAAACCAGTGCTAAAGAGGTAGTAGGATTGTGTGTATGTCATTGATTTTATCACCTAATTCAACAAAAGGACAACTAATTGATAGCATGTTAATTTAACAAGGAGATGGCGTGGCAGCAGAAGCTAATCTCCTTCCCATACTTCTAATCTTATAGAGAGATACGATTCAGTGCTTTAAAATTGTTCTCTAACAGGCCCATCTGTTAGGGACTTTCCTTCCACGTGTTCTATTGATCGCTGGGAGAAGAGGGTTGAAGAATCCATTCTGATAGTAGATCTGTGCATTCTTTTACATTTTGTTTGTATCAATCTGGGCTTTATGTATTTTGAAGATTTTTTTCATCTTTTTTTTTATCATCTTATGTTTAAGATGCTTTACCATCATATGACCCAGGCATACCACTTCTTGGTTTTTATTCTAAAGAATTAAAGTCAGCATACTAGAGTGGCACACGCATACCCTTGTTTATTGCAGCACAATTCCCAATCACCATGAGAAAAGCCTAGGTATTCATCCACAGATGGGTGGACAAAGAAAATCCAGTATATGTACTCAATGGAGTTTTATTTAGCCATAAATACAAATAAAATTAGGTCATTTGCAGGAAAATGGATGAAATTAGAGACTATTTGTTAAGTGAAATAAATGGTACTCAGAAGGTCAAGAGTCATATGTCTACTCTCACATGTGGAAGCTAGAGAGAACAAGGAAAAGAAAGATTGGGGCCGATTTCATGAAAATCAAATAGAGATCAGTAAAGGAAAGGGATCAAGTAGTGGGAAGTAGGGTGGGAGAGGCAAAGGGCTAGGGAGTGTTGTTGGCCGAATTAAATTGTCATATTGTGTATTGTGTGCATGTACAAATAAGTAACAACAAATCCTATCAGTGTGTACTATTATAATGCACCCATAAAAGATGTGGGGAAAAAAGATGTTTTTATCATTGTGAAATACACATCACATAAAAGTTACCCTTCTCTCTTTTTTTTAGCATATAGGTTCAGTGGCATTAAATTAAGCTGTAAGATTGCCACATACATCTTAATTATTTTCATCTTGTTAAAATTGGAATTCTGCATCCACTAAACAATAACTTCACATTGTTCCCCCTCTCATTCCCTGGCAACCTCCATTCTACCTTTGTCTCTATAATTTTGGTCACTCCAACTACCTCAGATGAGTAGAATCATATAGTATTTATATTTTAATCACTGCCTTATTTAAATTGGCATAATGTCCTCCAGGTCCATCCATGATGTAGCATACCTCAGAATTTTCTTTCCTTTTAAAGGCTGAATAATGTTACATTGTGCATGAACATTTTGCCTATCCATTTCTCTGTTAATGGATGATTGGGTTACTTCCACATTGTAGCTACTGTGAAAAATACTACCAGGAACATGGGTGTGCAAATATCTCTTTAGTTCCCTGCTTTCAGTATATTTGGACATATAAACAGAAGTGGAAATTCTGTAGTATATGGTAGTTCTATTTTTCATTTTTAAGGAACTGCTATACTGTTTTTCCACAATGGGTGTCATATTTTATATTCCCACCAACAGGACACTAAGATTCCAATTTCTCTACATTCTCACCAACACATTTTCTGGTTTTGTTTGTTTGCTTGTTTAAAATAGCCATTCTAATGAATGTGAGGAGGTATCACATTATAATTGGATATGTTTTCTTATAAAGATTAGTGACCAGTGGAATGTAATAGAGACCTCAGAAATAAATACCGATGTGTATGATTAAAAGTTTTTTGACAAGAGAGCCGAAATCATTCAATGGGTAAATGAGTCTTTAAAACCAACAACATTGGGAAAATTGGATATCCATATGCCAAATAATGAAGTTGGACCTTAATAACATCATATGAAAATATTAACTCAAATTGCATTAAAGAATGAAATGTTATTTACAAAAGCTATAGAGAAATGTATGAGTCAACAGCTTCAGGACATTGAATTTGGCATGATTTTCTGAATATGACAACAAGGAAATAATCAACAACAACAAAAATAGATTGGAATTTATGAACATTTTTAAAACTTGGGCATCAAGATGGTTTCAACACTGTCAAAAAGACAACCTGTAGAATGAAATAAAATATTTGTGGATGATCTATCTTAATATCTGGATTGAGCCAATTCCCACTCCTTGATATATATCCAAAGGATTTTAAATCAGCATACTACAATGACACACCCACAATGTTTATAGAAGCTCAATTCACAATAGCTAAGCTGTGGAGCCAACAAAGGTGCCATTCAACAAATGAATGGATAAAGAAAATACAGTATATATACACAATAGAGTATTAACCAGCCATAAAACATGATTATGACATTTTTCAGTAAACAGATGGATATGGAGATTATCAAGTTAAGCAAAACAAGCCAATCCCCAAATACCAAAGATGGAATGTTTTCTCTGATATGTGGAAGCTAACTCAAAAGATGGGGCAGGAAGAATAGAAGTTAGGTGGATTAAACAAAGGGGAATGAAGGGAAGGGGGGACAGGAAAAGGAGAGACAGTGGAATGAATCTGAGATAACTTTCCTATGCACATATAGGAATATATTACAGTGACTGTCACCATCACGTACATCCACAAGACTGAGATCCTAAATAGAATAAGATATATTCCATGTTTTTATAATTATACCAAAATGGAGTCTACTGTCATGTATAACTAAAAAGAACCAATAATAAACTAAATAATTATTTTCATAATTAGCAAAAGATAAGAGTAGACATTTCTCCAAAGAAAATGCATAATTTGTTTTGTGTATTTTGAAGCTGTATGGTTAGCCACATACACAGTTAAGATGTTAATCTTCTTGAGGAGTTGACTCTTTGACTGTAATGCAATATCTCTCTTTGCTCCTAGCTACCACCTCTGCCTCATGGTCTACTTCTTCTGATACTCATTTCATCACTTTTGTTTTCTTTCCATGACTCTTCCATGATGTATCTTTCAGCATGGTTTCACTCGTAACTTATTTTGATCATGCAATTAAATAACCTTTTATGAGTAAAATATATTTGAATCATTTATTTTTTAAATCCAGTCTGACAATGTCCACACTTTAATTATTTTGTTTACAGTTGTACATTTAATATAATTAGTGACATTTAAAATTATGCCTACCAAATTATTAGTTTTTGCTTTCTGTTCTCATGGCTGTACATTCCTTCATCTCCCAGTTTTACTTTCCTTTGAATTATTTGAACATTTCCCTTTGAACAGACTGAGGGTTTTACTATGCTATTTCTTCTTCCATTTACTTCAGGCTACATTTTTTTTTCTGAAAGCAGTAGCTGGAGTGCCTGAAAATTATGCCTTTTGTTTTTGTATGTTTTTATTGTCAGAGTTTGTGATCCACCATCAACTTTCATCATCTCTGCAAACTTACACTGCAGAGGAAGTCTCAGTCCTGCTAGCTATTGCTCTCAGTCCCTGGTATGGTCTGGCTATTGCTGAATTCTGGGTTCCTGGTGGTGGTTGGCAAGAGTTTCACTCTGGTAGGTTCAACCCCAGCTTTTATCCTGTGTGTGCAGCCTCCTAAGATGGAAGAATGGAGGGTCTTCATATATATATATATATATATATATGAATGAATTCAGAAGCAGCTGGAATTTTTGGTATCATTTACCAAGAAGTTGAAAGCTACTTTCTGCAGTCTTTTACAAGCAAGAGGATCCCTGTGGTTTCCTGCATTGTCCTCAATTTTCGTGTGAGTTACTAAGGGAGTTTCATTTTAAAAAGCTTGCAAGACAGAATCCGGACTCACATTCATTCTTCCTGCCTTGTATGGAAGTTAGCCCATCCTTGGTCCTTAGTACTTTATTTGTCTTGATAAAATCCCACCTGCTTTTTAAATATTTGCTTTTATGGCAACTGCTAAGCAGTCTCTTTTTCCTTCAATATTTTGGCCACGGGAGCTAGTTCTTTTGCCCTATTTCCTCTTTGGGGATATATTTCTCTTTGGAATTTAAGTAATTTGGTTCAATTGCAAACTCAGCTTTCTGATAGGCTCAAGAAAAGTTATGATTTTGCAGTTTGTTTTGATGTCTCTGTTCAAATCAGAGGAATGTTCTTTCTCGTATTTTTTTTCTTTACATCTTAGCCAGAAGTAGGAATCCCTTACTCTGACTTGGCCGCAACTGCATTATCTAAAGATTAATGAATTAAAATGTAGCTACAATGAACTGTAGAAATAAATGCATTGACAAGCTTTGTGCTGATAACACCTTAACTTGAAGATGGTAAGCCATGTTGGAAACTCTTCCAACATCAATCATCAAACAAAAAGCGAAAAGTAGGATCAAGCTGTCGCACATTTGTCTATGGAAGGAGAGTAGCCAGGTTTATTCATTGAAACAGAATGTGTTAAAGTTTCCTCCCACATTTCTTTGTGTGTGTGTGTGATTTTACCATTATTTTTAATATTCTGTAATTTTTTTTCAAACTTTATATGATTTACTCCTTGAAATTTTGCAATGATTTAAATTATTAAACCTTTGGATGGTAATGGAATCACACTGTAGTCCAAAAGGAAGGGACATTGATTTAAGATCCAAAGAGAAATGACATTGACAAGGGCAATTTTATTAAGAGATAGGCAATCCATAAATCATCTCCATTAGTTTAATAGAAGCTTAGTTCCATTTTCCAAACATGTGTATTATTAACAAAATGTAAATTATCATAGTGAAGGTCATTTTTGTTCACTGAACTTTTACTTAGGTCAGAAAAGAAAATGCTCCAAGATATTTTAGAAACCATTTTAACAATGTGTACAGAAATAAAATGGCTTTATCCATTAATGCTTAGTTCAACAGAAAATTAAATTAACTAGAACATCCTATTCCCAGAGAAATCCAGTTTTATAATAACAAAAATACCTTAGAAATATTTATAAGGATTTCTTCTAGGAAGGTCTCTGCCTTTTCATCAATGTGTGTCCATTTCTTCAAGATCCCTCCAATGTAGAACAAAGTTTTATTATCACTTGACAAAAAATATAAAGCAGTTTATCATCACATAATATTTTAGTAGAAAACCAAATATATTTTCTGTGTGTTCATAGAAATTTACATCTGGAATTAATTTATGTATGCAAATAATAGTATAAGGCATTTTAACAACTTTTTTGAAAATATCCAAAAATGAACAGTGCATTTATTCTGCGAGTGTTAGACATGAACTAATAGTTAAAGAAAAGAAACAATAAAGAACCATTGCCTTGGACACACTGGTGTGTGGCTATCTGCACTTGTCAAGGGCTAGCTCTTCTCCTGTCTTTGTGTCATCACACACATCACATACCCAGCGTTCACTTTTCTTCTTTCAGGAGCATCCTTAATTTTAGTCCCATTCCGAATATGCCGTGAATAAACTTGGTACTTGGTCCATAAACCTGCCTGGGTAATTTTTAATCCAGTCTAAATTTTTCATACATTGATGAACTGACATCTTTGCTTACATTTATTTTCTTTTTTTTATGGAATGAAACACAAGACCTTTTGGACATCAACAGTGTGTATGTTAAAGTGGTACTAAGATGAAGACCTAAACAGACACATAGACCAATGGTACAGAATAGAAGACACAGAGACAAACCCACAAAAATACAGTTATCTCATACTAGCGGAAGACAGTATAAACATACAATGGAGAAAAGATACCTCTTCGACAAATGGTGTGGAGAAAATTGGAAATCCACATGTAGCACAATGAAATTAAACCCCTATATCTTACCCTGCACAAACTCAACTCAAAGTGGATCAAAGATTTAGGCACTGAAACAGAGACCCTGTACCTAATAGAAGAAAACAGGCCCAAATCTTCACCATGTCAGCTTAGGATATGACTTCCTTAATAAGACTCCTAAAGTGTAAGAAGTAAAATTAAAAATCAATAAATGGGATCTATTCAAACTAAAAAGCTTCTTCTCAGCAAACAAACAATCAATAACATGAAGAGAGAGCCTACAGAATGGGAGAAAATCTTTACGACATGTATCTCAGATAGAGCATTAATCTCTAGGATATATAAATTACTCAAAAAATTCAACACCAGAAAATCCTGAATAACCCAATCAATAAATGGGCTAAGAAACAGAACAGATACTTCACAGAAGAAATAAAATTGATCAACAAATATATTTTAAAAATGTTCAACATCTCTAGAAGTTAGAGAAATGCAAATCAAAACTACTCTATAATTTCATCTCACTCAAGTCAGAATGGCGATTATCAAGAATATAAGCAACAATAAATGTTGGTGAGGATGTTGGTGGGGGGAGGTATACTCTTACATTGACAGTGGGACTGCAAATTGATGCAACCACTATGGAAAGCACATTGGAGGTGCTTGGAATGAAACCACCATTTTACCCAGCTATCCCACTTCTTGGTCTATACCCAAAGGACTTAAAACAGCATATTACAAGGACACAACCACATCACTGTTAACAGCAGCCCAATTCACAATAGACAGAATGTGGAACCAACCCAGATGCCCTTTAACAGATGAATGGATTAAAAAAAGTGGTAAATATGCATGATGTAATATTACTGAGCCTTAAGGAAGAATGAAATTATGGCATTTGTAGGTAAATGGATGGAACTGGAGACTATCATGATAAGTGAAATAAACCAATCTCAAAATCCAAAGGCCAAATGTTTTCTCTGTTATGTGGATGCTAATTCACAATAAGGGGAGGTGGGCTAGAGAAGAATAAAGGTACCTTGGTTTAAACAGAAGGGAGTGGAGGGAACAGGTGTGGGATTAGAAGAACAGTAGAACGAATCGGACATTATTACCCTATTTTCACATATGACTATATGACTGGTGTAATTCTACATCATGTACAACCAGAGGAATAAGAAGTTATACTCCGTTTATGTATGATCTGTTAAAAGTTATTCTCTTGTCATGTATAACTAATTAGAACAAATAAAAACTATTTAAAAAATTTTTAAAAATTATTTTCAATGTTTCACCAAAGTCTTTTCATTATTGAGAAATACATAAGTATTATGCAGTACTGATAACTACTTTAATCTCTACCACTCCTTGAAGTTCTCATTGATATAAAGAGAGAGAACAGTCCTTACTGTGCTTTGTATACCTATAGCTTAGTTATTATGTGAGTTTGGGCATATCTTGTGCTTTTTAATGACCCATTCAGTGGTTCTATGCAGTATTATTGTACTGAGGCTAGAGGCTCTTCTCCCTCATGTTGAACTCTGGAGGGAACTGGTAAAAAATGAAGAGGGATTTAAAATATTCAATGGAATTTTAAAAACAATGGGCTTCCAAGCTCTATTTATAACACAGGAACTGTTAGAAATAGAAAGATTTCTAGCCTCCTAATCATTAATAAACACAAATATTTCTATAACATATTTTGAATTTTTTCTTGATTTTTGATGATACCCTTTTAGTGACTGGTGCTCTCCCCAAATTTCATTTATAGACTTAATTAATTGAGTCAATATCCAAATCCCCATAATTTCTGAGTTTAAATTCTACGAAGACCAATTCTATCCTACATAGACCAATTCTAATTTGCTTTCTCTTGAAAAATCTGTGAAGAACAATGCTCACAACCCAGAGCAAAAACATTGTTCCTCTGTGCCCACGTCCCTTCCTTGAGCTATCTGTGCTTTCTTTTCTCTAGAGGTATGCCCTGTTTCCCTACCCTTGCCACAATACCAGGGGGTTGGCACATGAACAAAGCAGGACTTTCCTTGGCTTTCTTAGTTACATGAGAGAAGATCTTCTTTTGCTTACAGAAAAAGAGAGAAGATCTTCTTTTGTTCCTTCATCAATAGTGAGGGACTAGTTAATATACTTCATCTGTATTGTATCACATCTTTCCTTTCCTTTCTCCCTTAACAATTCCTATTTCACCCTCCATGTCAAGCCTTTTCTAGACTCTTTACTAGACAAATGCTTTGTCTTTCAAAGATATGCATTCTTTCAGTGTTTTCCTTAAAACGAATTTCTGAGAAATGAGCAGAAATCTGTTACGTGACCAATGTAGAATGCTGGGTACCAGCTCCCTCTTTGTTCTTAATGCTATTTTTCTGCTAACAAAGCCCATGCTGGCATTGCTTCAGTGGCATTCCATCATCTAATTTGCTTGCATAGAGTTTGCCATCAAGAAAATTTCTGAAGCCTCCTAGCGGGTCATCAGAGGGAAGAACAGGCTGATGGTAGAGTGTGAAGCCCTGGTCCACCTCCCTGTGAGGCTGTCTGCAGGCTGAGGGCACTGTTTCACTGTGCAATCACTTCTCCTTCCAGTTCCTGTCCCTCTACTCCTGCCATTGAGTCTGAGCATGGTACCTGCTCCTCTACTGTTAACTCGGGTTACTTTCAGATTCCCCTATTTTTAGTTTATATCTTTGTTTAATTTTTTTGTGAATAAATATTCTTAAAATGATCTTGTATTGAAGGTGCCATTTGTTTCTATCTCATGCATGTTGAATAAGCTAAGAACAAATGGCAGTCCTTTATTGATCAATGGATATAACTTTTCAGGTGGCATTGACCCCTCACTCTGAAGGTGAAACAGAATGATGTATTGACTCTTGCACCAGGTACTCTGCAATGATTTTTACACAGGTACTTCCTGATGTGATAAAAGCTTTAAATTTTTAGAATTTGGTTAAAATTGTGACTTTACTTCATTAAGTCTGTGACTTTGATGTGAATCAGTTAAATCATCTATATCATAGGGATGATAATGTATCATTTTAAAGCCAGCTACAAAGAGCAAATGGATGAAATATTTTGATATCCTTATAGAAAATAGGGAGTTTAGTATATCTCTCATAATGCATTACTTTCTGGTATCCTTATATTTCACAACAGATTATAGCATAAATCATATGAGTTGAGAATCTGCCTTTGTTTGTTAATTCAGAAATTGCACGGCATCCACTACAGTTTTAGTACTTCCCAGAGTTTAGTAAACTAAGCTTCGTACATTTAGAAATCCTGAAGTTGCAGAAGCCTCGTTTCTGTTCCCTTATCTTGTATTAGTTTTATGACTATTTATCCTTATTTATAAAAAGGAATATTTGGAATAGATAATTTGATGGCATTTTCTGGAGATAAAAACGTGAGATTTGTACATATGTTTTTTATGCATTTTGGGATACGGTTCATTAAAAACTATTTAGACTTAATAGCAGAAGTTTACAGAATTGGAACATATACATGTTTTAATAATTACCAAAAATGACATTGTGGTACAAATTATTTCTTCTGTAACTTACATTTCCTGAAAGTTTCCTCTTTTAGCCAACTTACCCCATCATCATCTGGATTTTGTTACAATTTATAAGAGCTTCCAGGCAACAGGTCTTTATTCTTTACCACAAGTCATGATTACTGACAAATATTCACATTTTTTTTTTCAAATTGAAAATAGTCTAAGTACTATGAATTAATTGTTTGGCTTTAATAAAATAACATTTTGTTAAATTATTAAAATGATAGTATACTAAAATAGTACTAAGTATTATCTAACAAAAATGTTTTATTAATATCAAAATAATATTTTGCAAATATTATTACAAAAGGTATTTAACAAAACATTATAAGTCCAAGCCAAACTACTATAGGTAAAAGGTAACTATTGATATAAATAAAATGCTTCCACAATTGATATTTCACCAGTCACATACAATTACATTAATAGATACATTCTCCTCAGCAAGTGCAGTTGAAGATAAAAATAGGAAATGTTTTTTTTTACATGTAGAGATAATGACTATGAGTGTTTGCTCACAATAAATGCAATCCCAGGTTCCCGTCCTCTTAGTGATTCTTATTCGAAAGTATTTGTGCTGTAATGGAAGGAAAAAGATATCTAAGACAGAAGAGTAAGAAGTACAATCTAAAGGTTTTTGGGTGCAGTGTACACTTCCTGAAGGCCACTTCTCCGTTCAAAAAGGAAGTGCTTGAAAATATTCTGTGAGAAGCTTTGCCTCTTCCCTCAGGAGTTTTGTGTTTCTGTGTGTTTACATGGGTTTGCCCACAAGACACAAAAACTCTTCGGACCTGCTGTAGAATCATGGAAATAGTAAGGGGAAGGACACACCCCATTTGATAGATCCCTTGAATACCAAATGGACCCTGTGTTTGACATTTTGGGTAAACATTCATAATTCTGCCACTCATAGGTTACTATTTCAATTTATTTATAATATTTCCTTTCTGAATGTATCTCTAGTCACGTGTCTAGCAATTTTTACAGAGGTGAGAAATATATTCAAGTGGTGTTCATCTTTTAAAATCTCTAAACATGTGTTGTTAAATTGCCCTCCTCTGATAAGATTATGAATACTTTAAAAAGCAGCATAAGAAGTAAAGTCACACTAAGATCATTCATGTTGATGAATCCACTCTCTAATTGCAACCCTTTTAGCATGAAGTCAAAACCTGTAGTCAATGGCAGTTCTCTGAAAAGCCATTACTCTATTTGTTTCAGATACACCCTTTGTTTTTAATGTTTGTCCAGTTAATTTAATCTAGATCTCTCCTTCTTTGCTTGACCCCTCATGAAACTGGAGAATGACTGACAGCTAATTGATTATCCTCCGCTGTATCTAATATGGGTTTTTCTGTCTTTTCATTTTTTTTTTAATTTTTTTTTTTCACGTTAGAGACAGACAAGGGAGAGGTGCTTGGAATTGTTTGTAATTGGAGTTGTTTTTATATTTCCAGTGAGTCAATTCTAGCCGGGAGCCCATTTGTTTCAGGATTACTTTATGACTGAGAAAGAAGAGAATCTTTCCTCTAGGACATTGGTTCAAGTTTATTCAAAATTACATGCAAAAGCAGTCCCACAGATGGTTTCTCTGTAGCCTACCCGAATTGAACAGATCATCCCAGATTTGCTCTCAGCAGTGGACAAATGCCCACTTCGCAAATCCCTGGCTGTCAGTCTTCAAGGAGCAAAGCTCCCTGGAATGCAGATGAGAGAATCACAACCCTTGGAGGAGGCCTCCCTCCGGGCAGTGCTCAAGTGCATCTGCTTTGCTGCAAGGCAAGTTCTCTACCACTTGGGAGATCCACCCAGAAGACTTCAAAAATCCTCGCCTGGGGACTTTAAGACCACATTTTACTGACAGTTTAAAACGGAGTTTTTATGTGGTTAACCTTTAGCTGTGTATTTTTTAAAAGTCTGTATTTGGAATCTTAAAACTCTTTCAAACCAATTGCAGGTCCTCGTGTCCACTACCACGTCAGCCCTCAGCGAACTCCTTTTGAGTGTTTATTATCTCTATTATCATTTATGGCCTATCAGAGCTCTGTTATTGTTGCTCTTGTTATTATTTTTGTAAACCTGCCTTGAACTCTAAGAAGATTATAAATATCTTGGGGTTAGTGGCAGGACACTTTATCTTTGTCTATTTCCTAAAGGACCTTTGAGCAAAGTGGGTGTTGTCATGAGGTACTGAGTACTTGCTGACAGTTTTCAAAATGAGGAACATGCCCTTGGGGAACTTTTTAAAAAATAAATTTAACTTGATCATATGGAAAGTTTGTGGCCTACTCAAAGATTAGTATTTTGCAGCATTTATTTTCAAAAGTAAAATACTTAAATTAGAAATAGTGTTCATTTGAAAGAAAGGAAAAAGGAAAGCACATTGAATCTCACTGCCTTTCATTATAAGTTTTAATATTAGTAATTCCAGGTAGTGGGCAAACTAGGCTTAACAATTAATCCAAAGGTAAAAAGTTAGTCTTCGATTTTTCTAACTTTCAAAAATAATATCTATTGGAAACTCAAATTAGAGAATTGGGGTTGGGACAAGAACTGCTTATGTTTTCAAATATATAAAAAAATTTTAGTCTGTGGAGTATTGATCATCATCTTTATAGACTGTTTTATGAATAGGCAGTTCACAGGTTCCCTCTAAACCAGTATATACCTGGCTTGTGCCAAATGCCCTGAGAAATTGTGAGTAGCCTCTCCTCTGCCCTTCTCGTGCAATATGTCATAATTGAGATAATAAATTTAATTGTCACTGCACAAACTCAATGTCTAAGTGAAGATGCTTATTTTCAAAAATGGAAACCCAGTTAAACCAACTCTACAAAAAGGAGTTATTCAAAGATAAAAGAGTGCTATAATTTGCTGGTTTACTGCTTAAAATGATTGGTGGCATTTTCAAGTAGTAAAGTTTAAATATATATATATATATATATATATATATATATATATATTTATTTCTGGTCAGCTCTAAACTAGATCACTGTTTGCAGACTCAAACCAGAATTAAGTATTTCTGATATTCGTACTTTGTTCGTGCAAAGTAAATTAGAATCTGGTGTATTTTAAAGACTTTTTAAAAGAATGTTTGAATTCTTTCCTTCAATTGAAAACAATTCTTTGAGAGAACATTTAGATCTGATTAAAACTCCTCAAATGGAGGAGAAACAAATGATTTCATCACAGAATAACAGAGCATGTGCATGCTGCCTTGAAGTTCAAAGGGATGATGAATTTCTAGTATACTTAATGTGTTATTAACAATCAAGAGACTTTTGGGGTCAAGAGCATTGTTTCTACAATTAAGATCAAAACTCTTCACATGGGCTAGAGGTATAGCTTTGTTGTAGAATACTTGCAAGCATATATCAGAAAATACTTCCAAGATAATAAATCCATCATCCCAAAGAAGATCATAAAAATTCAATCCCCATATTACTTGCATGTAAGTGTGCACACACATTCAAAACACACAGATTGAGTTTCTGGCAGACCATTGACTGATGTGAAAGGAAAGTATTAACTTCTTAGAAGAAAATACAGGAAAATATACTTGCTTCAAATATAGAAAGAAATCCTAAATAAAATTTGTTAAGTGCTAAGCATAAAAGAAAATGTTTCTTTTTTTTTTATTGGATGTTCACAACTTTACAAAGCTCATGACAAATCATATTTCATAAATTAGAATCAATTGGGTTATGAACTCCCATTTTTTCCCAAATACAGATTGCAGAATCACATCGGTTACACATCACATTTTTACATACTGCCATATTAGTGACTGTTGTATTCTGCTACTTTTCCTATCCTCTACTATCCCCCCTCCCCTCCCCTCCCATCTTCTCTCTCTACCCCATCTACTGTAATTCATTTCCCTCCATGTTTGTTATCCCATTCCCCTCGTAAACTCTTAAATGTAATTTTGTATAACAATGAGGGTCTCCCTCCATTTCCATGTGATTTCCCTTTTTTTTCTCCCTTTCCCTCCTGCCTCATGTCTCTGTTTAATGCTAATCTTTTCTTCCTGCTCATCCTCCCTGTTCTGTTCTTAGTTGCTCTCATTATATCAAGGAAGACATTTGGTATTTGTTTTTTAGGGATTGGCTAGCTTCACTAAGCATAATCTGCTCTAGTGCCATCCATTTCCCTGCAAATTCTGTAAAGGAGCTAGATATCAAATCAGAGACTCTCCGTCTGATAGAAGAAAAAGTTGGCTCCAATCTACAGATTGTGGGGACGGGCTCAAAATTCCTTAATAGGACACCCATAGCACAAGAGTTAATAACAAGAATCAACAAATGGGACTTTCTTAAACTGAAAAGTTTTTTCTCAGCAAGAGAAACAATAAGAGAGGTAAATAGGGAGCCTACATCCTGGGAACAAATTTTTACTCCTCACACTTCAGATAGAGCCCTAATATCCAGAATATACAAAGAACTCAAAAAATTAGACAATAAGAAAACAAATAACCCAATTAACAAATGGGCCAAGGACCTGAACAGACACTTCTCAGAGGAGGACATACAATCAATCAACAAGTACATGAAAAAATGCTCACCATCTCTAGCAGTCAAGGAAATGCAAATCAAAACCACCCTAAGATACCACCTCACCCCAGTAAGATTGGCAGCCATGATGAAGTCAAACAACAACAAGTGCTGGCGAGGATGTGGGGAAAAGGGTACTCTTGTACACTGCTGGTGGGACTGCAAACGGGTGGGGCCAATTTGGAAAGCAGTATGGAGATTCCTGGGAAAGCTGGGAATGGAATCACCATTTGACCCAGCTATTGCCCTACTCGGACTATTTCCTGAAGAGCTTAAAAGAGCACACTACAGGGATACTGCCACATCGATGTTCATAGCAGCACAATACACAAGAAAATGTTTCTTAATTGGAGTAGATGAAAATCAAGAGCTTCTGTACATGAAAGCATACTGAAGAAAAAGCAGACACACATAGATCCATAGATAAAATTAAGAAAGGGTGTTTTCAAAATCCATAACTAACTCTTAAAAATCAGTAATAAGTCACCTAAACAATCCCTAATTTGCGTAAACGTCTAAAAAATGCAATGTTCTAAAGAGAGCACAAAATGGGTACAATTAGAAGAAAATTTTGATCAACCCTTTATGCTGCTGGTGGAAATGTAATTTAACATTATTGTATTATCCTATAAATTTGAGAATGTGCACATCTATGACTCAGAAAGTCCACTGTTGGGTATACTCTGCACAGGACTCCTGTTCACAGTGTACTAGGAGTGTTTTAGTAATTGACGGTTACATAACAAAGCACTTGTAAACATAGTGGTTTAAATAAAATTTCTTTTATTAAGCACATACTTCTCTGGGTCGGGAATTCAGGCAGAGTTGATCAATGATTCTTCTAGTCCAAACGGCATCATTGCAGTTATTCAGTGGTGTTCTACCAGCGACTGATCTCAGCTGGACTTTCCATAAAGACTTGCCTCATGTGCTGCTGGTGTCCCAATGGGGACAGTCAGAAGGTGGTTCCTGGTGAAAGGTCTCCTCTGCCTCTCTTTATTTAATCCCAAAGTTGTTCTATGAGGGTTCCTCAGTTTACTCTGTAACTGCACTACAGGCCACATTGCTCTGGTTTTAAGATATTAAGGCAGAAATTGCTATGGTCCAGACCAGAATTAAGAAGAGAGGAATAGTGCAGATTTTTTATTGAAAGAATGTCAAAGAATTTACAACCATTTTAAAGCTAGAATGTTCTTAGAAGCATTGTTTATAATGTCTCTCTAAAACAAAATTATATCATAGTTCATATAATAGAACACAATATGACTATAAAAATTAAATGAGGGACAGTTCATTGCTATCAAACAAATGAATCTTGACACCTACTTTGTTGTTCTTGTTTTTTACATGAATATTTTTTCAAGAATATAATATATTGTTATTAGCTATAGTCACCATGCCACACAATAGATCTCTTGAACATAATTGACATTTGCAGTCCTTTGGCCAAATTCTCCCCAAAACCCTCTACCTCTATCCCCTGACAACCACTATTTTACTGTCAAATTCTATGAGTTCAACTTTATTAGATTCCATATAAAAGCAAGGCCATGCCTTGCTTTTCTTCAGTGTGGCTTGTTTCACTTAGCATAATGTTTTCTAGGTTCACCCATGCTGTTTCAAATTATAAAATGCTTTTTCTTTTCAAAATCTGATTTGTATTTCATTGCTATGGTTTAGATATTGGATGTCCCCCAAAAGCTCATGTGTAAGAAGATGCAAGAGAGTTTAGAGGTGAAATGATTGGGTTATGAGAGTTCTAACATCTTGGTACATTAATCCTCTGATAGAGATTAGAGATTAACTGTGTCATTGGGGCATGCCTTTGGGATATATATTCCATTCTTGGCGAACAGAGGTCTCTCTCAGCTTCCTGGTTCTTGGTTGCATGACCTGAACTGCTTTCCTCTATCACATTCTTTGGCCATGATGTTCTACCTCACTACTGGCCCAAAGCAATGGAGCCAGCTGTCTTTAGATGAGACCTCTGAAAGCTCAAGTACCACATAAACTCTTCCTCCTTTAAAATAGCTCTTATCAGGTCTTTTGATCAGAGCAATGGAAAAGTTAAACATGCATTGTGCATTTGTGTCACATTTTCTTTATTCCTCCATACATTAATGAGCACTTAGGTTGATTCCACACCTTGGTTATTGTGAGTAGTGCTGCAGTAAACATGGGTGCAGCTATCTCTTCCACATACTGATTTCATTTCATTTGGATACATATACTTCGTAGTGGGATTGCTGAATTTTATGTTTGTTCTTATTTATAGTTTTTAGAGGAACTTCCACAATAGCTATCTAATTGACATTTCCATCAGTATTGGCTAAAGTTTCCTTTTTCTCAACACCCTCAACACTTATTTTCCATCTTTTTGAAAACAGCCCTCCTCAGAGGTGTGAAACCTTGTGTCTCACTGTGTGATAACTTCTAACATCTCACAATTAGAAATTTTCATTTCTCTGATGATTAATGATGCTGGATATTTTTCAATCTTCTTCTTGACGCTTATCTCTTTGAGACATACCTGTTCAGATCTTTTGCCCATTTTAAATTGTTTTTGATTGTTTTCTTTCCATAGAGTTGTTTTAGTTTCTTCTGTGTTTTGGATATTAACCCTAATCAGTGTATGCTAAATGGTTAATATCATACATTGCAAATATTTTCTTTCATATCATAGGTTATCTATTTATTGTTAATTCTTTCCTTGGCTGTGCTAAAGCTGTTTTAGTTTGATGTAATCTAATTTATTTGTTGTTGTCTGTAAATGGTTCTGTTGCTCCTTATCTAATCCTTTGATTAATCTTCATGATTTTAGACATTTTACTTTTTTATCTTCCTTTTGAGAATTTGAAATGTTCTGTTCAGAAGCCAGGCTTCATCTGTTGTGAAGTTTCTTCCTGTGACACTGAAGTCTTTAGTTATGTCTGTTCAGCTTCTTTTATCCCGTGAACTCATGGTCTACTGCTAGAATTCCTAAAATCTCTCCTGCCATGATGATGTTCCTTTACTTTCGTGTCTTGTGCTTTTTATTTCTCAAGATGCTGTGATGAATGTAAGTACATAGTTAATCATCCCATACAACAGGCTCTCTGAAAACATTTTCACAACTGTAAAAATAATGAGAATATTGAACCCGAGAAAACAGGATCCAAAATTAAAACAATTCACATTTTTTTAAGTCTTTAGAAAGGACTCAATAAGTGTTAGTTCTCTACACTCAATACTTAAATTTATGTTAATTTTGAATTCTAGAAAATTCTAGTCAAAACCAGAAAGGGGAATATGATCTATTTATTATTTTGGTTTATTCAAATATATATTCAAAATAGAATAATGAACATCCTAATAATAAAATATTGAACTTTGGCTGGGAGTTTTTTCAGAATTTTGGAGGCCAATAATGTCTCCTCGAATTTAAAAAGCTCTTGCATAATAACGTTTTAATGAGTTCAAGTGTAAATGTAAATAAGTGAAAAACATAGGGATTAAATTTTCTTTGACACACACGTGAAGAATTTGAGAGAAACATGTTTGGCACATATGCTTTGGAATCAACAGAAGAGGAACTATAGAGAAATATCCCAAAGCAGTTCACAAAATTCACTAAACACAAAATTCACTAAAAAGGGACTTCTAGACTGAACAAAGAGACGAAAGATACATATCAATATTAATATTATATATAACTTATTTGTTTGCTTAAGAAGAGAGCATCTTATAAATTAAATTTCATTAAATCAGCCTTATGAAGTGATTTTATTAAATAATGACATGTATTTTGCTTCTGGAAACTCTTAAGACTGTCATATAATACAAGTTAATCAATTTTAGCAAAGTTAGTAAATATTTCTACCCACACGAAACAAATAACAAGGGTCAAAATTTTACTTAAAATCTTTCCACTGCTTTCAAAATTATTACTTGGTAGAATACTATCCATCTACATATATTTGTATAAAAGTTTTATGCTCTTGGTTGGACGATCACACATACTATGATATCTATTTTACAAACCCAGAAGCTGGGGAGACAACATCAATCTTAACAGTACAAAACTTACAAAGACATGAAATATTTAATATCAAACATGAACTTGATTGCAATTAAGTAAATGAATTTAACTTAAAGCCAAAAGTATATTTCATTTCCCTTGTTTCCTAATACAACATAGATGCAGCAGATGGATACTGTCACATAAGAACAAGTTCAACCGAAATAGCTTTAACTGGAAGGTTAATGCTAATAAATTGAATTCAATGTAAACAACCAAAGGGAACCAAATGTTCTGCCAAAAGCAGCAAAAATATATCTCAGCAATAAACTATAATATTTTTAGGAAAGTTTCCAGAGAAATAATAATCTTAACTAGCTCAGAAGATGATAACTCTATTGTATAAAAGGATTTTTCTAGCATGAAGTTTAGTATTAGTAACTACTAATGAATTGGTTCTCTTTGCCAGGTATAGCTAGTAAATTGCAATTGTTATTTTATGAGGATAGCCCTAGAAAGAGAGATTAGAAAACAGATACTATGATCAAACACATGTAAATCTAGTTCACTTCCAGATAGCAAAATTGATTCAGAGTTCTCTTCAAACTGAGTAATATGTTTTTGTGATTATTACTAACCTTCCAAAACAATGGTCATCAAGCTTTTCAGCAAAGAAGAATGTGTTAAATTTTGGTCACTGTAACCCAAATCCATGTTAAGAACAACTCAACTCAGAGGTGGAAAGGTTGATTCTGGTTCAGTTACAGAGGTCTTATTGCATGGTTGGACAACTTCATTGCTTTAGGCTTGAGGTGAGTCAGAACATCATGGACGAAGGGTTTGACAAAAAACTTCTCAGCTCAGGGCAGGGACAAATACTGCTGAGGGCCATTACCAAGTAGGAATGACGCATCGAAATTTCCTTGCCAGCGTACCCCATGTTAAATTTGCTGTGACCTTGCATGTGTGTTTGAGAAAGATAACCCTACTGAAGGACGAGGGTGGATCCAGGATTAGGGTGTATCCTGCAGTTTGAGGAAGTATAGTATCCTGGTCCTTGGGTTTAGGGCGTTCCCAGTTTAAGACCTTGGGTTTTAGGGAAGTTTGTTGTTGAGGATTATTGCTGCTGGAAATAGGGCGTTCCTGCTACCTGAGCTCCCCTTGAGCTCTCGTGAGATTCAGAGAGCATTGTGGGAAAAAAGCTCGTGTAGTAGGTGAATTGGGGGGCAGCAGAACTGGGATTGCCCCAGAACGTGTGTGGAGGCCGGTGTGAGTTCGGGAATAAAGAATTGCTGTTTGAATCTACAAAGCTGTGTGGTGGCTCGTGATTCTGTGCCCAGCCAAGACTGCGACAAAATACAGTCCAAAGCCACACCATGTGACCTACTTCCTCCATCTATGCCTCACCTGCTGACAGTTATCATCCCTTAGTCCACTCAGCTATCAAATGGATGAATCCACTGAGGAGATCAGAGTCCTAATCATTGCCTAAAAGCCCCACCTTGAATCTTCCTGCATTGAGGGTCATACTTTCAAAATATGAGCCTTTTGAGAGAACACTCCAGAATCAAACCATAGCAAAGAATGGATATTAGATTCAACACCATGTCACAGAGCAGTAATGACTGAACTTGTTCATCAGAGAACCACTTGAGAAAATTTTAATAATCACAGATTCCTGAACACCAACCCAAACATCTTGATCAGAATCTCCTGTGCTGGGGATCAGGAATATTAAATATGTAGAGCAAAGTTTGGAAACAGCTATATCTAAAGGTACAGAAAGAAAATTATTCTCCCATTACTTCTCTTCCAGATCTTCCCTGGCAACTGGAGATGGTTAAGAGTGGTACCATGCACCTGCTACCGTGTAATCATCAGAGAAGCAAGCCTGTCCAGCAGGGTCCTCCCTAGCTTAGTTTTACTTGATGTCACTCTGCAGATATCATGTAATAGAATGGCTGCTTGTGAGTCTAGGAGCCAGTCACAGAGAAGGAAGGAAAAGAACGAATACATATGGGTAATGCATTACATGCCAGATTCCTAGTAAAATTTGTCAGCACACCTACTAAAAGGTACTGTTACTGTTACATTGTATTGATGAGGATTTTAACTGAGAGATGAATGAGACATTCAAACTCTGCCATAAACAATGCAAGTGACAGAGTTTGTATTCTTTTGAAAATAACATGAGAGACAGAATCCTCTTCATGAGGTATACCTTTCCCTACTCCAAATGTGAATATGCTGGTCAAATGTAATGGAACTTTATCTGTTAGATATACTGGGGGAGAGGCAGGCATGATCTTTTGGACAGATTTATAGATTTAAAATTTATGTGCCAGAATGAGGTTTTGTTATGATACTACAGATTATGTGGTTAAACATTGAGGAAGTGGATGATCGGTTTGTCAGCTTTCTTGATGCCATTATTATGAATTTATCATATAGGTTCCCTTCTAGTCAGCTTTTATCCTTTTGACAGCTACTTGAGAAAAAATAACTTAGAGGAGGAAAGAATTATTTTGTTTCCAGAAGTTTAAGACCATGGTCAGCAGGACCCATCACTCCAGACCTGAGATGAGGCAGAACACGTGGCAGAAGGGCAAGGTAAAAGAAAGTTTCTCATCTTATGGCAGCCGAGAACCAGGTGGGGAGAGGGAATGAAGAAAGAGAGTAAAGAGTCCCCAAGGCATACCACCAAAGACCCACTCCTTCAACTAGGACCCAATTCCTATACCTCTTATGGTTTCTATCACCTCCTAATAATGACTTTAAATTATTAACCTAGCAGGGCACAGTGGTGCACACCTGTAATCCTAGCAGCTCAGGAGGCTGAGGCAGGAGTATGGAGAGTTCAAAGCCAGTCTCAGCCAGCAAAAGTGAGGCACTAAGCAAATCAGTGAGACCCCGTCTCTAAATAAAATACAAAATAGGGCTGGGGATGTGGCTCAATGGTTGAGTATCCCTGAGTTTAATACCCAGTACTAAAAAAAATTAATCCATTGATGAGGTCAGATCCCCTATGATCCAATCACTTTCCCAAAGTTCCATCTCTGGAACATTACCGCAATCCTTTAACACATAAGCCTTTTGGGGACTTTCAGATCCAAACAATAATGCAGTGAATAATTAGAATACTAAGCCTAGATTTAACATGCTGTGTTTCTTATTAACTTATGACTTCTTTCAATAAGACAAAGTCCTTCATTTATTGAAGAAATTCTATAAAATAGATTTGTTAAAGAAAATTGCAGACTGAAGAGTTGTTAAATATATTAATCTAATTGTTGACTTCATTTTTTGTTCTTTATTAAATGTGAGTATTATTAGGTGTTTCCTAGAACTTATTTCAAATTGGAAGCAAAACACTCTGTGAAGTTACAAGCCAATGGAGGGAAAGACATTTCCACACTTCCCTGCTCAGCCATGTGTGACTGGCTCCAACAGCCCCAGAAGTGCTCCAGCTCAGGGAAAAGGACAGTGCTTCCACTGCCCAACCCCGGCCTCCCAGTTCCTTGACTTTTTCTATCCGTCCGCCATGCAGTCAAGAGTATCCATTGAAGGCTGGGGATATAGCTCAGTTGGTAGAGTGCTTGCCTCACACGCACAAGGCCTTGGATTCAATCCCCAGCACCACAAAAACAAAACAACAGGGTCTAATGGCCTGGTGATTTCACATTGAACAAGAGGGTCCTGGATAATTTGGCATAAGACTAGAGGTTGGCTTCACCAACGGGACATTCTGAAAGCTCCCTGAAGAGAAAAGTCAGTCTCATTAATCTCAGGCTCGGACTTATCAATCACAGAGACTGGTATGAAATGAAGCCGCTTCTGACTCTTGGTGAATAAACATATATCAGAATCAAAAAAGAATGATTAATAAAGCAAGCTTTTTTGAAAAAGTAATTTATCTATGCCACTTATTATACCTCTACAAATTTAGGAAGACTTGCTATATAGGATAAGATTATGCTTTGGCCCATGCCTGATTTTGAAATAAGACGGAAGTTCTTTTAAAAACAAAGTTCTTTCTGGAAATAAAATGTTTTATTTTAAGCATAGTAAAAATAGCCAGGATATTGCATACCAAGAAAGGCAAATTGATCTTATCTTGAATGCCAGTGAGGGTGAGCTTTTTGCAAAGCCCATTTGCCCCTCAGAGCTCCATGTCCCATGGCTGCAAGAAACCTAGAAAATAAAGGGCTGAAAGCTGGTGTTGTGGTTTGGATGTGAGGTGTCCCCCAAAAGCTCATATATGCAAGAATGCAGGAAGGTTCTGAGGAGAAATGATTGGGTTGTGAGAATCTTAACCTGATAGTGTTCAACTGGTAACTGAAGTGGTAGGGTGTGGTTGGAGGAGGTGGGAGTTTGGGCGTGGCTTTAGCGTATGTATTTGTATCTGTCTGATGGATCTTTCTCTCTGCTTCTTGATCACCATGATGTGAGCTGCTTCCCTCTGCCACACACTCTGCCACGATGTTCAGCCTCATCTGGAGCCCCCCAAAATGGAGCCGGCCTTCTATGGACTACGACCTCTGAAACCATGAGCCCTCAAATAAACTTTTCCTCCTCTATAATTGTGCTGGTTGTGTCCTTTAGTCACAGCAGTGAAAAACCTGACAAAAACATCTGGATATTTGGTAATCCTGATCTTTACCAAAAAAAAAAAAAATATGTTTTCAATCCACAAAATTTACAGAAGAATTTCAAGTGATGTTTCCCATTTTAAATACATAATTAAGAAAAAATTTTCAAAAGTGTAACTGAAGGGGAATGTTTACATAAATCATCATGAACAATTTGTTTTTTAAAGGAACTGGCATCATTTTGATATGTACTTTTGAAATGGTGGATTTGGTTGGATTTTACCTGGGTGATTTCAGAAAAATGCTAAAAATAATGAAATGAATGACAGTAGGTACGTCGATGATGACATTGTGCCTTTTCACATGTACCCCAGGGCAAAACTTTAGACATTTCAATGTTCAATTTTACATTTATTAAATGAGTTTAGCTAGATTTATATGATCTAAGGTTTGGATGGAACCTTGTAAAGATCTTTTCCTATAGGAGTTTTTCTTCACTGATTATGACAAGAAAAGAAGACTAAGAAATTTCATTTTATAACATACAACATTTTTTTCTCAATAATAAAGTTATTATCAGGACGTAGAAAGATTGCAGATCCAGGTCACATCAGCATCCTTTCTGATTCAAATACAAATGATATAGGATGTATTTTTTAAATGAGAATTTTATGTTCTACAAATGATAGGTGAAATAAGCATCTATTTTATAGATTTCTTCAGAGTAATATAAGGGAGACTTTTGCTCGAAATAAATAATTTCATTGTATCAAATTCTTATTTTTAAAAGAGAATTTAAAATCACATTTTAACTTAACATTTAATTTTGGACCTAGATGTTCTACAGCAGGATTTAGGGTTTGTTCTTTTTATTGAACTCTAAAGTAATTATAATTTAAGATGATGGACCTCTTCCCCTCTTTGTTTCTCTCATTTATAAATTTGTGATACCTCAATGATCCATGGAAGTAGGCCTGTGATCAGAAACTTCTACCTGAGATAGTGCCCAAGAGATCTTTGTGTGCAGGCATTTATATAGCCAAGTGCAGGGGTTGATTTTATGTGTTTTATCTGACAGGGCTGCAAGGTGCCCATATATTTTAACAAACATCATCCTGGGCATCTCTGAGAGGATATTTTCTGATAAGATGAAAATTTAAATCAGCTGATTTTGAGGACAGCACTTTGGTATATGAAATAGTTTAATTTGGCAAATGTAAACTGTTGCTATCTGTTTTAATATACTGAAAAAATTATATAAATGATAATTAAAGATTCTACCACTGAATTAAACAAGGAGGTAACAGAGCTGGTTCTGAGGTGGCAGCTCAGGGAGTCAGTGGAAAGCATGAGTGTCTGTGGGCCTAGGAGTCTCCTTGGACCACCGAGTTGGGACAATGCTTATGTGTCAGTTATGGAGCTGGAGAGGACTTTGGACCAAACAGTGCACTTGCTGTGACAGTAAGAAAATAGAGGAAATTTTCTAAGTGATTTAAAAAAAAATTTAAACTACAGCTTCTCTGCAGAAATTGAGGAAAACCAAGAGAAAATTCTAGCAATAAAGAGGACATTGGAACCACCAGACCACAAGAAATTTGTGCAGAATAAATGTAGAAAAGAACAAAGTTGAAGACTGATGCTTTTGAATTATTACAGTCTAGTGATGAAAGGAACAAAAAGAAAACTAATAACAATTAAAAACAAAAAATAAACAGTTAGAAAATGGGAGATAAAACAGGAATATACTAACATACCCATGAGTATATATTCCATATTTGGAAAGCAGTTCTGTGCTTTCATAATTTTTCTAAAGTAAAACAAAGTCATTTTCTGCCTCTTCTTGCTTAACTCCATCATTATCAATTGGTCAAAGCAGCATAACCTAATTCTAGCAGGAATCATATTGAAAATTTCAGTGAAATATAATTTTCCTGGTTGACATCAACAGATTCTCTTAGTAACAATTTACAATACATATGTTACTAAAAACTATTATTTTCCATAAAACAGCAATAATAAATTTCCTAGTAATACTAATAATATAGCTTTATTATATAATATTCTTACTTTGATATTTAATTTAATTGAAAATAATTTACCTTGATTGTGGAAGTAGGAACAAACTTACATAAGAGTTGATGCTTGCTCTATCTGCTTTATAGTGATTATTTTACACCTATTTTTGACCTGCAACCTTATCTGTTACAAGATTTTTGTGCATATATAATTATTTCTACAGAGAGGAGATGCAACATCTCTTTTCAGTTAATATTTGTTTATAAACATAGACAAATTACTATGTAACATTCATGTATCTGCATCTCATTTGGGTAAAAGTTGTGCTTTCGAGAACTTTATTGAAATTAATGAGGAATGAATTTATATTCATATGAAAATTGAGTTCAGAATGAAATAACTTCCTGACAGTTTCTCCCACTTAAAATTTTATTTTGAGGAAAGAGAATTATTCATTTTTGAATTTTTAAATTTTTTTAAAGTAATAAAAATATTTAATACTCTTCTCAAATAGATTACTGTGATTGGGTAGTTTTCCTAATTTCTCTGTTAGTAGACTCATCACTGGTGGGTAGGAACACATTTAATTTATGGGTGTTGGTTTTATATCCTGATACTTTACTGATTTCATTTATTAGTTTTAGAAATTTTCTGGTGAATTTTTTTGGATCTTCTAAATATAGGATCATGTCATTGGCAAATACGTATAGTTTGAGCTCTTCCTTTCCTATTCATATCCCTTTAATATGTTTTTTTGTCTAATTGCTCTGGCTAGAATTTCAAGGACAATGTTGAATAGAAGTGGTGAAAGTGGGAATCCTTGTCTTGTTTCAGTTTTTTAGAGGGAATGCTTTTAATTTTTCTCTGCTTACGATGATGTTGGCCTTGGGCTTAGCATATATTATTTTTATAGTGTTGAGGTATGTTTCTACTATCCTCAGTTTTTCTAGGGTTTTAAACATGAAGGGGTGCTATATTTTGTCAAATGCTTTTCCTGCACCTATTGATATAATTATGTGATTCTTGTTTTTAAATCTATTGACATAATGAATTACGTTTATTGATTTCCATATATTGAACTAACCTTGCATCCCTGGGATGAACCCCACTTGATTGTGGTGTACTGTCTTTAGTGTTCCTGAAGGCTTTTAGTATCTCACCTTTCAGAGGGAGATCAATATTAACAGTACCCAATGCAAACAATTACAGTCTTAAACCAAATAGCTCCTTCCAAGGTGTCTATAGTTCTGTCACAATAAACAGAAATGATGCCTTAAATTATTGTCTATAATATAAACAGTAAGTTTGCTATAAAAGGGGTTATAATTTCAAATGATGGACAAAGAGAGAACATACCTGGTGTAGGATGTGATGTTTATTTGGGAGGAGGAAGAGAAAATATAAGTAAAAGTATATAGGAAGAGCGAAGGAAGATTTAATAGAGGTTAGGTTTTAGCATGAAAGAAGAGAGGAAGAGAATCCAGGGAAACAGATAAATGAGAGAAAATATAAAATCAAATTAAAAAGAAAAAGAAAAATTATAAGAATCCACAACAAAACTGTAATATACTATTTGGACCTTTCAGTCCTCAATCAATTGATGCATGAAAAATATGTGGTTGCAAAAAATATATATGTAGTTTCAAAAATAGTAGAAATATGAGTGAGAGGGGGAAAGAAAAGATCTTGATGGAAAATTGAACAATTATCTCTGTCGGTGTTCAAACTTTCTCAACTTCCCTTCTCTGCCAACAGGTAGGGTTGTCTGGAGTTTGATAGTAGCCTCAGTCCATTGAGTGGCAAACCAGATGGCTGGGTGGTCCAATAGCAAGACGCCCTCATACTCTCTTCCAGCCTTACCACCCATTGTAACCAGCCCTTTCCATCCCTGTGCACTTTAGGACTTTCAGAGTTGGGGAGAGCCTGTCTCTCTCTGGTCTCTCTGATCTGTGATCCCAATGGGGAGATGCCCCTGTCTCCAGCCTGCCACAGGATTGCCATTCCCAGACTGGCCTAGGACCCAGCCACAGTCCTTGGGATAGGATGGCAAAGTGGCAGTGGCAAGCCTGCAGGCACCTTGGTCTTGAACCCCCCAGGTCTGGCCAGTATCCCAAGATGGAGGCAGCCAGTATAACCAAACCTGCAGGTATTCTGAAGATGGATCTCCAGGAAGCAGTGTGTTGAAGGTGACTGGTTGGTGAACTGTGGGTGATGGGTGGGTAAACAGGGGGCGAGCAGCAGACAGCAGTAGTGGTAGCAGTCTCACAGAGAAACAGTATTTCTTTCTGCTTGAATCCCAACTCACAGAGTGACATGGAATGCAGCCTCCCTCTAGTCCACCATCTTGGATCTCTCTCTCCCCATTACTCTTAATCCCTTTTGCCCCAATTTCCTACATAGAACTTGCCATCACCTAATTTATTATACATTTAATTGTTGATTGATTTACTGTCTGTTCTTCCTCTATACACTAAAATGTAGGCAACTTGACAGCAGGACTATGTACTGTTCACCAGAAAATCTGAGTGCTGTTATCAGTGCCTAGTAAATAATGGTATCCAAGACATATTTTGGAGGAAAAAAATAAATAGATATTTGCTTTAGTTTGAGAAAGATATGATGAATTATTGACATCTCTGATCCTAGATATTTTATATGATCCAATGAAAATGAACATATGCATTTATAAAACTAAATACTAGAAATTTTAATTAAATATACAGAGGCATCTGACTACCTAAAAACTTATCATTATCAAATGACTATAGTTTGGGGCATTTTCTGAATAAGAGCAGAACTCCTTGATAAAACACACAGAATTGCTGAAAATAATTATCCTGGGGGAAAAGTGGGGTGGACAAAGTAGTGGGTATTTGTCATGACCTGTGTTGTATTTTTTTAAACTCTTTGGCAACTTTTAGGTTGTTTTTGTAACTTTTAAGCATTTACGAAGTATGGTCTTAACTAAAATTTTATCTGTTTATGTCTGACCTTCTACTATAGTGTAAACTTCTTAAGGATGTGTTCCATCTTATGAATTTTTAATTTCTCCTATAATGCCTATATGAGTATGTTGAAAATACCAGGAAATCAGAAAATATATTTACCTGATTAAAGACACCAGTCCCCCAGCACCTGCTAGTTTTTGATAGCATGGGTCCTAAGGATTTGTTTCTCCTACCAAAGCTTCACTTTGAGGGTGATTCTTCCCCTCTGCCCCTGACCCTTTCTCCCTCATGGTTCCTCAACTTGGGGTTATCCCTGGCACTGACCACCCCAATTTCTCCTCCTGGTACTGAGTCTTTGTCCAGGAGTCACCCCTAAGAAGTTCTCTTTGGGATGGCCACAACACCAGGGTGCAATGGTCTGGGAAAGAAGAAGGGCGGCCTCTGAGCACTTGCAATAGGTTGCAGTCAATTCCTAACCCTGACTCACCTCGGAATGGGGGAAGATGTGTTGCCACCCAATCCCAACAAGGGCAGCAGATGCCACCTATGGCTCTCTCTATTCCCGCCCTGGACCCCACCTCCCCTGGCTAGCATTCAAGCCCAAGTCTGAGATAGGGATCTCTGGAAGTCCTGGATGCCAAGAGTCAGGCCCCATTCCACTGAGTCTAGAATTCCCATCCAGGAGTGAAAGATTCGAATGTAGAGTTCCCACTGCAGAGGACCCATGCCTGTCCTTGAAAAGTCCTTGAGAAGGTCCTGAGATCAGAGGTTCAGCCAGCCTTGCAGCACCTGGACCACCAGGCCATGCCCACTACATCTGGTACTTGGGATTGACCATTCACCAGCACCCCTTTGTGCTCACTGTAGCACTTACTGGGGGCCTCAAATCAGTTCCCCCCATATCCAACACTCACCATCCCTGGCACCTATCTAAGGTGATCAAACAACAAGAGAGCAGGCTGGGAGGTTGGAGCTGGAGGAAGGATGATTGGGGTGGGGGATGAGGCCTGAAGCCCCCTAGTCCCAGGTGCCTGTGCACGCACACACACAAAGAACACACAGGCACACTCTCCTGCCCAGGTGTGGGAACATGGCTGTTTTCCTACATCGTTTTTAAAACACATTTTCATTCATTATGACTTTAAGTTGGTAAAATAGAGTATTACTGAAATCCTGATTCAAAAATTCCCTTTGGCCTGAATCTTTTGTTGCATATTATTTACTGTCCATAACCCAAACCTAAAGGTCCCTTTGAAGTTGGCTTCTAGGCAGACATGGTGAGTATCCAGACAGACACATTTGGAACTACACGTCTGATCCATTGCTACACTTTACCTGAAGTTCCCACTGACGAGGAAGAGAGTCCCTCTTGGAAGGTTAAGCCATCTCAGTTTCCTCCATGCTCTCTACCTTTATCATAATAGAACATAGGACATATCTATTTTGTAGCGATTCCATGGGATATGACTTAATATATGCTAGTATGCATATGTAGATACACACACTGATTTATGTCATTGATAATTTATCTTCATAATTCTTCTTACCATAAATGGAAAGACTATGTTCAAATTTAAATTCTATTTGATGATTTCATGCATATATATGTATAAAGATCAAATCAGTGTAATTTACGGTTCTATATCCTTGAAAAAAAAAAAAATATATATATATATATATATATATATATATATATATATATATATATATTTATTTATATATTGCTTCAGGCCATCAAGATACTATCATCAAGTTCTTAAAATATGTAGTAAATTTAAATGATTGTTACTCTGTTGTACTGTAGAAAACTAGAACTTATTCCTCTTAACTGTACTTTGGTGTCTGTTATCCAATCCTCCTCTAGACATCAGAATAGTCCGTTGTTTTTTTCTTTACTACTGAGCCACATTCCTGGCCCATTCAGTGTTTTTCAATATGACCCTAAAGCACAGAGAACAAAGCACATATAGACAAATGGAATTATATCAAAATATGAAGCTTTTCATAACAATGGACACAATTGATGAAGAGGAAATCAGAAAAAAAAGAGAAAAATATTTTCGAACTATCCATCCAACAAGTATTAATATCCAGAATATATGAATAATGAAAATTTCAATAAATATGGGTAGCTGATCTGAATACACATTTCTCAAAAGAAGTCATCCCATTGGATTATGAATATACAAAAAATGCTCAATATCATTACTTATCCAAGAAATAAGAGTGAAAACCATAATGAGGTAATGTCTCACCCAAGTTAAGATGTCTATAATTAAAAGACAAAAAATAAGAAATGCTATTCAGAATGCAGAGGAAGGAGAACTTGTATAGAGGATTAATCTGAATGAAAATTAATATAACTATTATCAAAAATAGCATCAAAATTCCCCCAAAAAATTTAAAATAGAACTACCATGTGATCTAGCTTTCTCATTATTGGGTGTATATGCAAAAGAATTGAAATCAGAGTATGAGAGAAATACCTGCACTTTATTGTTATTGCAGTAGTATTCACAACAGCCAAAATGTGCAATCAATCAAGGAATCCATTGGTGGATGGATGAGTACAGAGAGTGGAATAATAAACAATAAATATTATTTTTCCATAAAAGAGAATGAACTCCTATGTCTTGTAACAACATTGATATAATTGATGGACCTCATGTTAAGTGGAATATCAGATTCAGAAAGAGAAATACCATGTATTCTTAGATATTTTGAGGTTAAAATAGTTGGTCTCATAGAAAAAGATCAGTATAGTTCCCCTTAGTTTATCTTTATCTATTTCTCAACTTTTCCTAAAATTCCCCATCTCCCACTTTAAAGATACTAGTGACTGAGAAAAGTGTACCAGTGATGAGTGAATATAATATATCATAACTGGTTAATAAACAGCTTACCATTGTCTAGATGTTTAAATGGCATATGAGTAATATTTTTATCAATATAAAATCAGTGGCATGATAAATATTAATGAAGAGATAAAAATAACTTGCCTATTGTTTTTATAAGTTGCATATTAATGATTTGATTCTTATATGTTTAGATACATCCAGAAAGATTGTAAGCCACTTACAATTTATTAGCACATATACACTTGATTTATAGAAGACAAAATTATAATGTAGTTTAATTACGTAAAAATAAAAATTAAGTAGGATGTTAGTTGGGTTGATAAAATGCTTTTACTACATTTCAAATGATATTAAAGATCCATCCTTCAATATTTCTGAAAATATATTATCAGTGAAATAGCAGCTTTGTGTGTTTGTAGGGTTTTTTGTTTTGTTTTGTTTGTGCAAAAAAATACAATATTATAAGCTAAAATAAATGAGAAGCAATATAAAAAAGCACCAGAATCAAGTTTTGCCTATAAAAACAATCAGCAGAAATAGAGACATATGTTCATATCAAACATGTGTTGCTGATGGTGAGATAGTGAGAGCAAAGAAGACATACAAACTTCCTAAGAACACTAAAGGAATCAGACTCAAAAATCACAAATGCAATGCTCTCACTAAACATGTATCAAAACTCAATAACATGATTTACTGCAAAGCTCTTTCTTTAACACATTCTCATATTCAATATGGACAGCATTTACTGGGAAAATTTACTGGGAAAACAAAAACAAAGATCCTTAATTTGAAGCTATATTAATTGTGTTGGATGTACTATCTAGTTCTGGAAGCATCTAGCTTCATTGCTGTGGTATGTCATATTGCATTTGGAATGTGACAATTTCATTTACTTAGCATTGTCAAGTTTCTTAAAATAATAGGTTTCAGGTATCATTCAGAGCAAAATGGCAATGCACTGCAGTTTTTATTTATGAGAACACTGCTGTGAAATGTCTGAAGAGAATATTTCTCTAATTCCAACCAAGTATTTCCCTTGTATGTCCTATTCTCTGATAGTTCCTTTAAAAACTTATTTGTAGGGCTGGGGATGTGGCTCAAGCGGTAGCGCGCTCGCCTGGCATGCGTGCGGCCTGGGTTCGATCCTCAGCACCACATACCAACAAAGATGTTGTGTCTGCCGAGAACTAAAAAATAAATATTAAAAAAATTCTCTCTCTCTCTCTCTCCTCTCCTCTCTCACTCTCTCTTTAAAAAAAAAAATTAAAAAAAAAAAAACTTATTTGTAACTGAACCTGAACTTGATAAGCACTGTTAAACCATACTCTATTGTACACCAAATCATGCCAAACATCTAAATACAACTCATCCATTCCTACTGAAAGCACTGCAAAGTATTAAAATCTCTGACTGTAAAGTCACAATTTTTGATTTCAAATCACCTGATAATGTAGTGATTTGGAACTAGTTGTTCAAACACTCTGGTTTGATTTTCTTACCACAAACTAGGGGTAACATCAGAGATGGCAAAAGAATGAAAAGAATTAATCCATGTAAAACTTTTAGAAAAATACTTGGCACATAATGCAATCAATATGTATCAATTGCAATTGTTATTATTATTACCTTTTTTTAAAATCTCACCATGCGGGCTGGGGATGTGGCTCAAGTGGTAGCTCGCTTCCTGGCATGCATGCGGCCTGGGTTCGATCCTCAGCACCACATACCAACAAAGATGTTGTGTCCGCCGAGAACTAAAAAATAAATATAAAAAAAAATAAAAATAAAAATAAAATCTCACCATGCTCTCTAGGAGCCATTAGGTATTTATGCCTCTTCAAATTGCTTGTTCACTATATTTTAATCCATTTTACTGCCAACATCAGTCAGATTCAGGTGTCACCTGGTCTGATCTTTCTAGTACATTGTAATAAGCATCTGACTTTTCAGTATGCCTCAAGTTGTCCTTCTCCAAGCTGACATATGTATCACTAGTTTATCTGTCTAAAATCATTTTGGAAATGTCATATTTTTCTTAAAAACCCCCACCCCTTCTACTTAATTAAGGTATCAGCATAGACTGATACTAAGAACACCCTACTCTTTGCAACACAATTCTCAGTTTTCCCATAAATGGCCTATTGATGAACTGTGTGTGTGTGTGTTTGTGTGTGTGTTAGGATTAGAAAATGTGATTGAATTAAATTCTCTTATAAAACTCTGCCATAGGTCAAATACTTACAAGATCTCGATCCCACGTATCTTATAATACTTTACATTGAAGATATTTGTATATCTTTTTGCATTGATATGTTCAGTCATTTTGACACACATAACACCTTCAAAAATGTGCATTAATCGAACTAATGAATTAATGAAAAGTACATTTTAAGGCTTACAAAATAATTCTACAATAATAATTATTGGCTTTTTGTTCTCTACTGCCAAAATACTGGATTAGAAGGGCAGAACCAGTCAATTCCATACATATAAATTATACATGCAATCAAATCAGTGTTTTTATAATAAGAACATGTGATATCATGTGTACAAACATTAAGCCATAAATTAAAGGAAATTTTGTTTCATATTCTTTAGTATTTATCGTCAATTCTTAATATAACTTAATCTGAAGAAAATACAGATTAGGTATTTAAATCTCTTCTCCCTATTACCAAGGAAGAAAGCCAGACACAAATTTTGTTCTTGTGAAAGATTTAATGAGGGGAAAAAACAGAGGATGGAAAGCCCTAATCTGACCCTCAAACAAAAAAGTCCTTTGAAAATTATGAAGTAAGTAATTTCCTTCCGTCTCTTGGCAATGCCATCTTGATCTCTAAGAATTTCCTATTCACTCCTTGACCTTTTAAATGAGGTCATCGCCAAAGGAAATGTCTTATTTCAAGAGTAACTGTGGATATTAGCGATTTTGGAGAGTTTCAGAGTACAGACTTTGTTAGATCCTATTCTCCTAAGGAAGAAGAGAAAGTAAGAGTTATTTGCTTTAGAACTTAGTTTGCAAAGATTGTCAAAGCACTTGGTGTACGATGTGAATGTATAGCTATATCTTTGCAGTTGGACTATTTAAGTGTAACAATCCAATGTTTTGTAATTGCTTATATCCTGAATTAACACTTAAGTGGTTGGGGATTAGTAAGGCTTTATCTGTTTCAGAAGCTTAAGGTTATAAAAGTAAAATAATTATTTAACTTGAAAAAAAACTTTGTCAAATAAAATGTATCAATTCGATTCATGTGTAACTTTACCAAGTTAAAATTAGACACTGATTTTTTAATATATCCATCTATTTGTGCAATAATTTACTTGAAAATTTTAGAAAAACATTTTCTAAAATAATTTGTGGAAATCATATAAAAGCTGCTCTAGTGTCAAAATTTCCATGAAGTTACTTTATCTTTTTAGTAATTTGTATGTGATTTATGGTATCAAAGGATTAATTAAATTAGGAACTTAGCTACTTATATTTGCTTCAGAAAGCATATCAAATCATGAAAATGCATAAGTAAACGATAAGACATAAGATATGCCAATCATGAAAATGGCAGTTGCAGAGGTTTTAGATCAGGACATTGAGATCAGGAGAGTTATTTTTAAATTCCATCAGCTGTTTTTGTCCTGATATTAAATCAGAACTACTATAAACATGAGCGTAATATGATTGGCTCACACTTTAAAATGATGAATACTGAACATGTTAATAAAAATTTCCAAAGTCGTTATAGTTCAAGGTCTTTCATAAATGGATGATGAGCCCAAGATTTGAAAGTGGGTGTTGTAATAAGGGTGTTCTGGAAGCAGGGGAGCTGAGCTGTTGACTCCACTAGTCATTCATCAGCTATGAGCCTTCTGTGTGACATGAGCTGTTTCTTTAGACAACTTAACTCTGATGAAGTGAAAGCAATCTTCTTCAGTTTGTCACTGCCTGTCTTTAGCAGTAAAGAACTGCTAAAGGGCTCTGGGATTTGGACAAGTTGCCAATGTTGAGTAATCCAAGAGATACACTGAATTTTGTTCTGGCCTATTAAGAGTTTCTAATAATGTGATGGCAGACACTTTCAATCAATCTACTTCAAAATGACTCGCTGTCACCACCATAAACACTAGTTCACTTGCACTTTCCTGACAAAGCTGATCTCTTCCACAGGTGGTGAAGGAATCTCAGAAATGCTTCATGGAGAATGTCAGGGGCTGTGAAGTGGGAGAGGCAGGAGTATGCTGGTGTAAAGGGCATGCGAAGAGTTAATGGGATGTGAGACACACTAGCAAAGATCAGGGCTTGAAAGTCAGGTCCAGCTAACCCAGCAGTCTCCTGTGGAATGAAGTGATAATAATAATGGCTCACACAGATGAATTTCAAATGCTACAATCAGGAGGCTCCTTCCTGGATTTGAATGTCAGTCTTGGAAGTGGAAATGCATCATAACCCTACAAGTCAGCAGAGATAAGTGGAAGAGTGGAATGAGAATTTAACTTGAAAAATTAGGATAGACTTGGGATATGTGTAGAAGGATGCTAAAAATTTACTGCTCTGTGCTGGGGATAATGATGGTTTCTTTCTTTCTGTATATTTACATAGAAACCTTGAAGACTCATTGGGTATGTGTTACTGTCTGATCTGATTACCACAACAATTACAGAAGGTAAAAAAAAATCATCAATCAACCTTATCTGACAAGTAAAAAAAACAAGGCATCTGGGGTCGAAGTAATTTTCCCAGGATATTTTAAGTGGCAAGTCACAGAATGAGGGTTTTACTGATTTAAATTTGTTTTTCCACAGTGCTATACTGTGTTGATAAAATACATATCAAAACAAAACTGACAAGCAATTTTAGCATAATACACACATGTACACATACCCTACACAGCAAGAGATGTTTGGGCATTTGAAATTGTTCTAGTAAGAAATGATATAGTAGTAACAGGTAAAATTGCTCCCTTTCCTACTGGAAGTTAACTGAATCTTGGATTTTAAGATATATGTGAAGAAATCATGTGGTTTAACAAACAAAGATAATGCATATCATTGAAAAGATGAAAGAAGACAAAGAAACCTACATTTTAAAGTTTTAATATATTTTTCAATGTACGGAGCAACTGATTTATTTTGATATAATCAGTGGTGAAGGCGATGCCATCCAGCATTAGTGGAGGCTTTTAACTAGAATCATGTGCTATGTAAAGCTGTTGGATAAAGTTTAAAGGATAAAAATGTTGGAGGATATAAAAAAAAAGTGGCAAAGGCCCAGTTGCTTTTGTAAGGGATTTTAAATTAAAGCAGAAAACCCTTTAAAGCATCATACAATGGATAGAATGAAATGAAAGCTAATTAACTTGAATTCTTTTTCAGTTGTGCAGCTTTGTAGTAATCTTCATGGAGTTCATGACCAGAGGATTACCAGGCCTTGAGAAGTATTTGGAGAAGGGCTGATGGTGGGAGCCAAAGCAGCCATCTGAAACAACTGGCCTGCCGGGGCATGTCTGAGCCTCATATCCACCTCTGGACCAGTTAGAATCATGTGCAAAATCAGGTGCAGTATCCACACACTACGTTAAAAAGAGGTGTGTGTTTGAGTGTGTGCGTATTTATGTGGGAGTATGAGAATATGAAATAATATAGCTAAATAATATGTCTTGACAGTGTATTGTTAAAATCTGAAATTACTGATAATATTTGACCTAATATTTCCATTCCCAATTTATATTAAAGACATTGGAACTGGGGTTATAACTCAATGATGGGGCACTTGTCTAGCATGTATAAAGCCCTGGGTTCCATCATCACTGTTAAAAAAGGGCATTATCAGAGAGAAATGTGAATATTTGTTATTATAATGTTTATTTTCATATTAATAACAAATTATTTTTAAAATATTGATTTTCAACCATAGATAAATGGTGAAAAAATGGTGTAATATTCATAAAATAGAATGTGTCAGTCATGGAAGAAGTCATGCATTGGAAGAATATTCAATGACACAGATGTAGAGTAACAATAGAGTAATCATAAATAATTTTACAATGTAATTTATACTACAGAAGTATACTTAAATAGCAATGGTGATTATATATGTATTTATAGAGATACTAATAAAAACAGTAAAATATTTACGTTATATTATCTAGATGATAGAATCATATGTACTGTTACTTATACTGTTGGAATTTTATCTATTTCTTATTAAATAAAATATTTTTCCTATTTTACTGAAATTATCATTTTGAAATATCAACATGTGGGGAAAATAATTGCCATAGCAGTGAGTTATTCAGTATATTGAAAAATAAAATAAAATCTATATGGAAGTTTATATAAGATCAGAGGCAGAAATTGTGGTTTTATCATATTTTTTGTCCTCTGTCTACTTTATCTACACTGTCACCATATCACCATAAATATGACAGGTCTTCTAGATGCTTCTAGTAGCCACAACTCACCTCAGCAAGAAAATACTATAATGGAAAGTTAGCAAATACATGATTTAATCAGGCAAATTCCAAATATTGCATTGAAAAGATAGTAAGATTCTTCAGGAAGCAAAAATAAGATCCTTAGTATTAAATTCTGATTCTTAAAGAAGCATAGCAGTATTATATAATTTTTTTCTTCAAAAACTTTCAAAGACTTGTTGAATGAGAGTGTTTTATGAAGATACATGATGTGCATAAAGAGACTTCACATACTTTGTTTAGATCCATTGTGTTTAAAGTGACAGCTTCTGTGTAATTCCTCAAATTGGCAGGTTGTTCAGATTGGTGGTCTTCTAACTGGGCTGTAGGTGTGACTAACCCACTGTAAGAGCCAGCCACATTTGTTTGTATTGTGTGGAAAGAATCAATATGCAGATCCCCAGCTTTCACATGGCTTTTTTCCAGACCCCTTGATCTACATGTGCACCTCTCCTACCCTGGATATATTTTCCCAATGATCTTTCTCCCACTTTCATAATGAAGACTCTTCTCTCACCCATTCTGTCATCACAGTGTGTACAATCTCCACCCTAGCCAACCAAACGAACAAAGCACAAGTCTGGTAGAGATTATGAGAAAGTGAATAGGTACTTAGAAGCATTTTTTAAATTCCAGTTCAAGAAAATATCAAAGCTTTGTGAAAATTTAAAATTAACGAAAGTTATAAATCACTCGGTGAATTTTCACAAGCAGCTCTTGAAATCAAATAACCATATGGCAACCTATAATATATCTCTTCCTTTCCAAATTATTTTTGTGAGTAACATCAAATCTTTACTAGTATAAAAATTAAAAATACAAATAGAATTGATGTCAAATTCTAATAACAAGAAATATTTTTCCATGGATGAATAACCTTACCAAAAAGTAAAATCCCACTAATTTCATTAAAATATTTTTTTCACAATCCTACATTTTTATTCTCTCTCTCTCTCTCTCTCTCTCTCTCTCTCTCTGTATATATATATATATATATATATATATATATATATATATATTTAAATTTATTGAAAGTTTAATATATTTAGATTTTTTTTCGTTTTACTACATGCCACTAAATTTTCTAATAATAATGGAAGAGAAAATAAATTTTTCTTAGACAATAAATAATATTACTTACATTTTCATATTTGTTGCAGAACATGATAAAGTGTCTAAGAAAATTATTTCACACATTAGAATAAATGCTTTCTGGAAGTGAAATGGAGTTGTGTATTTCCTTTCATGTTCCAAATGGAGCAATGAAAGATTCTCAGCTGCTAAGAAAGATAGTGTTGATGAAGATTTTTCACTTGGATGATGATAGAGATCAAATTGTCCTCATATTTTTTATTTCATAGGGTACATTTTTTTAGACTGATGTAAAAATTTTATTTTAAAATGTCTTTATTTGTAACATGCCAAATATTATATACCATTTACAACTATAATTATGAAAAAATGTAGATGTCAACCTAAAATGTATGCAAATGTTTCATAGTTTTTCAAAATTCTTTAAAAAATCAGTTAAGAAAAAACAATAATAATAAAAAAGATTAACATCAGTGTCTTGGAACATTTACAAAGCTCTGTTCCCATCAGCCTACGGGGTAATGAGTCCACAGGAAAAGGCTTCCCAGGTTTCCTACCTGTGGTCCTATGTTTTATGTGAGAGGTAGGAGTACAGTTCTCCAATTTCTCTGTGTTGAATAAATACAGTGTTACATTTAAGAGTGAAAATGCAACTTCAGCATTGAAAAAATAAATAAATAAATAAGAAGTGAAGATAGGATTTGTCCTCAGAACATCCACAATCCATAACATCTACAGAAAGTCATAGACCGGAACCTTACTCTTCACTTTCTCTTTGGTCTGCATTTGTAAAATCAGATGCAATCTTATCACCTATCCCAGAATAGCCAGATGTCCCCACATCAGAAAATGTATAGCCCTATGAGACCATGTTAATAAATGCAGATGGTATCCAAAATAATGTTTCAGTATAAATAGCAATGCAATCACAGAGTCAAAAAATCAATCCATCTAAATGAAGTACTGAGAAGAAGTTGCAGATAGTAGAAATGGTAGTGTGGAGAACAATTGAGAAGCTGTTACGTCAGTGCAGTTGAGAGAATTATTATAGCTGCCACCAGGGTGATAGAAATAGGGGAGAGCAACAATGGAGGGATTGACAGGCAAAATTGTCAGAATACATTGATGAGTGCAAACAGGAATGACTTCTGCACAGCCAGAGTTCTAGCTCTCCCAGGTAAATGGGTGGCAGTGCCATGTAACAAGGGAAGAATCACTGAGGGATAGAGGAGAAGCATATTTAAGAGTAAAGATCATTATGGTTTGGGATAGTTTAGAGTACAACAACCCTTGGAATGTGGAAATGAATGTGTCTTAGCCCCTGGCTAAGGCCAGACAAGATGTTCTAATGATGATGGGGAAGTCATTCTTACTAGAATGTGCAGATTCATTCTATTTTTATAAGAATTAAAGCTGTCTGCAAGGGAATGGTGCAAAGTGAAGAAAGAACCAGAGGTGGAGAGTCTGAAGAGAGGAGATTGGTTTAGAAATAGTTTCTGTGCAGTGTGGGTGAGCACATTATCTAGAGTTACAGATGCTAAACATAACTTACAACCCCTAACCTTTGTTCAAGGAAGGCTATAAACCAAAGTACCTTAATGGAGGTTGACATTATTCTTGAGGAACATAGAAAGTTCACATTAACAAATTGAGCAGCATTTTTGAGTTCTAAGAGTCTCCTTAGTTGAGAAGTTGAAATAAGGGAATATCTCATTACTACCTGCCACTTGCTATTCTCAAAAGATAAAAGCATTGGCAATATAAATCAAGAACAAGAACCTACAAGAACAAGAACCTAAGAAACAAAAGACTTGGAATATTAGGTATGATCTAAGTAAGAATTTAATAAAGAATTGATGGGTGGAATAAATAACAGGATGAATAGAACCTAAGAATCAGTGAAATGTGCTGGGCTATCAGATGAAGAGATTCTCCCTGAATACAGAAAGGAGAAGGAGAAAGAAATCATACACAGAAAAACTTAACAGATGTTGCAGATGATAGTAGAGGTGTTAATATCTTTGTAAAAGTGCATCATAAAGAAAGAGGAGGAAAAACTAACAGGGAAAAGAAAATTATTAAAGAAATAAGACCACATTCCATGGAAGGGAAGGAAAAAGAAAGATCTGAGATTAAAATCAGCATAGAATACAAAAGAGATCCACACAGAAGAGTGCTTAGATATCTGAAGACACTTACCATCACAAAGTAATAAGGGGGAAATTTACAATTTTCATAAATAACAAGATACCGACGAAGGTGTAAGAATTAGGTAACACAATTTCATAAAAACAAACAAAATATATAGGACTGGGGAAGTAGCTTATGGTAACAGGGCATTCTTAGCCTCTACAAAATCCTGGGCTTATTCCCCAGCACCACAAAAACTACAAAAATAATAATAATAATAATAATAATAATAATAATAATAATAATAATAAAATAAGAAGACAGAAAAAGAGAAGTAAACAAAGTGTTAAAAAAGGAAATAATGTATTATTTTTCACATTTTGAAGCAAAAGTACATCAAATAAAACTTTTATGTGTGTTCAAATTGTCACTTATTTTAGGTATAAAATAAAAGTAAGCTATACATTTAAAATTAAAAATTTCAAAAAGCTAAGAATTCCAAAATTGTTTTAAAGAAGAAGAAAAATAGTAATGAAAATGATAGAAATACAGAATGTAGCAACAATTGATAAGCAAAAATGATAAGTCAAAATTTTTATAGTTATTAATAAAGAAGATCCTGGCAACATAACTAAAAGAAATAGAAGTTTGGATAAAAATAGCAAAAAAAGAGATGATTTCCCAATCAACAAAAATTTTAATACACACTGAAACAGCATTATGCCAAACCATTTTTTAATCTATTTGAAATCTTGGAATAAATAAATACCTTTTTAGAATGTAAAATTACAAAATGCCACAAAATAAAACCTTGAATAAGCAAAGAAGAATTAAGAAATTATATATATAAATTAAAAACTAAATTTCCCTTTCACCGTGATTCAGGATTTTATGGCTTTACACCTCAGTTTTATGAAACTGCCAATAGTAATTCCTATATTACACAAATCTGTTCATCATTTTATTTATATTTATTTATTTACTTACTTTTTGGTACTGGGGATTGAACCCTGGGTGTTTAACCACTGAGCAACATCTTTATCCCTTTTTATTTTATTTTTTATTCTGAGACAAGGTCTCACTACATTGCTTAGGCTTTGCTTTTGCTGAGGTTGGCTTTTAATTCACAATCCTCCTGCCTAAGCCTTCCAAGCTGCTGGGATTATAGGCATGCACCACCACCCCCAGCCAGATTTTTATTTTTAATGATCATAGCATAAGCTTGTCTCCTCAACTGGAAAGAGAGTTACACAATAAAAAAATAAGAATCTGATATAGTCGCAAAATCAAAAATGAAAGATTAGCTAATTGAATTTTATGTCATCGTGATTTTTAAAAATCTAGCTAAAACAAATTTATCATAATACTACAAGAATTGATCAACACTATAAAATTCTACCAATGTAAAATACCAGGACAGATTCATAGCAAGCATTCTATAGAATAAAAATACAGCAAGAGAAAAAAAAAAAAAGAGCCAGGCTTTGATCAATCACAGGGAACTCTAAATAAGATATAATCTGGTCAATTCTTTAAAGAAAGAACAGAAGTAAGAAAAAGAATTGTAAGGCTTGAAAAAATTGTCACTTTTGCTAAAGATACTCTTATCCATGTGGTAACTCAGTAGAATCTATATACAAATTATATAGACAAATAAGAGCTAAGAAAATAAATTTAATTTAACAATAAATTACAAAAATAAAAAAGAATTCTATATGCAATCATAACAAGTAGAAAATGCAGCATCAGTAGATACAACCTAAACAAAAACTACCTATATAAGTCTCTGTGGAAAAATTTTTGAAATGTTAAAATTATGAAAATTATTAATGAAGGTAAATAATATTTGAGCAAAAGAAAATCTTTTATACTATCAAAATTAAGTAACATTTTATATACAAATTTTCTTGAAATTAATCTAAAAATTATTCAATCTCAATCCTTTTGTGTATAAGTGAATACCTTTCCTCTAAAAGTTATTAATAATAATAATAATAATAACAACAACAACAACCAGAGTTGTTGGGGGGAGCTCAGTGGTAGAGCTCATGCTTACCATGCACAAAGTCCTGGGTTTAGCTCCTAGCACCAAAATTATAAATTTAAAAAAAACATAAAAGAAAAAAAGTAAAATTAAAATTTACTTATAGGTTACTGAAAAAGCTAAGAAAGAATATTCTGATTCCTGTATAATATTATTTTAACATGATTGTGCAAAAACAGACGATTTTAAGATTTTTACATATTATCAATAAATGGATGAAAGAAGTAAACACTTTACAGAAGAAGAAATATATGAAAAAGTTTTCATCATCTCTAGCAATTCAAAAAATGCAAACTAAATTATAGTGAGTTTCATCTCATTTCAATCAATATGGCAATCACCAAGAATACAAGTAACAGTAAATATTGGCAAGGGTGTGGAGAAAAGGTACACTCCTACATTGCTGGTGGGACTGCAAACTGATGCAACCACTCTGGAAAGCAGTATGGAAATGCCTCCAAAAAAAAAAAAAAAAAAAAAAACACCATTTGAACCAGTTATCCCACTCCTTGATGTGTATTCAAATAATTTAAAATCAGCATATGGCAGTGACACAACTACATCACTCTTTCTAGCACCTTAATTCACAATAGCTAAGCTATGAAACTGACCTAGATGCCCTTCAGTAGATGAATGGATAAAGAAAATGTTGTATGTATACACAGTGGAATATTTCTCAGCCATAAAGAATGACTATATAACATCTAACAGCAAATGGAGGAATCTGGAGATTGTGTGCAAAGTGAAGTAAGCCAGTCCTTATAAAGCCAGAGGTCAAATGTTTTCTCTGATATGTGGACGCTAACTGTAAATGAGGGGTGGGGCGGTAGATGTTCTGTAGATTGGGAAACAGGGAGTGGAAGAAAGGAAGAGGAGATAGAAAAAGGAAAGATGGTGAAATGAATCTGACATAATTTTTCTATGTGTATATATATGAAAACATCACAGTGAATCCCACCATTATGTGTATCCACAAAAAACGTGGATGTGTAACCAATGTGATTCTGCAATCTGTATATGGGGTAAAAATGGGAGTTCATAATCCACTTGAATCAAATGTATGAAATATGATATGTCAAGATCTTTGTAATGTTTTGAACAACTAATAATAAAAAAAAGATTCTAGCACACAAAAAAGAATGGGATCCTAATTAGACTAAGATATACTCCTTGCTTGTATAATTATATCAAAATGGATTGTACTTTAATGTATAAAAATAACCAATAAATAAAAATAAATAAATAGATAGATAGATAGATAAAGTGAAGAACCCGATGAATAGAATAAACAGAACAAATACATGGTCTATGAGATCCTAACATAGGATAGTCACATAACAGTGCAGGTAGACAGATCATCTCATAGATTATAGATTCTCTGTATGGGAAAAGAAGCTCCCAATATTAGAAAACATAGAACCAGACAATAACTTGAATTAATTTTAAAATTTTACAGCTGAGTGGAACATAGAAGAAAATCCACTACACCACATTATTTACATAAATAACATATGCACTAGGAACAAAAATTTAATAAAACTGAAAAAGTAAAAGGATATACATAAAAAATGTGAGTGTAGTAGGTCTAAGAAATGGGACTAAGAATGAAGGAATACATCAACAAGAGTGCTGCTTTTCAGAAGAAAATGATATCTCATTATCTCACAAACAAGATCCCTAATTCCTGGCGCCCACATTCCAAATCAAAGGCAGGGAACAGTCCATTGGTATGTTCCACTGAGATTCAGATTTATAGGTAAGCGTGCCAACTTTAGGAAATCACTCTAAAGAGAGTAAAAGGACTTAAATAACTTTGATTAGCATATGATCCAAGGCATATACAATACAGGAAGCATGAATAATCCTTTCAGTCACCCATAGGTTGGGAATGTATCCCCTTGAAATAAGCATAAGAAGTTATAAGGAGTTTTTCCCAGTTCATAAGTACCACAGCGGCAGTGGAATGAATTAAATGTCTTTCTCAACTTTTATGTTGTACTTACAAGACACTACCTTCAGTAGGAATGAACCATTTTCATCTATAAGTAAAATAGCTTTTTTTTTTTTTTTGTACTGGGGATTGAACCAGGGATTTTCTATCACTAAGCTACATAGCTACATGCCCCAACCTTTTCATTTTTTATTTTGAGTCAAGACCTCACAAAGTTGCCCAGGCTGGTCTTGAACATGTGGTCCTCTTATTTCAGCCTCCCAGGTTGCTGGGATTATAGGTGTGTGTACCACCACTGTGCCTGGCTGAAAAGAAAAATTTATTCAGACATTCATGCCTATAACATTTGAGGGACTCAGGATAAGAATTCAAAAGAAAGCTCCCATGCCGTGCAACTAAATATTTTAAATGTTAAAAGCAGCTCAAAAACCCATTAAATATGTCCTATATTTCTACATTGAGAAATACACCTTCATAAAGACCATGTGAAAACATGTGCAAAGCTATCGTTTTTAATCTAAGAACATCTGTAAAATATCAAATATGACCAAATTTTATTATTATTGTTCCTGTCAAACATCTTGGAGGAGACAAAGTTGTCTGGATTCCATGTCCTTCAAATTAGCAAGTTTTTCTGATTAAAAGCTTTAAGAGTGTTTTTGCCATTTGGAAAGAATTATATTACAGCTTATGGGAGTGTATATTGTTTTAACATTTTCCAACTGTCTCTTTTGAGCTTTTGAAATTACAAGGAAATGCACCAGGTATGAAGGATTACTGAGATATTTTTCTCCATTATTTTTACTTGAGTAGAAATGCTGCAGTCATTGCAAAAGTGAGAAAAGCGTCGAAAGGGGCAAACACAACAGAGACAGGTACAGGTGTCAAAACCCTCTGTGATCACTCTGTGCTTTCATATCTACAATAAAAATATTGGCTTTCCCTGGCAGATTCTCTCCCCAGTTTAACCTAATAGTCCTATGTATCTTTTTTTCTGTGTGTTTCTATCACTATCATTAAAAAAATGTAAAATGATCAGCCCCAAACTTATTAAATTTGAAGGCCATTCTTTGCCAGGCAATGTGAAGAATCTCCTGAAGATCCTTAAATACCATGGCAAAACATGCACAGTGAAAAAAAAACATGGCACGTTTAAAATGATAGATTGGCACATTGACTTCTTTTGAAAGAAAACTACAAGAAAAGAAGAAAAGAGATTTTTAGATGAAATCATGTCAAACTTCTCAATACCCAATAGAATATGCCCAACTGCTTTTGCAACAAACACCAATACAATAACCTTGGAGTTTTTTTATTATTCTTTTTAGATAATTGCATCGTACTCACCTCTTTCAAAGAATTTACCATATTAGGACCTGGTATTCAATATAAAATGTACAAAGTTGTAAGAGATTGTAGGAACAAAAAATTAAAAGCAAAAAGTACAGGATCTTCTACAGCTGGGGATAATTAGTAAAAAATCATATTTTTGCCAGAAATAAAAGGAAGTTGAGTAGACAGATTTTTCTGTAGCCAGGCTTTGGAAGATCCACAGAAGGAGAAAATATCCACAATCTCCACCCTTTCTCTTCCATTCTGTGGAATCTAGCAAGGGAAACTCCATTGACCAGAGCATCTTAAAATCACTTAGTTCTTGTATTAATAATTCAATTGAAATTTCCTTAATAAAACAGGATCTAGTTAAAAACATTTCAGAAACTAATCAATTTGGAGGCTCTCTGTATTTTTTCAAGCCAACTCTGAAGTTTAAATAGGGCACTTGAGGTCCTAAATCTGCTACTTTTTTGGTACTGGGGATTGAACCCAGGGGTATTTAACCACAGAGCTACATCCCCAGCCCTTTTTATATTTAATTTAGAGACAGGATTTTGCTGAGTTTCTTAGGGCTTTGCTAAATTTCTGAGACTAGCATTGAACTACTGATGCTCCTGCCTCAGCCTCCCAGCCACTGGGATTAAAGGCATGCAACACCACACCCAGCTCTTACTATATCTTTTTCTATCTGTTTTCTATGCCTACCTGCTAGTGCACAATAGTGAAAGATTATTATTCTACAAGTACTACCTCACTTATTTTCCTTGAAAGCAAGTATTCACCTGGGTTATGAATTTCATGAGATAATGATGCTTCCATACAACTGAACTCCTTATCAGGGCTTCATTCATATAATAAATAGTGATCAGCAACTGTTTCACATCAGGCAAGTGACTACCTAAGAATTCAGACATTGCTAAGACTCAGTTCCTGGCCTGGGGTATCTTACCATCTAGCAAAGGCAGAAGCTTTGTTTTGTTCACGATGGTTAAAATGTTCTATGGGTTGGGAATGCTGTGCACTAGACAGCTGAAGTTTGTTTCTATTGTCCAATAAGATAATTTACCAATTGGTGAAATGGAAAAACCTTCACAGTCATTGCAACAGTGTAGAACTATTGAGGAAGTAATCATAATAAGGAAACCTTGAAATATAATTGTGTCCAAGGAAACCAGATTTTTTTTTCAGCTTTTAGATGATTCAAAAGAAATTGCACAGTCTTTCCATGAGCTAAAGAAAACCGGATTTGTTCTTCTGAAGCAACCTAGCTTACCCTGGGTAAAATGTGATTTTCATTTAATTCATTTGCTACTCATTAAATTGCCAAGGTACATGAACTCAAAAGGATGAGATTTCATTGATTTATGATGTCTGGGTGAAGAATTCAGTCTTTTCTTTAAAGCCAGAACTATACCTAGATACTAACTTATACAAGTCACAAAAGAGCACTCGTGTGTTCACTAGAGGTCATTGCATAGTTAACATTTCTGCATCTTCCAGTTTGGTAAGTAAAGGTAGATTTTGTGAAATGTTTCCGTTTTGAGTTTTATTCCTTTTTCCTTGATATCCTTCCCTTCTTGTGTACTGTTATCTCTCTTAATTCTAAACACTTACTTTTGACATACTCTTCCTGATATATATATTTTTTTATATTGACATTAGTCTTAGTCCTGGTGCATGTTCTTTGTTTAATCTTTAAGAATCAGGTAAAAAAAAACAAGGATTTTTATACAATGTTGAATTAGAGAGCTGCTTAAAGATGACCTCAGGGCAGTTAAACTTTGTACATAATTAAACACTAACACAGGAGCTGAAACATTTCTTTAATTCTGTACCTTCAATGTTTCAGAACATTTAAAGAAAACATTTTAACATTTAACACCATTTATATAATATTCTAAAGTGTTTTTTATGTAGAACACTTCAGAAACTTCAATTTTACTTTCAATAATAACACCATAGAAGTAAAAAATATATATTATTTTATTGAAAATATTAAAGAAGACCTTACGTACATTAACATTTCCTTGGGATAGAATTACAGAAGCCTTCAAAAATCATACAAAGATTAAAGCAATTGGTTTTTCTCTTCAAGAACAATCTTAGAAAGTTTCTATTTAATGTGAAGAAACCTGATGTTTTCAAGGCCAAGATGATAAAGTCTAAACAGCCTCATTTCTATAAACCAAAATTGTGATTTAAGAATATTTATCCTAGATATGTCTCTATCATATACTACAATCAAACTCAAGAACAAAGTCAAGTATCTCTCATTCCAGTTTCCAAACAGGATGACAGCTGACAATGGACATTTTTTTCTATTTTAAGCCCTCCCATAGAACATTCCAACATTGAACACTGCTTACTATTGGGAAAATTCCTTCCTGTCAAATTCAGGAAGTGCTCAGCACTGACACATGCAAGGCAAAGACATTGGGATTGCACAATAATACAAACCCCGGCCAATTCCTTGGCCCAGGACTCCTGACAACTACGTGCTCCATGGAACTTGGCTTCTACTATGCTCTTTACAAGCACACAGTCCAGACTGACTACATTCCACCACTAAAGAACAACTCAGACTTGAGATAATCAAGAATCACCCAGGGCTTTCCCTATCTCACAATTCATCCAAAACAGAGGCTCTGTGTCCTATAAGCTCTTAGTTCCATGGGGGAAAGTTCATGATTAACATTCTTTTAACCTTTCTGTATCTTGGATCTTTAACATTTTTGTACATTTTACCCTCTACCTTGTATGGTTGTTTCGTTAAAACATGTTAAAGTGACCAACTGAATATTCAAATTTCGTACGACAAAAAGGACAGCTTTTCTATATAGCAATTATTAGTAGTTGGAGATTTTTTTTTCCTCATAGTAGAGACACAGAACTTGTCATTGTGGGTAAGGAAATGAGTCTTTGTCAGTTACTGGTCCATAGCTTACAACAAATAAATGATTTGTAGTTGTATATGATAGATCTTATTGTCTTTCAAGGTTGGAAAAAGTAAAGTATTCTTTTTCAGAGGGAAAAGTTAAAAATAGAAATTTGAAGCACTCTCCCCCAGTGAAAAGTTGCCCTCCACAGAAGAGGGCAGCTCTACATTTCATATCAAGAAGTGAAATCTCATTCCCTTCTCTTTGAATCTGAGCCTGGTCCTAATGATTTTGAGAAAAAAAATCAGTTGAAGTTATATTCTTAGACCGCAGAGACTGGCTCAAAGGGAACCTCATGGCTTTTTCTACATTTCTCAGAATGTTGATTCTCAGATCATTCAGATGTCATGTAAGAAGTTAGAATATCCTGAGATCTTGCTATTGAAAAAAATCACATTGAGGATCCTGAGATCCCATTGAGAGAGGGCAGGTATGGGAGGGGTCTAATCACCTCTTAGATATTTGCTTTATCCCAACTAAAATCCCAAATGTTGGAGATCATATATCCCCACCCAAAATGGGAATTCATAGACAAAATCAATTACTCTTGTCATTTTTTCTTGTTAAGATCTTTATTCTAAGGGAGGGAGTATTAACTCAGTAAAAGATTCACTGGACCATCATTGTATATTATCAATTATTGGTTATATGAATTTGAAATCATCAGTGTTGTTGGAAAGTCTCTTTATCTTAGCTTCCCTGTGGAATAGTATAGTTGAAGCCATCATAAGGCCAATTTTTGAAGCAGGTAAAACTTGTCTTTTATATTCCCAAATATCTACAGATTTATTCTCTACCAGTGGCATTTCTTACCTACTTTGCTGCTAAACAGGGACCTGATGCTCCACCTGGACTGCTTCTCATGCCTTTCCAAATAATTCCTGTACCCAGAAAATATAATCTTAAATTTATGTTTTTGTTTTGTTTTTCATTTTAGTTGTGTCTGTTAACTCCTACTTGGTATTTCTTTTAGGAATAATTTCTCCAATTTACAAATTTCATTTTCTCTTCTCATCATCTCCAGATCAGTTTTGAACTAGACTTTCCAAATTACTTCTGTTTATGCTGCACTTACTCACTTACTTTATTTTCTACCCTGCTTCCTACAGTCTATCTGAAGTGTAAGTGCTACTACTAACCTCCCTGCTCATGCTTGCCTTCATAAATCATAGCATCTATACATAAGTAAATGGTGTTTTTCAGAAAATACCCTAAACCCTTTAAAATATTCTACATATCCCTTAAATAATTTGTTCTTGATTTCTCTTCCAGTCTTATTTCTTTCATTACCCTAAACTCAACTGTGGTTCTGATCCCATGACGGCTCCAATGTGACATGTGCTCTGTCATCTCTAGGTCTCTGAAAAGAATACTCTCAATGTTTGTCTTCCCTATGGAAATTACCAGATCTCTTTGCCTCTCCCAGTACTCGTCAAACTTTCAATTCCTCACCCCCTGCCATCCCTCTAAAAACACTCTTGCAATAAAGCCTTCCTAGACTCCTCTCTCTTCAAACTGATGGTATGATCTTGATATTTAATCCCATGGAAGCTACAATAGCTCCAAGAATGATTTACTGTTGTTCACCTATCATAAAAAGCTAAGTGCCAGTAAAGTGATATATTCCTTATCCTTTGCAATCTGTGCCCTGAATATAAAGAAGCAATATAAAGTTTGCTAAAAGAATAAAGGAGAACTTTTGAGTGCCATTTTAAATTTTGTATTTAATACAAAAAGTATGATTTTTAATATCAAAACATCTTTATTAATAATACTATAATAACTTTTAATCTTAAAATGAGAGATTTTAAAAATGAACTTTTTAAAATTAAATTGAACTTTCAAATTCTTGTTTCTGCGTAAAGCATGCAATTTTTTTTTTTTTTTTACTTTCCTATAAGCTCATGTAATATTTAGGCAAGATATAAGAATCAGACAGGCAGGATAGGAGAATCAGATCAAGAAGGGATCCCGTTCTATTTTCTATTTAGCAAATGTTACCTATGTCAATCATGTAGAATTTTATGGGTTAAGTGATTCTACTAAACATCAAGATACAATGAATGTTATATTGATAGCTCTTCTAATTATGTCTTTGATATTAACTTTTTTCAAAAGGAATTAGAGTCAAGGCTTATAAGCATGTGGATTGCACTTAAGATATACCCTGTGCTAACCATGATGTTGGTCACGTAGCCTTTGAAAATCTTGTTGAATGAATAACTGAGAGTTACAAATTCATTGGAATTTTGAGACAATTACAGATTAGTCAACACCATAGTCACCTTCACTAGTACTGAGAGCCTAATAAGTGGTATTTCAAATTCTGCAAGTCTACAACCAATTCCAGTGTTTTCAACCATAATATTCCTTTCCTGAACATTCTCCATTTTAATCATAGGCAACTTTCAGAATATATAATTCTGGATCCAGTCTCTTCACTCTTCCCACCGTGGCTTAAGTCTCCAACATTACTCACCTAGATGATTACCATAGCCTCTTGGCTGGCCTTTGTTTCCCCTCTGTGCCACCAACTCTTGGCACTGCCATCTAATCTGATGCTCAAAACCCTTAAGGCAGAACCTGGTTTTCCTTTCTTCTAAGCCTCCATGGTCTGCCTTCAGTGTCCTGATGATTTACTCAGGAGTCAGAAGCCTGAATGCCATTATCAAGAATCCATTAAATGGGCTGGAGATATGGCTCAAGCGGTAGCGCGCTCGCCTGGCATGCGTGCGGCCCGGGTTCAATCCTCAGCACCACATACAAACAAAGATGTTGTGTCCGCCGAAAAAACTAAAAAAACTAAAATAAAAAATTCTCTCTCTCTCTCTCTCTCTCTCTCTTTCAAAAAAAAAGAATCCATTAAATGAAATTAGAATGAGAGAAATGATACAAGGCAAGATGTCCTATAATTCAAATGTTCTCAATATAATTAGATTTTCAATAAAATACCATGAGAAAATTGTCCTCCGTTAAAAGTTGGATATTCTTCCTCCTTCACTCACTCTATCTCTTACTCCTCCTCCCTTTGCTCACTCTTCTAGAAACACACTGGCTTCTGCCATTTGAATCCTTTATTTGTTTCAAGACTTGACTCAAATGTCAATGTCTTAGGCTGGTCTTCTCTGACTTACTGTTTGTTTCCCTATTTTCTATCATTCCTTATCCCCCTTTACTGTTTAATTTTTTTTAAAGCACACTTCACCATTTAGAATAGTACATTTATTTATGTGTTTTTATGTCTTTTAACTTCCTCTCAAAAAATTGAACACTACAGAAGGGCAGGGATGCTTGTTAATTTTGTGTAATTCCGCACATCTAAATGAGTGCCTAACACACAACAGGAACTCAAAGAACAGTTGTCAGTGAAAAAAAAAACATGATATCAGGAAAGTTCTACTGCCATTTCTTTTTCCATTGCTACCTGTAAGGAAATGATAATTTCTTTAGTTCCCCAAAATGCTTTAGCAAGGCTAGTGCACTTCCCAGGGAGGTGGTCAAGGACTCCAGACAGCCTAAAAACTGATTTTTTTTAGCTTTTCCTCATCCTTCCTCACTCCTTATCTTTTCCTCCTCTCTTCTATGCTTCCCACTATTAAAAATTCTTGATGGGTTTCTATCCAATGCAAGGCCTTAAAAAATGAGTTGAATAAATCTCCCTAGGCAACTAGTCTTTGACTACCCTGTAACTTCACTATATTAAAGTACATTTATTTCACACTATATTTTAATGAAATATTTATCCTGAATACCCAAAAGGTCACCTAGTTAATGAACTTTTTTTCTTTTTGCTTTGAAGAGTTTCTGAATGGCTACCCTATGTAATTACTTAAAAAATGAAAGAATAAGCAAATAATGGAAAGCTTACAGGTTAGCTTCAAGATTTATAACAGGGTTTCCATATCTTGTTTTATTATATAAATAAATAGAATAACATAGTGACACATCTAAACCCTCTTTCAGTGCTTCATTATATCATTGGTCTCTAGTTATACTGCCTACCTCATCAAATTTCTGAAGTATCCCATACCTCAAAGTGTAAAGCAGGGTAAAAATATTTTTCAGTCTAGACCTAATTACACATTGCATATGCCACTCAGTTTGAACACTCTCTGCTCTTCTCAGCACTAGGAGACAGTGTCTGTCCACTGGTAATTTATTGATATTGCTATTAATTTTATTGGCTTATCATCATATATCCTCAAGATTGGAAATGCAAGCAAATAGAGATGATTTGGGAGACTCTTTCTTATCTTTGGTGTACTACGGGAAATAATTTAGAGAGACACATAGACTCAAGAACTGTGAACTGGCCAGGCACACTCCTGTAATCACAACAGCTCTGGAGGCTGTGGCAGGAGGATGGAGAATTCAAAGCCAGCCTCAGCAATAGCAAGGCACTAAGCAACTCAGTGAGATCCTGTCTTGAAATAAAATACATAATAGGGCTGGATATGTGGCTCAGTGATTGAGTGCCCCTGAGTTTAATCGCCAGTACAAAAAAAAAACTGTGATTACTTTAAGATAATCCATTATGTAGTAATCAAAAACTATCAGTTTATTTTTAAAGAAATACTCCCCAAAGAATAAAAATACTAGTCGTAATGGTAGCAAGTATTAATAATAATAATAAAGATAGCAAACAGTAACTGATGACATTCAATGAGCATGGCCATGTGTCATTGACTTAAAAGTTTTACTTGCAGCACTCATTAGGGGAATAAGTCTCTGGGGGAACTGAATCCTAAGAGAACACAAACTATCAAGTCTGAAGGTTTCTAAAGATTCCTTAAGCTTATGTTAGACAGAACACTCCTTGTGGTTCTTATCTTTGTCTTCATCTAAGAAAATGATGAAGGATTTAAAATAAGAACAAGAAGAAATTTCTTTACTGTGCTGAAACATAAATGAAGGATTGAAAATAGGTTAGGAATAAATGGTGGGGGAGGGAATGTAAATATCTCATGACACCTTTTAGGATAGCTAATGAGCACTGATTCACTCTCTGTTGTATGTCAGACATTACATCAGGTTTTTGCATGCATGATTTCATTTAATCTACAAATGCCATGTGCAACGAGAACACATTATCCTCTTTGCAATAAAGAGGAAAAGGGGCAGTTAAAGATCCTGACCACAGTCAGATAGCTAATAGCAAGTAGTGCAACTGGTAATCTAATACAGGCTATCTGGTTCCCAGACTGCACTTAACTCTCAGGATAGGCATTAGGAGAACTTTCAACCTTTTTATGTGCATTTTATATTGTTCTTTATGTTTTTCCCCTGTGGTATTGAGCTGTAAAAGTTTACAATGTAAAGAGACCAGGTAGTTTTCCTTGTGGGAACCAGGATGTGGAGAATAGAGAAAATTAGGTTCCTTTCCACAGTCTGATTATAGAAATGGATCAGAAATAAAAGACCAGCTAGCAGATGGTACTGAAAGGAAGATACTTCTAAAGATGCAAATTTTTTTCAAAATGTTATCTTGATATAATTTTGAATTTACAGTAATGGTACAATAAACTGGTATACTCTGTTAATCAAGATTCTTTGCTAAAAACAAAAGATTTGTTATTTTTGTCCCCAAGATTTTTTTTAAGAGCATTCTAATTATGCATGGTAATTGGGTTCATTTTGACAAAATCCTATATGCAAATAATTTTTTATAAAGAGAGAGGGGAGAGAGAGAGAGAGAGAGAGAGAGAGAGAGAGAGAGAGAGAGAATTTTTTTAATATTTATTTTTTAGTTATTGGCGAACACAACATCTTTGTTTGTATGTGGTGCTGAGGATCGAACCTGGGGTGCACGCATGCCAGGCGAGCGCGCTACTGCTTGAGCCACATCCCCAGATCCTATGCAAATAATTTGATGTCAGTCTCCATGCCCCGTTTTCCTCCCACACTCCCCATGTTCTCCCTCCTCCACTGATTCAAGGCTGGATCATCAGATGACCTCCTTATATCTCTGTCCACTTCCTCCTCCTCTCCTTTCTGCTTTCACAGCTACTGTATTGCTTATTTTTCATTTGCTCTCTTGTTTATCATTTTCACAACCAGAGATAAGAAAAAGTGTGCTCTATATGTGAAATAAGAATGGTAAATGTATTCTGCTGTCATATATAAATAAAAAAATTTTAAAAAATTCTTCTGAGAAGTTTTGAAGATATGAAGCATCTATAGAGTGGTGAATAAAGTGAAAATGCTAAAGATTCATTTTAATGATTAAAACAATTGCTTAATTAATTTTATTAATTCATTTTAATGATTAAAACAAATGCAAGAGAGGAAAAGAGGGAGCAAGTTTGCTCAGGTCTAAAAGGCTTCACTACTTAAAAAAAAATTCCACAACTTGATTTTTATTATTGTTGGTTGAAATAACAAAACATTGTATATTTCTATTATTAATTATTACTTCCACTCAAAAATCTGGCTTAGGTGACCTGTTGGACGTTTAAGAACATGAATATACCCAATTGACATGAATTCTATTCCTTAGTTTTAGCCATGTAGGGGCCTGCATTTTTCTATTTTCTTATTTATCACCAACTCAAAATGCAAATACAAATATTCATGCAATTATTTAAGTTTACTGAAGTGGAAAGAAAGGTAAGAGTAGATTGCAGTTCAAAAATTTGCAGGTTTCTCATGACCTTAATTAAATGGTTGATGAGCCCAAGTTCTACTAATAATTTTATTTGAATAAAAATGTACATTAACATTTTTATGAGTATTTTAGAATAATCAAGTTAAGGTGAAGATTGGTGAGTGTCTTATACTTTGAAGTTATTTTTCATTGAATAATGGGCAAGACGTATACCCTAGAAACTAGCTATTATGCTGTGTTTGAACTTACATCTTGAGATCACATTAATGTAAGAATTACTTCACAGTGGGTCATTTAGCACAAAGGCAATTTCCTCAAATGGGAACCTCTTTTATAGGAGATTCTGCTTAGTGAAAAACTACCAAGTTGAGGACACAACAAATGATAAAATCATTTTGAAGCCATGTTTTTCTTAAAGGTGTGAAACAAGAATTAGTACTGATATACTTGTGATTTTACATTTATGAATCACAAAATGACCTTTTAGCTTTCCTGTTACATTATCGCCTTTTTTCTCTTCTAGAATTATAGAAGAGTTATAAGGCAATTAAGAATGTTAGATGGAGTTTTCAGGTGCTGCTTAGGAATTTCATAACAGTTTTAAAGGCAATGTTTGATAAGTAATATACTGAAATATACGTTTTAAACTCTACATGCATGTTAAAACTTTTCATGGAAAATTCCCAATTTACCACAATAAGGAAAAGGTCTGTTTTCTTTGGAGAATTATTATTATTATTATTATTATTATTATTATTATTATTATTATTATTTGGAAAAATAACTTAGTTCGATTTTCTTGGAAAAAATACCTACATAGTAGTATTGCTGTTCAAATTTTGTCACGTTTATTTTTGTGGGTGTTTTGAAGTAAATGAACAGGTTTATGTAAACATTATGATTTGGCCACTTCTGGAAGTTAGAAAGAAGCAGTGTGTAAGTAGTGACGTATGTGGGCTTTTCGTAAAGAGATCTTGCCATCTTTCAAGCCAGATGTAGTTTTTGTATCAACAAATGGAACACAAATCTCCAGTGTAAGCCTTAAAGAGAAATAACCTACAAACCATAAATGAATTCTTTGTACTTTAGTTTTGTTGACCAGAATAGTGTGCATATATAATACTACGAAAATGTTAATGTCATCATGCATTTAAGTTAAATAGCTGATGCTCAATTATGATCATCATGGAGATCAGGATTACATGGGTGATGTACCAGAAGGGATTTTTTTTTAAGTAATGAAGGTAAATACTTGAGAAGGCCATTCTGCCTTCCAGAAAGAACAACTACCATGCTAAGCAAGCCAAAATCTAAGACTGATTTTTCACTTTGAACTTGAACTATGACAAAGCAACAACAATTAAGTCATAAAAATAATTCACTGGAGTTTCTTATGCTGCAGTTAGACATCAGTCTTTAATCCATAATATGATTTTAGCAACCCAGTAGGGTGCTATCACAGATGTATGTCTCTTCTCAACTGTTAACTTCTTGGTCTTTCAATATATTACCTTAGGTTAGATTCCTCTGCCATTTATATCTGTTCACTAGAACAATTTTGGTTCTTCTAGTCATACCCAGAATCTTTGTGCAGATGTTCTAATTGAAACCTATTATTAATTGTTTTGACAGTTGATTATCTTGAGCAGCTCTGTTAGAAAGAGCAACTCTCCAAGTTCATTCCTAACCTCAGTCTGGGGTTCTCTTTTTGTGCATTCATATCCAAACTCTTAAGCAATATATGATGTTGGAATTAACTAAGAAATAAAAAAAGAAAGTGTCATGAGGAAAACCCAGACAAGGTTTACGCCCTGGGATAATGGGAGTTCTTAATAGGATAGTTTGTGTTAGGAGTAATCAGCAAAGAGGAACTTCAAAGTCCATTTCATAATATTTCCCCTAAAGATCTTCATTCTTGTTGTTACTTAGAGGGGTGAAACTCCCAATATTATTTCAAATAAGCAATGAAAGGAAATATGTGTAACCAAGAAATAGGAAAACTTTATATGGCTCTCCCTAATATAGACTGGGTGTGTGCTTCTGCATGTTCAAGTGATGCTGATATTATTGCTTGAGGATACAACAAATGATAAAAACATTTTGAATCCATTTTTTTTCTTGAAAGATACAAGTAGAACTGTGTGTGAATGAGAATGACCATTTCACACCAAATATGTCCAATGGGCTGTCGTTTTGCAAACAGCGAGGCACACTTATTGACATCTTGCTTTGCAAAACAGCAAATCCTCCCTCACCATCTGTCAGTCCCAGATGTCTCAACACCTGACCCAGGTGATTCCCAGCAGTGCCTGTGTGATAATATTTCTCCATGAAAGCACAATAATGTTTGGTTGCTTAGACAATGCATAGATTGCCAAAAATGAAATTCTAGAGCTATAATACATGCACCATCATTAGCCAAAGAATTTAAAGAGTCTGTAAGGGTCCATATAAAGATCATCTTTGCCTCAGAATCTTGCATACATGCTTCATTGGCATGTACCCTCCTGTATAAAACAGAACATGTAACTTGAAAAAAATATTAATGACCTCATTGGCTTAGATAAAATGAAGCTTAAAATCAAGAAGGTTCACATGAAATATTTTGAATTAACAAAATGTGTTTTTTACTAGGGAAAATGAACCAAGTAGAGGTAAAAACCAAATTCATTCCAAGTTTCTCCCTAAGAAGAAATGATGGACAAATATTGAGCTTTGAATTTAATAACATATTGATTAATGAAGTAAACATAAATCTTTATTTTAGGCATTATTCTTAACATGTAATTTATTTTTCATTCACAAAATTATTCCTGCTTCATAATTTACTGATGGGTCATCTATGAATGAATAGCTGAATAACAGCAAAAAGATAGTGTATCTACATTTTGAAAGACTTCACTTTCTTGTATCTTTCCCAATTAACCATGTCAATTATCTAACTTATTCCAAAATTCACATCTCATTGGTTCATTCACTTTGACAAAATGTGATTATAAAATATTACCCCCTTTTCTATTAAAAATATGAAAAAAGAAAAAAATCACCAAAAATAATACATGAGTAATCTAAAAATTATGTGATTATAGTGGGGAATATTTCAAGTAAAGTTAGATATGACATATCTGGGAGATTTTTGTAAATCTCTTATTTATTATAAAAGTACAAATATAATGCAGCAAACTTGTTTGCAGGTCAGTTTCTCATTATATTAGAGGGAAAAAGATAAAGCAATTTTAAAATTCTTGCTAAATTTTAAATTTAGACAGTCTGGTAAATACTAATTATAAATATCAACCAATTACCAAGAATCCAATTAGTTCTTTATTGTATAAAAATTTGAAAGCATATGTTACAAAATAAACATATTTATTCTGATGCTTTTTGGAGCATAAACTAGACTTTCATATGAATTTTTTTATAAGCAAATATGTATATGTCACAGCATAGATTACCTAGTTAGGAATGATTGCTGAATTTTTAGAAAGGTTTTGAAGTCATTTAAGATCAAACTTAAAATATAAGTTTTAATTTTATATTCATTTCAAAGATCCTAGACACACACACACACACACACACACACACACACACACACACACAAACACGCACACACCAGCTCCAACCTCTTGAATGCAGCTTAAAGTTCCACAGTGGCCAAAAGGGCTGGATCTCGTGGGTATATTAGGAGTGTGTGTGTGTGTTTGTGTGTGTGTGTGTGTGTGTGTGTGTGACTAATTTTTTTAATGTGTTTGTTTTCTCATTGCTCTTCTGCTCCTTGTTCAGTACTATGCTGCAAAGAAAAGTGGGTTGAGAAGGCAAGGGGCAATTCTTACCTCAAGGCTTTCTGTGAGGTCAGTTGCAAATGGTGGGAATGCCTTTGAAGACTCCTTGGCATCCTCTCTAAGAGGCACAACAGCCATCTCGCTATTCTCTGAAATAACCAATTTACCACCTAGCTTCTACACTATGTGCACAGGAGCATGTAGCCCCCCACTCTGAGTTGTTGACCTGTAGACAACTCCTTGAGTTGAGTTTGTAGCAGCAGCTCTCCCCTGTGTATTCAACACACTACATAGCCTATGTTCAATATGAACCGACAATCCTAATTCAATGGTTCCTAAATTGGCAGGCACTAGTCTATTTCCTGGACCCCAGGGACCTACAGTCAGTGCTCCAGAGCTTCCTCTACTATGGTTTTGGAAGCAAATCTCAGTCTTAGATTAGGGAATAAAAAGGACCATTTCCTATTAGTCATAAAATTACCCTCAAGAAGGCAGTGTTCCTACACTCTGCAAATTCAACATGGATTATTCCAGCACATCTACATAAAATACATGTGTAATTTTCAGTAATATTTCACCTTTTCAACCACCAATTAGATAATTAGAAAGAAAAGAAGTTATATACAGAAGCACACTCATAGATATTTGTGTAATGTGTGTGTAGTTACACACATTACAGATATATGTGCATGTGTGTGTGTATTTGTGTGTGTAGTTCAAATACTGTTTTCAATTAGAGATACTTTTGTACCAGTCTTGATGAATATTGCCCATGATATATGGCACTCAAATTTGATTTTAAAAACTAGTTAAATTTCATTTTCTACATTGTACATGCTTTATTAATAAAAAAAATCAATGAAAAATAGCTGAAACACTAAAAAGACAGGCTCTTTTCTTTCCTTCCTGCCTTTAACATCTCTAGCCACACACACCAATAATGAAAAAAGAAGGAGAGAGAAATGAGTTAGGTATGAGTGGAAAACAGAAAGTTCTTCATGGACAAGTCTGAAGTCATTTTGAATTAATTAAACATGAGCTTTTACCAAAGCAACAAAGGACATGTATCGTCTTTAAGAAAATATTAATTCTGATTTTTTCTACACTACATTTCTATTACCTGTTTCCTCACTCATGGTGAAAATTATTAGACCTGTCAAAATATAAAAACACTTGGAAAAACAACCTGAGGACAATTGCTCCTGGGAAGTGGCCATCTTCCCTGGAAGTTTCCAGTGAGCTGAGTTATTCTTCTTGCAGCATGAAGGACACATGGACCCACTGTATCATTCCTTCTGTTTGTCTTTCCACTCTCATTTTCCAGTCTGCTTCATACAGCAACTATTGAAATGTTTTTTGGATACTTCTATTAGCTATGGCTTCCAAAAGTTGGGCTAAAATAGTAAGCTAAGCTGAGCAAGCAACATTTTGGCCTTTGGATTTTATTGGGCACAGTGGTCACTTATTGCCCCTCCCCCCACTTTATTCCTCCAACACCAGAACAGAGCATTCCCTGGATGGGGACCAGCATCTGGCTGGTGGCCATTTTGTTGCATGCCACACTTCTGTCTGCGTACTTATAATCTGAGGCCTCTCCTTCATTTTAGGGCACCAGGCATATATCTGCCAAAACTCCAAAAGTTGTTACTTACTTTCTTTTTTTGTTTGTTTGTTTTGTTTTCCTGTTCTTTTGCCTTTCTTCCCCCATTTTATTGTTTTTAATTAATTCCTGAAAACCATATAAGCTATACATGTATCTGATTCTTGACAATTGAGACTATTAGAAAACACGTCAGTAAGAGCAGACATGGATGATCTTAATTCATCTCCTAGCTCTCCCACTGACTGATTCTGTAACATTGGAGAGGAGTCATATAACTCCCTAGTCCTTTATATACTGATCTACAAACTGAGCCTTATTATAGGGCTGTTTGATGAGAAAATAGCTGATACATGCAGAAGAGCTTTGAAAATCCTGCACTCTTGCCCATGCAATCAATGTACTAGCATTACAATTAGGTGAGCCCCGCACCCCGCCCCCCATCTCTGGTTGACCAGGATACAGAATAGGAACTATGCCAAGGCTGAAATATTATGGGTTTTTAGAGGCCAAGTAAAAATAATGCTCCCTTTTAAGCCTCCATCTCTAGATTAAAACAACAACTCAAAAATTATTATATCTGTAACAATGCCTTATGTTATAATTTAATCCTATAAATCAAGATTTCAGATCTTTGAAATTGGATGTGGTTATCTTTCCAGGCTTAGAGTTTAATAACTTCTGATCTATACTCACAACCTGGAAAATGTTATCATATTGAAGGTGCACATGGAAAGGTACTTTTAGGACATGCCAGTGACAGTTTATACACAAAACTCAGTCCCTTTCCAAATGTCATTTCCATTAGTGTCTCATATCAGAATTACAAGTGAAATGAACACACTGTAACCTAGTATTTTAAAAGGTTATGTTGAAGGAGTAGAGAGGCTTAAATTAATTTTCCCTTTTCTCATCCAGTAGGCCTTTACTCAATAGGATTTCCTATAATTCTATCTTAATCCATGTCTCTGTGGATGAACCAAAAAGACCACAAAATGGGAGAGGCTGCCAAAGTGGCTTCCTGCCAGCAGCCCCTCTGCCCTTTAAGAGAGACTTGAGCTTAATGATGCTACAATGATCCCAATCAGTAAAGAGAGCACAGGGCAGGCACAGATCTCATGATGCTCTGCAAAGATCTGTTTGTTTAACCATGTGCAAATATTGCCCTAAAATGGTCAGTTGGTTAGCACATGCTAATCATTTACCAGGTCTATTCAATTCTGGAAATAACTGTTGAGAATAAATCATTTCAAAGAGTTTTTCTGTATAACCAATATTAATTAATTTAACATTCCGGAGGAATGGCTTTGCTATTTTTGTTGCTAAAAACTTGATCTAGGCAAACGGCATATATTTAGAAAATTATTTAGAATACCTAATGAAATCCATCCTTATATTTATGAGATTATTAATTAGTCAAAGAGAGTGAAATAATTTTCTAGTAATACTAATTAAATGAAGGTTGAAAGTCCACACAAGGGCTGGGGATGTGGCTCAAGCGGTGGCGCGCTCGCCTGGCATGCGTGCAGCCCGGGTTCGACCCTCAGCACCACATACAAACAAAGATGTTGTGTCCACCGATAACTGAAAAATAAGTATTAAAAAATTCTCTCTCTCTCTCTCTCTCTCTCACTCTCTCTTAAAAAAAAAAAAAAGAAAGTCCACACAACACAATTGTTCTCTGAGCATTGCTCCAAATTATTGGAAGTATATTAGAGAAGTTCAATAATTATTTTGTAATGAACTGTTTTACTTAAAAAATTCCATGCCATAATCTTTTCCTTTTCTATATGTTGTCTTTAATTGGGTGGTTGGAAAATAAAGCATTACTTATTTTGAGGCTGATGTTTGAAAATATCCATCTAATTGGTAAAAAGCATTAGATGCTCATTTACTGGGCACTTAACACAATAAATATCATTCATAACCCATATCGTTTAGGACATTTAGGTCAAACCATCATCTTAATGGAACTTAGCATTTTTAAATTTGGATAATTTTTACTAAAAACTTGTTTGGATAGGGCTGAGGTTGTGGCTCAGAGGTAGAGCACTTGCCTAGTACATGTGAGGTACTGGATTCAATTGTCAGGACCATATAAAAATAAAATAAAAATATATTGTGTCCACCTACATATTTTTTTTAAAACTAAAAAATACATATAAAAAACTTATTTGAACAATAAATGCTATGACTTAAGAAGATACAAATGAGACAAGATATTTATATATATTTATAAATGAATGAATAGATGGTTCATTCCAGAAAAATTGCCTCTTAACAATTGTCTACACAGGACTTAGAAAGGTAACTTCAATCCTCCACTTGGACCTTTGTCAGGGTCTGAGTAGACTAAATGAATGAAAAATGTGTACTAGTACATCATAGCTGGAGATTATTACTAAGGCAAGAATAGATGCTGTGTTTAAAATAAAACTTTTTAGAGTCAGTCCATATAATCACTGCCTTCAATCACAAAAATATATCAAGAAATCTAAAGATTTTATACTTTATCATCGAAAAGTTTTAAAATATAATAAAATCATATTGTAATTTATTTAAGAAATCAAAACCAAGCTATAAAAAATAAACTAATCAACTTTGTAATATTGTCCAGATTGAAATGTTTCCTACTTCGGTCTGTGAAGTACAACTCCTTTATAGGGAATTCTCTCTTCTCCTCAAGATATTTCCTACAAATAAAATTATCTTACTTTTCCCCTATCACCTAAAATGCTGATAGAAGTTTTGCTTTTAACCTCCTCTATTAATACTGAGGAATTTTTCATCTACAGTTATAAAACACTTAAAAAATTTAAAAAATGGACAGAGACTAATATTAAAAAGATTTTATAGTCAGCTTTTTAATATAGGCTTCAAATACTGTTTTATATAATGATTCTACAAAGTTCTGTCTGAGCCAGGTTTGGTCACTCACCCCTGTAATTCCAGTGACTTGGGAGGATGAGGCTCAAGGCCAGTTTTAGTAATTTAGTGAGATCCCATCTCTAAATAAAAAATAAAATGACTGGGAATGTAGCTCCATGGTAAAGTACTCCTAAATTCAATCCTTAGTACCAAAATAAATAAGTAAGTAAAATTCGGTGTGAATTCTCCCCATCTCCATCCCCTTCCCCAGTGATGCTGCTGCTTTCAGGATACCACACTCATGGAAATCTTCTTCACAAGGTTTATCCAACCTTTCAAGCCACTTGGCAATAATTAAGCCACTTCTTCTGGTCAATGTCTTGAACCAAAGTGATATGACAAATTAATTCAGAATAAACTGCTAATGAGTACAAATACTCTCTCCGGTAGTATATAAAAGAGTTTATTCTTGTAAGAAAGTAGGAGAAAGTTCAGCCACTGGATGATGATAATTTTGGGTAAAAGCTCCATTTTGAGCCATTAACATTTATAGGACAGCTAGCTTTTAAACTAGCATACTTGTAGTAGTTCTTCAGAGAAACAGAATCAATAGACAAGTACAGTCTTTCAATCTCCTTCTCTCTCTCTCTCTCTCTCCTCTCTCTCTCTCTCTCTCTCTCTCTCTCTCTCTCTCTCTCTCTCTCTCTCAATGAATTTGTTCAACTGACTGTAGAGCTAATAGTCTAAATGTGCAGGATTGGGCAGCAGACTAGAGATAGGGGGAAGAGTTAATGCTATAGTTTCAGTGTGAAGGGAATCTGCTTCACAATTTTCTCTTATTCAGGGGAAGCCAGTTTTTTTTTTCTTTTCTTTATAGCCTTCAAGGAATGAGATGAGGCTCATCCATACTGTAGGGAATAATCAGCTTTATTTCAAATTCTACTGATTTTAATGTTAAACTCATCTGCAAATTACCTTCATGAAACATCTAGAATAATGTTTGACCAAATATCTAAATATTTGGTCAAAGCTTAATCCAGTTGACACAAGAATAATTGACTATCACCTCCAGTAGTGCATAAGGAAAATCTACTTTGCAAATCAAAATAGTCTTGGATTATTAGTAAAGCAATATATTGTTGAGAGTAATTGTAATTATTTATTATGATCCAGCATGACATGAAATGAAACTTGAAGGACAGGGCTAAAGAGAACAGCATAGTTCAAGGGAGGTAACATTGCCCCTGGCATGGTATAATCTTTTAAACAGAGTTTCAGGGTCCTGCTGGATCAGTAGTGTAAGTACATAATGATGAGTTGTATTTTTTGTGAGGTTTGAAAGGTGCTATTATAAATTAATCCTAGGCCACCACAAATCTGAGTTTCAGAGACAAATATAGAATAGGAACAAACATGAGCATTTGTCGGTATTCTAGGTGAGAGCCAGCGTAAAATGTCAGGAAAATTCCGATTAGTACATGATGTCTGTTTCCTTGACTGATGTTCTTAGATCTCTGATGCTTTCTTTAAAATAAATCACTGAAGTATTTTTTTTCTTTTTTTTTTTTTTTTAAAGAGAGAGTGAGAGAGAGGGGGACAGAGAGAGAGAGAGAATTTTAACATTTATTTATTCTTAGTTCTCGGCGGACACAACATCTTCGTTTGTATGTGGTGCTGAGGATCGAACCCGGGCCGCACGCATGCTAAGCGAGCGCGCTACCGCTTGAGCCACATTGCCAGCCCAGTATTTTTTTTTTTTTTCAATCACTTCACCAGATGATTGAGCCTCTCTGATAGGACTTCACCCTTGTCTCATTTATTTTTCATTCCCACACACACAGAAAAAGTACTTTCAGTAGATTAGACAACAGGGAATGGGGAGAAGGAAGCAGGGGTAAGAAAAGACAAGACAGTGGAATGCATGTGGTATAATTTTCCAAATATGTATATGAAAACAACACAGTGAATCCCCCTACCATGTATATCTGTAATAATATATTCCATACTTTTACAATTAGATCAAAATGGATTCTACTGTCACATAAAACTAAAAAGAAACAATAAAAAGTACTTTTAAATGCATTTTATTATTGGATAGGGGGTCCTTCACCACTTGCTTAAGTTATGAAGATTTAATCGATCTAAAGAACAACAAAATCTGAGAGGGGATAAGGAACATTTTCAGATATGTTTTAGGCTTCATTTTTTCAGTATATAAAACAATTAGAACTACCTCAGTGCTCTAGGAGTGAGAAGAGTAGAGATGAATTTGAAGACCAGAGAGTGTGGATATAAGAGTATAGAGGATGGATATGAAAGTAGAGATGCATATGAAGCTTGGTGGAACTTCTGTATCTTTCTCAATTGATTCAATTGAGTAAAGGTAGAAAGCAACACTACACAAACTATTCAATGTTTAATTACACACAACACGAACAAAACCTCATAGTTTTCTAATTGTGCCTTCACGAGTTAGGAAGAAATCCTGTTGGTTGGAGTGCATAATGAAGAGAAGAAAAGTCCCAAGAACTCTCTTGGAAATAAACATCTTCTTAGAGAGGTCTAAGATTAGTCTCCTTACTTTCTCTGGCAAAGGAGTCATGGTAAACTGCTCTCCTGACAACCTGGAAATAGTAGACAAAGGGCAACTTCTACTGAGCACTGTGTTTTTCTCATTCTGACTCACTTCTCCTTCACATTGTTTGTTATATTGAAAAGCAAGACATGACACCTCTCAGCCAATGGCATTGCAACAGGGGTTGTGTGACTCTTCATTCTCCTTGTGTTCTGAAACGTTGTTGGGGATAATGTAGAGACTGTGTGTATTTTCTTGAAGCAAAACAACAACAACAACAATCAATAAAGGAGAAAATGACACTGGATTTATATTGGACACAATAGAGATCCTTACAGTCATTAAGCTTAGATGTCTTCAAAAACCCAAGGAAGAAAATCAGCTATATGAGCTGCACCCACAGTTGAGCCACAAGACTCTCTCTCACTTCACTGTGGTTCCTCTGCCATTGGCTGTGCTTACAGGGGACAGTGGTGGACAGGGGTCATCCAGAGTGCCCAGGTTGTGCTTCACTTTACTTGAGATGTGTTTGGATAACAAATGATATGCTACTGAAGCCTTGTTAGAGAGGACAAAATAAGCATACATAATAAATGATGAACAAAACAAATAAACAAAATACCCAACAGAAAGCAATCAAGCGTGTTTTAGCAAACCATGCATTTCCAACAGACAGCAATAACTTCAACTCAATGACTTTCTTCTTTTTTGTAAATCCTTCATCCAACTCCCACCTAGAACCTCAAAACAGTGCCTGTTTCCTTTTTATTTCTTCAACTTTCTTTTTAAAAAAAAAATAGGGAGAAATCAATCACATGGAAATGTATTCAGTTCTAGGCTCCTAGAAATAAAATAGGCTTTCCCAGAGTTTTATATCACTGGGGATATTAAGTGTGATTTTTGTCAAATGCTTACTCATTGTCACACATTGATTGATCACAGTGACTTCAAGATTGGATATTGAGTTGAAAAGCAATAATTTCATGTTTCTTGAGTTAGGAAGAAATGCAGTTGTTGGAATATACAATGAAAAGAATAAAAGTCCTAAAAATATAGCAACATCAAAAACATCTAACAAGATTAAGTATTTCCCCAACATGTAGGAAGAATACAAGACAAGTAGCAAATAAGGGCACTGATTAGAAGCCAAATAAACATAAAACTGTAGTCTTGCATTCAGGGAGCAGAGATCCAATCAAAACCACACGTGAGGGACAGCAATCCAGCTTCAGATAGGAGAAATGACCAAAGGAATATGAATCAGAATACTAGGTCAGGATTTCAGACATAAATGAACCAGGGAGCTGTGGTTCCTGAAAATAAGTCACCAAAACTGAACCAGTTTCAGGCAGAGTAGAAATCAAATTACAGAGATAAGGGTATATGGTCAAAAATTGGAATACAAGGCCAAAGATAAGCAGATATGTATGTGTATATATTAGATACACATGTAATATCACATATTATCATATATTATTGATAATATGATTACTATTATATGTTATATATGTTTATGTATTTATATATATTACATATATCTGTACCACAGAAAACAGTAGCTGCACTTACAGATCTGAGTTAAATAACTCAGCAAGTAGAACAGAAGAAATAAGATAGTATTTTGTGGAAAATAAAAACAGAAAGTACTGTTGTAGTTCCAAGGAATATTATGCATATGAAGCTTGGTGTAACTTCTATATCTTCCACATTTGATTCAATTGAATAAAGGTACAAATCAACATTACAGAAGTTATCCAGTATTTAGTTACACACTACACAAACAAGACCACATACTTTTCTAATTGTGCTCTTCTAAAACACCCACCTCCCTGAAAAAAATAATCCAAAAAATGCTTAGTCATATATATTCTCAGTGGCACATTTTACCTTATCATCTCAATTTCTATTAGGAATTAAATATGCCACTATTCATAAAATTATGCAGAATATCAAAACCTACAATAAAGTAGACTTTGGACATTCAGAAAGGATACAGAGACCTTCAGAATATCTCAAATTCACAGAAAATGTAATTTTGTCCATAAAATATAGACAAGACACAACACAGTACCACAAAATCAGGTCAAGATGTGGAAGCTTGGCCATTCCTACCCATATGTCTTGATATCATTTTTAGAACCTCTTACAAGAGTTTCCCAGTTTCTTATACAAATTAGCATATGAAAGGAATAAAATAAAAATTTAAGCTATTTAATGACTAATTACAGACAATCAATGCTATATACCTGCTTTGCAAATTTATAATGGCTGTTTGGATTTCTTATGACTCTACTTATAGGTACTACCATTATTTTAAATTAATGCCCAGTATTCTCATCTAAAACATCATTTTTCTCAGGGAACTCCTGAACACTATTGTAAGAATGCAGTCATTAAAGAAAATCATAGAAGCTTTATCAAAAAAAATTAAAAATAGGGCTACCATATTACCAAGAAATACCTTTTCTGGGTATATTCACAAAGGAAATAAACTTGTTACTTTGCCGTATCGTCTGAACTCCTATGTTAATGGCCAGATCACAACAGCAAAGATAGTAATCATTCCCTTCTGTGTATGTACATCAAAACATCACACTGAATACCTGAAATACATACAATTAAAAAGCTTTTTTTCTCCAATATATTAAAAATGAGGATTCATATCTGAAGAAACTTAGACTACATAAAATTAAAAGAAAAACTGATTATAATTTTTATTAATATTCTTAAAATTGATATACATATCAGCTATTCAGTATTTTCTCATCATGAGCCTGGAGGATGGAAGTAAATGAAGCAGACACCATACAGTATGAGATGACCATTTACTCATAGCTCTCAGAGTATACCTGGAATCTCTCACCTTTTCCTGCTTTATTATGCTCCAGCCTAAGGAAAACCTCAGACAGTCATTCACAAACAACACTGGCTTTCACAGAGCACTAAAAATTTAAACTCTCATAATTGTTATAACTTACTCAGTTTTTGCATTTATTAATGTTCTAAGATTCTTTAAATAGAATTCAACATAGTGGTAGCAAGTAACATTTTCTACTCACACCGTAAGTTGCAATATTAAATTCAAGCAATTTCTTATACTCTGATTTCTTTTCAGAATAAAGAGCATACCTTTATTTGTCATACATTATTGTCACAAAGAGGTAAGAAAGATAACTTACTATTATCCATGTATAAGTACTTTTATATGTTACCAATTTGAACGTGGTCTTAATTTAAAAGTTCAAATTAAGTTTAAAGTTCTTTAAACTTACTCATGTGTCATTTAAAGTTCTTTAAATGACACATGAGTATGACTCCTGGTTTTATCATTTAAACCCTTGTTTAAGAAGTATTATTTTTTATTTGAAAAGAAGGGTAAATAACTATACCCCAAATGGCTATTTATTAATGGAAATCAGGTACTGCAACAATTACCAATAATGAGAACACATTTATTTTGTGTCAGATCAATTTTCAACTTAATGGAAGAGTTAAGCAGAGTCTCTGAAAGGGCTCCTGGACTCTTATGTGTGACATATCTATAAACATGTTTAGCTTTACAAGATACCATGTTGCATGATACATGTGTACATTATATGTTATTTAAAATATTTAATTACATTAAATGAAAAGCCTAATTATTATTACTATTTCAATTATAATATAGATGATAATAAAATAAGCCAAATATTAATCAAGCATCTATGACAAAAATTAAGTGCATTGTACTAAATTACTTACACGATTTACTAGTTTTCTTTCTAACAATTATTTTTGGCTAACTACCTGGACTACTTAGAACAATGAATATCAATAACCTTAAAATATTGTTACTAATTAACATTTTCCTAACAAATCACTAACCTTTGGTCTCCTTTGTGATAATCAGAATTATTACCTACAACCCCGATGGCAGACTTTTAAATACTTTTAAATACAAAATTCACTTTTTTTTTCCATCCTGGGCAAATGCCTAAACCAGATTCCTCAGCCTTCCTTGCAAGTAAGGTGCATCTCTGGGAATAATTACTAGCAGAACTGATATGTACCATTTTTAAATATGGCCCATCAAAACATCCCTCAAATGCTCCTCCATAATCTCTCTCCTTGCAGCTTGGAGCTTCAAGGCAACAACCTGAATGACATAGGAAGACAAATGTTGAGGATTAGAGTGTCTCAATTCAGAAGGTGATGGAGGAAGGCTATCCAGTCCCTCCATCCCTAAGCAATCCCTAGCTTTCTCTACATAAGCCTCTAAATTTGTTTTGGTCTGTTTATTCCATTATTTAGATTGTAATAATATAGATGACCTTAACATTTGTTTTGTACTGACATATCTTCTTTGTTTTTCTCCTCAAAGGCTCTGTGCATGTGAATGCTAAGAAAGTAAGGCACAACCAACTAGGGGAATCCTCAATCAAGCACCTGACATTAAATATAAATGTAAATATACCCCAAAGAAATCACACACTCTCTCTCTGTCACACACACACACACACACACACACACACACACACACACACACACACTTCTACATATGTTAGAACACTAAATGGAGAGCCATTTTCATTATGTTTTTTACTGATTCAGAACTTCAAATAATACAGGTCAAGAAACAAATCAACATGTATGAAAAGACTGGATCTGTATTTTGTCCAGTTCTTTATTTCAATAACCCTACTACCTGAAACTAAAGAAGGAGACAGGAACTTCCTTTTCCCACAACCCCCAACAAAACTCTCTAATAATCTTTTAATTAAAAGTGAATGATGGAGAGATGGCACGTGAGCAGGAAAAGCTGAAGAACACTGCTCCCTAATGTATTTTTACAGCACGAATCATTCTGAACATCTCCCAGGGAGATCTGTATTAATTACATGGAATCTAATCCATTCTACTAAAGCTGATGTTGTCAACTGCCATGGTTAGCTCTAGTTCACAAAGCTTGTTGACATAGGTAAATAAAATACATGACATAGAAGAGAAACTTCAAAGAAGGTTTTACATACAACAGGATGCTTATATTGTGGAGCATGGGATTTTAAACAAGTTTGGATCTTACATAATGAAAACAACTCTGATTTTCCTGGAAGTTCTTGGACAGCATATTTAATTAATTTTATTTTTCCATTCAAAAAGTTGTCTCTTATTTTAGTTATAAAACATTCTTGGATATATAGATATAGATATAAGATAGGCATATATTATGGGAACAAGATTTTATTTTAAAGCCGAGAAATTAAGAAAAAATAATATATATCCTGTCCCTATGTCTATAAAAATGGCAGAAAACAGGTAATGAGTGCTTTATATATACTGTGCACTCTTAAACATATTTAATAAGTTATTGCAATGATTCAATATAATACATTGTAATTTTACCCTTGAAGAAAACAAGCCTCCAAAATGATAACTATGCAAGCATATTTGTGTGCTTTTATAAATATAATGAAAGCCTAGAAGAAGGGAACTGAAAGCAATCAACATGAAGAAATGATAAAAAGCAGAAAATGCCAATCTCCCTGATTCAATCAATACATAATGCATGCATGTGTTGAATTATCATGCTATGTCACTCAGATACATACTATTATTATACATTAATTTTAAAAAAGTTCAGTAGTTCACCCACATTTAAATGTCTCTCAAGTCTCTGAGACTTACATTTTATGAATTCTGCTACTGCTTGCTTTGTTTCTCAATCTCATTCTCTTCTCATCTGCCTCCTAACCCAACTGATGTTTCAAGGCATTAGAGTTAATTGGAGACTTAGAGTTAATTCATTCTTACAACAAATATACATTGCATGCTTATACATGCTCAGCATTTTTCTAGATGCCTGAGTTACATACATGACTGAAATAAGCATGATCGTCATTTCCAAAACATCTAATCTGATTCTTCAGCCTTGCTCTTTCAAAATCCCCACTCTGGATAAATCTAATTCTGTACCTACTTCAACCTCATCACCCACACATGGTAAAGGGCACAATCACACTGTCCAGAACATCCCTATACATTTCTAACTACCCACCTCAAGTAGGATATTAGAAATCACCACCAACACCAGATCCATAACATATCTCCTTCTGTCACGTCATGGCTTCTTCAACTCCTTTACTTCCTGAATGATTTTCTGACTTTCCCTACTATCTTCCCCTATCTATGTAGTCTTCATGCCCTATTGTCATTTCATCTAAGGACCTTGGTTCTTATTTTGCAAAGACAATGGTAAAAATCAGAAGAAAACTGTACAAAACCCCACCATAAAAAAATAGTTACTCTGTCTGTAACCATCTGGACACCTGACCACCCTTCCTGCTACTGGATGGCGTGGGACATTTCTCATGCTTCTTTCCTCCTTCCACTATGGAATTCTTCTCCTGTGCTTCTACTGAAGGATAGTCTTCCTTCACCATGTCCCTCTTCTATTATTTCATGATTTGCCTTTACTATCTCATTCAATATCAAATTTTCCCTTTCTTAAAGAATAGTTCTTACAAATGCACAGCTATCATAGCTAAGAGGAAAACAAACAAAAAAATTCCTTTCTGAGAAAATCTCCTTCCATTTCCTGTCCATTAATTTATTTTCTTTACATCAAAGCTCTTTAAATTTTTCCCAGATCTTCATCCACAATTCTCTCTTTAATCTGGTCCTGTAAATCTCAACCCCAGTGCTTCATCTTGAGAACCCCCACTCAGACCATCATTGATTTCAGAATTGCTAAATTCAGGCCAGTTTCTGGTCCTCATCCCACTTACCCTATCAATGTTGCTATTCAAATTAGCTGATCACTCTGTCTTGAAATATGTTTTTCAGTTGATATCTATTCCACAGTTTTCTTCCAGTTGACTTATAGGTCACCATTTTCTGGATACTGCTCTTTCTCTACAATGTTCTGTTCTGAATTCTTCTCTTATTCTTCCTGATTTCTCTAGCCTCTGAACTTTGTGATGCCCTCAACTCAGTTCATTGGTATCTTCTCTTTAAAAACACCCACTACCTGACTGAAGGCAGTCAGTCTCATATCATGCATGCACTAATGATTTTCCAATTTGTTTTTCCAAGTTTAACCTATCCCATTTGATCTTTTTCATTCCTCTGTTGCCTCAATAAGATATTGTAGACATCTTCTGAAAAATAGCAAATCCTTTCAGTTACATTCTAAGGCAGAAGACCTCTTGCCCTTCCTTGATTTTTCCATCTCTCCCACAATACACATCTAACCTTCCCTGTACCACCTGCTTCAGGCCATTATCCCCTGATACCTCCTCATTCCCTTATACCTCCCATTGGAGTGCTCAGTTCCTCCAACATCAAATCTCAATACAGAAGCTTATAAAGCTTATTTTTAAATAAAATTTTGACTGCATATCACTTTTGATATTAATCCTCTTGAGTAAAAGCCAAATAAAACAACTTTACACAGTTTTAATTCCATCTCCTGTCCTCATCTTCTACTATTCTGCTCCTTTACTCATTCCTGATACACTTGAACACACTGAATTTTATCCAGCCTCAGGACCTGTCCCTGAACAATCTTCCCTCTGCAGAGCTTGAATATAGAAAAGGTAATTAACTTTGCTGCTTTTAAAAAGTATTCCACATCTAAGTATTTCAAAACAATAAATCAAGTTTTTTTTTCTTTTTTTTAGGTTGCAGTCCAATGAGAATGGAGAAGCATTCCTACCTAGATCTCCTTGAAGGAGAGATTTAAGTCACTTGATTTAAGATTGAGTGACTCCGGCACCTTGTCATTATCTCCTGTTGATTGGGGGAGGAGAAGAACTATGCAATGTGTTTATGGGTCTGGCCTGAAAAATGGTATATGTATGTGTTATTAGCCACCATTATATATAAAGCATACCATTGGATACCATTCAGTCACGTGACTAACCTGACTGCAATGGAAGAAAACCTAAATATTTGGCCAGTTCCCAACATCTCTGCCACATCGGCTGTCAACTTCCTTCAGGAAGGTGAGTAAAACTTTCCATAACTACCTTATTTCAAGAGCAATGCAGCCTAGGTCAAATGTTGCTGAGTAACTGGGCACCAATCTATTTTTTCTCTTTAGTTTTTCTTCATGATCCTGGACATCCAGCTCAAATACGTTCTTTATTTTTATGTATGTGAAGTCAGGCAAATGAGTTGTGGGCAAGAAAGTGTGTATGAAGTGACTAGAACTGATCACATTTTTCACTCTTCCTGCAACACACTATCATATTGGTCCTGGCACCAACTTCCTTAACAAGACCTCTGAAACACAGGAAATAAAACCAAGAACCAATAAGTGGGAGGCCATCAAACTGAAAACCTTCTGCTCAGCAAAGGAAATGACTAAGCGTATGAAGAGAGAGCCCACAGAATGGGAGAAAATCTTGACCAGCTATCCTTTTAAATAGAGGATTAATATCCAGAATATACAAATAATTTAAAACACTTAACACCAAAGAAACAAATAACCCAATGAATAAATGTGGAAAAGAACTAAATAGAAACTTTTCAAAAGAGGATTCACAAAAGGCCAACAAATATATGAAAACATGTTCAACATCTCTAGCAACCAAGGAAATGCAAATCAAAACTACACTGACATTTCATCTCACTCCAGTCAGAATGGCAATGATCAAGAATATGAATAACAATAAATGCTGGTGAGGTTGTAGGGAAAAAAGACAAGTTGTAGAGCAAAAGGAACATTTGTACATTTTTGGTGGGACTACAGACTAGTACAACCACCCTAGACAACAAGATGGAGAATCCTCAAGAAAGTAGGGATGGAACCACCATATGACCCAGCTATCCCACTCCTGGGTATTTTCATAAAATATCTAAAATTGGCATAGTACAAAGACGCAGATGCATAAATGTTTATAGCAGGACAAATCACAATAGCTAAATTATGGAATTGACCCAGGTACCCATCGATAGATGAATGTATTAAGAGATTGTGATATATATATATATATACACACACACACACACACACACACACACACACACACACATACAGTATGGAGTATTACTCAGCTATAAAAATAGAATGAAATTTTGGCATTGTTGGTAAATGGATGAAAATGAAGAATATCAGGCACAGTGAAATCAGCTAGGCTCAGAAACTCAAAGGTTAAATGTTTTCTCTTATATTTGGAAGCTAGAATGAATAAAGGAAAGGGGAATAGATGGATAAGATAACAAAGAACAAACAAATACAAATTAATAGATTAGCAAAAGGAAGTCAGTAAGTCTAGTAGAGTAGAGAAAGAATAGAAGGGGAGAGGGCACGAAGGAAAAGTGGGGATCATGAACTGAAACCAATTTCCATATATGTATGAGTTTGGATAAACTCAACTTCTATGTATAACCATAAAGTGCTAATAAATAAATAATAAATAAATAAAATGGCATGCTGTCCTCTACTCCCTTTCCTCTGCCACCAACCATACATAGGATTCTAAAATTATCAGGAAGACAGATGCAAGAGCAGAAGAGTTAATTCCAGAATGACCATATGGAAGGCTTCCTATTAATCAGAAATGCCCATATTGGATTTCATATAAACAGCCACAAAATGTCACCTTGTGAAGCCACTGAAATATTGTGATTTAAATTTGAGTATCAGATAGCGGCAACCTTCCCATTAGAATCCCCTATTCTTCCAAATGTGCTTTCTTTATCTTCACATCATTTCTCACCATCTGACATATTCTCTATTTGCCTGTCACTTTTTTTCTGTTTCTGCTGTCTAGAACAATGGTCATTCAACTATAACCGTGGCCAAAATCTAGCTTACTTTCTATTTTTATCAATACATTTCTATTAGAATATGCCGACACTCACTCATTTCTGTAACTGAATGGTGCTATTTTCAATAGCAAAGTTTAATGATTGCAACTGACCAGCTGTATGGGCAGCAAGCCATATTCTTTATCTAAGCCTTTACAGAAAAAGTTTACCAGTTCTTGCACTAGAACATAAACTTGGAGAATAAAGACTGTCTCGTTGTTTGCTGTTAAATCCTCAGCATGAGAACATAATCTGACCATTGTGGGTCATCAGGTACACAATTTTATTTCTTTATTTATTTATACTTGATGCATAAATCAATAAATGAACAAGTATGAGGTGGGCCAAAAGTATCTCACAAATTATCCCTTGAACTTTCAAACTTCACCTTATATGGAAAACCAAAAAGAGTCATTTCATATATAATTAAGTTTAAAAATCTTGACATGAGAGATTATCTAGAATCAGCTAGATCAGCCCCAAATACAATCAAATTTTGTATCCTTATGAGAGGTAGACAGAGAGAAAGAGACAGAACAGCAGGGGCACTATGACCATACAGGAAGAGATGCATGGTGAGGACACAGGCCAAGGAATGCCTGCAGCTTCCAGAAGACAAAAGAGGCAAAAAAGGTATTCTCCTTAAGAGCCTCCCCAGTGAGCACAACCCTCCAGACCCCTTGAGTTTTGGTCCAGTGATATTGATTTTGGATTTCTGGCCTCCAGAACTTTGAGAGAATAAATATCTGTTGCTCAACCTACTAAAATTTTGGTAATTGTTTCACAGGCAACAAGAATCAAATACACAGAGTAAAATTAATTAAAATCAGTTCTCATTTTACAATTATGTTCTAAATGATTATAGAAAAACTGTTTCTTGTGTCAACATTAAATCTATCTAAATGCTCTTGAAATTAATTCTCACAGGGGAAAAAGTATTTTGGCATTTCTTCACTAACTACTGATTCATAGAAAGTACATCATAATTTACAGATTCTTCACTCTGTGGATAAAATTAGATAGATTTGGGGAGATTATCTTTGTTAGCTCTTCATAAATTAGTTGATGAAACTGCTTTGAGGTATTCAATATGTGAGTTAGGCATCATTTTGATATTCTCCTTAATATATGTTAATAGTTTCCTGAACTATTGTTTTCCAATAATAAATAATTTCTAAGCAAACTAAATTGGTTGTTATAGAGAAAGAAGAAATGTAAATGTAAATGCATGAGGACCAAGTACATAGAAAAATTTTCTTCTTCAACAAATGAGATTTGAGGGAGAAAGCTCCCTTCTTCTCTTTCAAAGGAATGTGGTCATGATCATGTCTCCCTGCAGTACCAGAAGACTTCATGTTTTTTTTTGAAATATAGACTTATGGTTGGATGATATACTAAGTCTGGAAGAGTGCACTGATGGATAACATTTAGCACATGGATTGCATCATTGAGCTGTTGAACCAGCCATGGAACCACCCTGCATTTGTACTTTGTGTTCTCTAAACGTCTACTTTAGGACTTCGATTCAATACTTGAAGCTGAAGATCTCTCCACTGATCATTTCCATACTGTCATTTATGTTCATGGTTTCTGAGTAATATATTCATTCAATGAGGAAATGGTATAGTAAAACCCTCAGTCATATGTAACAATTAACAGGACTTAGCTAAGTCAACTTTGGATTCCAGATAATAGCACTGGAACTATGATATTGAATTATCCATCAACTGCTTGGAGATTTATTTCCACATACGGAATCAATTTGTGCAACCATGACAGTGATCTCCATTGATGCCTTTATTGAGCCCTGGCAGTGCTGTTTCAATGGTGCACCAAAATGAACAAATGGCAGAGAGTTCTCCACAAAGAGCAAATGCATTCTTGGACGGCTTCATCATGTTCATGCCTGTAATTGAATAAATTTCTGTAGATAATTTTTTATGATTGCTCTGATCATGGAAGACATCTTAAACTTTAAGCAAGCATTCAGTGAAGTGGTTACCCAAATTTAATATGGAATCAATACGTTTTAAAATTGAGAACATCTTTAAATTTACAAAATACATGTGTCCCCACCTCAGAACTACTGCTTTATGGAGTATATACTTACTATTCTAACAAATTTGTCTGGAATTTTGCCTTGAGCAAATATCTAAACAGGAGAAGAGAACAGTTAGCATTTCTAACAAATATTTTAAGTAAAGTTAACATTAAATTTATTTACCTGTCTCCTACACCTTGAACGCTGCTCATACTGTATAGAAACACTGAAGTTCTCTAAACAGCTACAAATTCAACAGAGGTTGATTTCTTAATAAGTTGGTGGTTTATCTTAAAGTCTATTTGTTGTCACCGCTTTGCAATATATTCTAAAATTTGCAGAGAAACCAGGCATTGTTTTCTAAATATATTATTTTATGTTGTTTTCAGCACACCTTCTATAAAGGAATCATTTAAACTTTCAGTTTAGTACCAAATAGTTATTCTCATTATGCATCAGAACTCTTTTAAAATTTACAGTTCCAAACCCAGAATTCAATCTTATTAGTTACTTAGTTGCTCCAGTCTCTGCTTTTACATGTTTGGGAATGTTAAGTTGTTTGGGGAATTACATAGAAAAATCTTTGTTAGTGTTTGGTCTCCATATCCATGAATTTTTTATGTTCTTCAGATTTATTACTATTTCAATGATCACAACAATAAAATAAATGTGATAAAAATTAATGCCTTATGTATGGTGAGAAATTGAATAATCAAACTCTGTGTCCTAGTATCAGAACAATGTCCAAATTGAGTGCTATGGTTTAAAAGTGTCCACCCAAATTTATGTGTTGAGACTTAATGGCCACTGTGATAGTATTAGTTTAAGAGGCAATTAAGTTCTAAGGACAGAGAGCCCATAGTTTGGATTAGGGCTCTTAACTAAAAGCTTGAAGAAATGGATATGCTCCCTGATATTCTTCTGCCATGTTAGAAGTAACCCACTAGAAGAGGCAGTGACAAGGCTGCATGCTGGAAGCAATTCTCACCAGATACCAATATTTCAGACCCTTAATCTGAGAAATCTCAGCCTCTGTGAACTGTGATAAATAATGTAAATGATCACACAAATACTCAGTGAGCACACTACCAGCCCTGGGGTCTAGTCTCTTCCACAGGCACTCAAGACTCTTGACAACTGGGCTCCACTCCATCCACCTCTCCATGATTTTATTCTACCCTTCTTTTGTGAGGCCCTTGCTCTAGCACTTGAAAGGATCTAGATTTTCTCTGTACCCTTACTTGTTTCCAAATTTATAATGGCCTTTACAGTCACCTTTGACTCTCCAAACTCCAATCAAGCATCCAAATGCAACCCAATCCCATCTCTTCTTTGATGTTTGACAAAACCACTATACCAAAAAGAGATTTGACACTTCATAGGAATTTGACAGCACAACATACCTCTGCTACCTTTAAGGAACTAACAATGTGCCTTGGGTGGAAATTATTTGTGTGAAAGTCCAACAGTCCAATGTGAATTTCAGGCTTTTAGAGGAGAGTGTAAAAATGAATAACATATGATCTTGTATTTTTGCAGTCCAAAAATCACCCTCTGAATTTATGCCTAGTCCTGTGGGTAGGATGATCACCACATTACGCTAATCATTTTTAAGTGGTTTGCTTCTGTCTCTTTCTAAAACTATTTGAGAATCTGAAAATCATCATACCAGGGCATTAAAGCAGATTTCTCCTGAAAATCAAGATGCTCACTAAACTTCACTAATTTTGCACATTCAAAAAATAAAGTAATACTTATTTTGCCAAAATATAAAAAAGTATAATTGCTATATTTTAACAAAAATTGAGCCGTGGCTAGGTGCTGTGGCACACACCTGTAATTCCAGCGGCTCGGGAGGCTGATTCACGAGGATCATGGGTTAAAAGGCAGCCTCAGCAACTTAGTAAGGCACTTAACAACTCAGTGAAACTCTGTCTCTAAACAAAATATAAAAAAGGGCTGAGGATGTGGCTCAGTAGTTGAGCATCCTTGGGTATAATCCTCAGTACCAAAAAAAAAAAAAAAAAAATAGAGCCCTAGTACAAACCATGTATTAAGAAAACTTAAAAGACATTGCATGCAGTACTAATGTAAAACATAGTAACTAAATTTATTCTTTTTAATATATTGCTTTTATATTGATGAATTGATTTATTTACCTTCTATTATAAATCTCTATTAATTACTCTTTATTTTATCTATGCACAGACTTGTTCGCCATTCAATCTTTGTATCTTACATAGTTTCATTCTAAGACAATATATAGAAAGACGTATTCTCTGAGCTTTTGCATGATTATATATGCCAGTATTACCATTTTGTATTTGGATAACAACTTGCCTGGTTATAATATTCTTGAGACATACTTTTTACCTTAGAATTTTGTAAATATTGTTCTATTATCTTCTGGCATTTCATTTTTCCATGGAGGCATTTGATCCCCACCAGATTTATCCCATTTTTAAGTTCTTGGATACCTGATGAATTCTTTCTTTATCCTTGAAATTCAATCACTTTACCAGAATGTCTTGAAATTGGTTCTTCTAATGAATTTTTTTAGAACTGTTATGCCTTTAGATTATGGCTATTATTTTTAACTTCAAAAATATTTTCTACTATTACATAAATGTTTTTAATTATATTTGTCAGGTTTTCACTTCAAGTGTACCATATTTTTTTGAGGAGCATTTCCTAATATACCATGGACATTTTATTTATTTTATTCTATTTTTTGAGATACTGGCTGGGACAATAAGTGTGTGCAATGGGGCCTCCTATGAACATGAGCTTCTTTGTAATTGCATTGTTTGATTTGCATCTCTTTCATTTTGCTAAGACTAACCCACAGCTATCTTTGATTCTAATTTATTTCCTGTGCTGTCTGATCTGCTTCCTATGGTTTTTATTTTATTAGCTCTGCAACAGTGTTGCTTTGGTTCTCTGTTCTTTTAAATTTTACAATCTCTCTAGCTCATTCACACTTCTATTCATTTCATATTTACTGTCTCTTCTCATTAAAAATCACATGCTCTTTAGATTTTTATAGCATGAAACATTTGTGGAAACTTTTTTGTTCATTTTAGGTTATATTTTCTTTTAAAATTATTTCTTTTTGTGCTTTGTGCCTGCCTTTATTTTTGCAATAGTATTTGCGTAATTGCTATAACATGTCAAATACTACATGTTTAAATAAACGTATGTTTAATGTGGCTTTTCTTAGAACCCTTAATTTGCTCTAATACAAAGATGGTATATTTTATTGCTCCCCTTCCTAAATTTTCTGAAGCCTTTAGACTCCTCCTTAAGACTTCATTCCTGGGGCTAGGGTTGTGACTCAGTGGTAGAGTGCTTACCTAGGATGTGTGAGGCACTGGGTTCAATTCTCAGCACCACATGTAAATAAATAAAGGTCCATCAACAACTAATAAAATATTTTTTTTAAAAAAGACTTTATTCCTAGAGTTGATAGGGTATGTTCTAGCATTATACTGATTACTATAAAAACTAAAGAGCAGCATGGTGAAATAAATGTTATTTACTATTGTGGTTTGAGACTTTGGGATTCCTCTTTCAATAATTCAATCATGCAGACAAAATTAGTGAAGACAGTGTTCACCTGAATAGTACTATGAACCAACTTGATAATATTACCAGTGAAATTAAAATATAGAATAAGCAGATAAAAATAAATGAAACCAAAAACTGATCATTTGAAAGAATAATCAAATTTATAATATTATAGCCAGGCTAGCCAAGAATAAAAGAGAGCAGACACAAAGTATGAATATTAGAAATGAAAGAAGCTTCATCACTACTGATTCTATAGACATTAAAATAAAATTAGAAGAATACTATTAATAACTGTAGCATGGTGTAAAAATGTTCCCCAATTTTCATGTACTTTAAATTTAATCTCATGCAGTGATTGAGAGGTGAAATGTGTAGGTGACTGGAAGAATTTTAAAAAGTAGGCTAGACAAAATCTACATTTCCTTCAGGGTTCAGAACAATGTATAGCCTATAGGGAGAGCCTATGTCTTCTTATGGATTACTCTAGTGGTCACTAATGGAATGTTAGTGGAAAGACAGATATAAAAGGCAATTCTGTTAAGGATTTACACAGCATTTAGGAACAAGCAATTAGAAATCATATCAAAGACCAGGCGACATGGTGTATGCCTGTAATCCCAGAGGCTCAAGAGGCGGGAGGATCACAAGTTCAAAGCCAGCCTCAGCAACTTAGTTAGTCTTTCTCTCAAAAAAATCGAAATAAAATATAAAATGGGCCAGGGTCATGGCTCTGTGATTAAGCATTCCTGGATTCAATCCTCAGTAACACACATACATACATACACACACACACACACACACACACACACACACAATAATAATAAATTTTTAAAAAGAAAGAAAAGAAATCATACCAAATGTCATGTCTGATATATAGTTGCAAAGAACTTGGTGGAATTGCATGTGTATCTTAAGAATTTGTTGAAGACAGAATTTAAGAGCAATCTGGGGTTTCTAAGATATCTGGGAGAAGCAATAACCAACAGTAAAATGAGAGAAGAGAGAAATGATTTAAAGAGCTCACTCATTGTCAATGTGGAAATCATACATCTTTGTAATCCGTATGCAATTTCTAAATAAAGATAACAACAAAGGAATAATTCTACCCAAAGTTTTATTGTGACCCTATATAGAACTGGAAATACATGAGCTACTTCTTTAAAATAGTAGGTGAAAGTCTTAAGTGATGTATACTTTTCTTGATTTTGGATAATTCAAATAGCATGATGTGAAATTAACAATACTAAGTCTTATGGTATCAAGTCAGTGCATCTTATGTTATATGATCAAGGGATAAGGGAGGAAAAAACATACTATGTACATGAATACACAAACAAAAATTCATAAAAAATAAGGAAGAATGCTCATCACAATTATTGCCCTCATTTATATAACTGGCCATGCAATTATAACTAGTAATTCATCTTTACTAATTTTGTAAAAGTGTTTAAAAGTGTCATATACATACTAGCTGAACTTAATACTTCTCCTAATTGGTTGGTCAGGATTATTCCATAAAGATATACTACATCTCTCTTTTGCCAATCACTATTAGGTATTTCTTCTGGAAATAGATTCATTGGCATCTTTATATTTAATCAATATAGTATAACCGGTTATGGAAATCACTGAACCAATTCAGAAAATGCACCCTTGTAATTAGGTTCTTCTAGACTCACTCCAAGTACCAATGTCTGTAGTAGTTGTGGTACTTCAGAAAAATAAAACCAACAAGGTCTTCACACTAGAGAGTCAGGAAAGTAATTCAAAGGTCTAAGAGCCAAACAACAAATGACATAGAATTCAGCCCAAGTGTGAAGACTTAAGTGCACCAAGAATAGGAGAAAAAAATAAATACCCCAGTTCAAGCAGGCAGGCAGAAAATAAATTCTCCTTTCTTTTATTTATTTTTTCTTCTATTTAGGTTCTTACCAGATTGATGATGCCTATCAACATTGGGAAGGGAAGTTGGCTTTATACAGTCTATTGATTAAAATACTGATCTTCCCCGTAATCATCCTCATTGATACCCACAGCGATATTATATGACCAAATGTCTGAATCCTGTGATGAAGTCAACTGAACACATATAATTAATTACCACAATCAATTATTAGTAATCTTCAAAACAAGAAAGTCCCTGCTCCATTTAAGGAAAAAAAACATACCAATACTGCACAATACATTTTATAATATGGCTAGCTCATTCCGAAAAGCCAGGACTACCTTAGCACTAAAACCAGATAAAGACAATATGAAAAGGGAAACTAAAGACATACATGTGTTCTAAACACAGACACAAAATTTCTCAATAAAAAACTACTAAACCAATCCTAACAGTAAGAAAAATATAAATTATTATTATGGTTGAGATATGAGGTGTCCCCCAAAAGTACATTTGTGAAACCATGCAAGAAAGCTCAGAGGTGAAATGATGGAGTTATGAGAGTCTTAATCTAATCATTACATTAATTTAATTTAATGGATTAACTGGATGGTAAGGTAGGCAGGTAGGGTGTGGCTGGAGGAGGGGGGTCACTGAAATTGTGCCTTTGATGCTTATATTGTGTCCTTCTTGAGAGGAGCTCTCCCTCTGCTTCCCGGTCACAGTGTCCTGTGCTGCCCTCCTTCATCATGCCCTTCCACCAAGAAGTTCTCCGCCACTTCAGGCACAGAGTAATGGAGCTGACCATCTATGGAGGAGACATATGAACCCTCCCAAATCTTTTCCAATTCCAAAATTGCTCTGATCAGGTCTTCTGGTCCCAGCAGGGAATGAGCTGATTAAAACAAGGTGCAAGTGGGATTTACTCCAGGCATGAGAAGATTTTTTTAAATATTAAAAATCAATGTTATTTATAACATGATAATCATATCAATTGACAAAGAAAACGTGATGAATTTTAGCACCTCTTCATAATAAAAATTGCTAGCAAACATAGAATAGAGTCTATACTTGATAAAGGACATATATGAAAATATCACATATTATATTTAGTATTGAGAAGCTAGAAGATTTCCCTGAAGACTGAGAACAAAACAAAGATACCTTCTCTCACAATTCATTTTAAACATCATACTGGAAGTCTTAGACACTGAAATAAGACAAGAAAAGCAAGTAAAAGATTTAAAGTAGAGAAGAAAGAAAGAAAATTGTCCTCACGTGACATAATTGTATATATAACAAATTCCAAAGAATCTACAAGAAGAAGCCTCTTGAAACTCCTAAGGTATACCAAGGTCTCATGAAACAGTTTAAATACATAAATGTTAATTGCTTTTTATAAAGGTTATGTTTTTAAATTAACAATTAAAAATATTTTAAAAAAATATCATCACAAATGCATACAAAGAAGAGGTATAAATCTAACAAAATATATACAGAAAGTAGCAAAACTGTAATGAAAAAAATTTAGGTATTTATAAAAATTCAAATAAATACCAAGATATTTTATATTAATCTTTTAGGATTCTTAATATTTTAAAATGTTAATTTTTCTTTCTTTAATATATAGGTTGAATGTAGTCCCAATTAAATACTTGAAAGCTATTTTATAGATATCAACAAATTAATCTCTAAAACTTCATGAGGAAAAACAAAAGACCCAAAATAGTCAACAGGAATTTTAAGAAAAATAAAGTTTGAGAACTCAAATTGCCCAATGTCAAGAAACTACTAAAAAGCTACATTGTTAAGGTAGTGTGATATTCACCAGTGTATACACACATAGATCAATGAAACAGAGTAAAGAGTCCAGAAATAGACTCATATAAAAACAGCCAATTACTCAATAGGTGGTACAATGGAGAAAGAATATTTTTGCCACAAATGGTGCTGTATAATTGTACGTCCAGGTGTATACACATACATACATACAAAAAAATAAATCTAGACATAATTTTACATTTTTCTAAAAATCAATTCAAAAAGAGTGCAGATCTAAATGTGAAACTATAAGTATGGAGAATGTCTAGGTTACCTTCCATTTGTTAAAGAGATTTCAGATAAATCCCCTCAAAAATTATCTGAAATGATAAATTAAAAATTTCACCCCTGTGAAAGTCACCATTATGATAATTAAGAGATAAGTCACATATGGCTGGGGACATAGCTCAGTTGGTAGAGTGCTTTCCTAGCATGCACAAGATTTCCAGATTATTTCTGCTAAAAGGCTTATATTCAAAACATATAGTCAACTTTTAAAACCCAACAATAACAAAACAACACAATTTAAATGTTCTCAAAAGACCTAAACAGATACTGCATCAAATAAGTTAGGCAAGCAGGGGAAAAAAAAAAAAAAACATGTGAAAAGATGTTTGGCATCATTTGTTACTAGGGAATTGCAAACTAAAATAACTGTCAAAGAGCAAAGAAGCCAACCAAAAAGGCTTTCAATGGCCAAAACTCCCTATTAGGGCAATAAAATAAAGTAATATTGAATTATAAACCAAAGTATAAAATAAATACCCATGAGTACACATTAGTATAAATAAATGATTGAATAAACATACAAATGGGGAAGAAGACACAAATCTTCCTTCAAAACAGTCAGAAATGTTTGCACAGGCATTTTCCTTAGTTACTTGTGGACTCACATGGTGACTTTCTTCTAAACATTATGATATGGAAAGGGTAGTAATAAAGAATACTTTACAACACAGAAACCTGAAAAATGCTACCTTAGGCAGCTGATCATGGTCAATATCTTTGGAAATGTCATGCTGATAGTATATAACTTAGACATAATGCAATAAAAAATGGCACTGTAGCTCTGTGGCCTTCTGCCTCCAAAGTTATAGCCAGGACACACACACACACACACACACACACACACACACACACACGTATGCATATACATATATGAAAAACATCACATCAGTTACAAGAGAATAATATCTTACAAACATACATGGCATGCACTTCTCAAAATTGTTAAGGCCAAAAAACAGGGAAAGTCTGATAACTGCCAGAACCCAGATGGAGTCTAAGAAAGTTTGACAGCTAAGTGGAAAGTCATATCCTGAGTGGAATCCTTAAAAGAAATAGAATATTAGATTTAAAACAAACCTGAGGCAATCTCTATAAAGTATGAATGCTATGTTTGAATATAAGATGTCTCCTGAAAGTGGAAGATAATGTAAGAAGGCGAAATGTTTGGGTTATGAGAACCTTAAACCAATCGATGCATTAATCCACTTGAACGGATTGAGTGGGTGGTAACTGTAGAGGTGGGGTGTGGCTGAAGAAAGCACATCAAAGAGGGACTGCTCTTAGGGAATATTTTTTGTCCCTGATGAGTGAAGTTCTTCCTTTCTGCTTCCTGGTGACCATGTCCTGTTTTCCTCCACCACACTCTTCTGCCATGATATTCTGCTTAACTTTGGGCCCAGAGCAAGGGAGTCAACTATGGACGGATACCAAATAAGCTTTCCCAAATCTAAAATTCTTCTTGTCTGATCTTTTGGTCACAAGGTTGAAAAAAGCTGACTGACACAATGAACTTCAATTAACAATGATGTACTGTTATCAATATTGTACTGTAACCAACGTATCATAAAAATGTAAGTTGTTGATCATAGGGGAATTGGTGGTTAGAGTTTATGGAAAAAGTTCATTCTATATGCTGTAACTAAATATGTGAGGCTGGATAATATATATATAAAAGATATTTTCTTTGCCTTACAGGTCTGGAGGTTAGAACAGGTGACCCATCTGGTGAGAGCTTCTGCTATGTCACAGCATGCAGATGGCCTCATATGGCAGGATGCTATTGAAGTGATCACATGGTGATAAAGGAAGCAAGAGAGTGGGTGGGTGGGGGGAGGGAGGCTTGTTCTTTTTATAACAATATGTTATCAGTGGGAACTAACCAGGTTTTGAAGCATTGCATTATTTTCTTTCCTAGTACCCATGACCTAATCATCTTTAAAAGGCTCCACGACTTCAACAAAATACACTGGGGAACATGAAATTTTAGGAGATGTACCCAAGCCACAGCTGGAGCTCTCTGTACTATTGTCACAACATTTCTATAACTCTAAAATTGTTCTAAAAATAAAGTTTACTTAAAAAAATGATTCAATGACACAGAGTGCAGCATACAGATAGCAAATGAGTTGTTAGACTTTGCTTTTGGGAAAACTACCCATGATTTTGTACATTCATCCCCAAAACCTAAATGCCCTAAGGCACTGAATATACCTAAATACAAATTTAGACACTGATCCAATAGTTACTTTTATATTTAATTTAGTGTCACTTATGTATGCTTTATTTCATAGATAGATTGTAAACATTAAATAGGAATAAATATTTCCCCAATCATGCAACCCTAAGTGGAAAGAAGAGGAAATACATCATGTTCCAAAATTGATCAGAAGGTAATCAAATATGACTTTATATACCTATATTTGTTTAACTGAATTACATTTTCAGTTGAGAATTATATTTATTATCAAATTAGACATGCTTACTTTGAGATAGTTTTATTCATTATATATTTTTCATTAAATATACAAGAATAACATTCCTCCAAAATCAGGAAGAATTTAAGACATTTTAGACTACTAGATATACAGTCAGATGCCTAGCATTTCAAAATTCTATCCCAGCTAGTTAGAAGCTGTGTGGTAGGAAATTTACACAAATTTTTGTTTCTTTATGTTCAAAATGGGGAGATGTATGTATATATCTTCAAGTCATTGAAACTTTTAAATGAGATGATAGGTACAAAATCCTAAAAGTATTGTATGATACATCTATAGGCACACACACACACATGCACACACAATGTTTTTGCTTCCTTATAAAAAATACATTGACAATTACTTAACTTCAAGAAAAATATAATGGGATAGTGTTGCTTTATTCAGTAGTTTCTAGTATAGTAGCATAGTGTTTATGTATTTCCTGAAGATTTATCATTCATCATCATCTTATCTAATTTACCTATATGTCTGTGTGTCTGTCATCTATACTTCTTATTCAAGTAATGGGAGCTAAGTTATGAAAAAGACTCAAAGCAAGATAATACAACATCAAAGCACACACTTACCTGTTGAAAAGAATGGTACACTACCTATATATCCAGTGATTGCTCATTTTCTGTAATTGTGAACAAAATGTTACATAAACTTCATCACAACAGCAAATATCATAGAGTTCCATCATCTTAAATTCAATTGTAGAGAGATATCTGGGCAGATCTTTTTTCTTGTTTTCTTGCAAGAAGATGCAATACCCAATGATATATTTTTTCCTCTCAATTTATCTCTCTCTCCCTCCCCCTATTTCTTCTCTCTCTCTCTCTCTCTCTCTCTCTCTCTCTCTCTCTCTCTCTCTCTCTCCCCCCTCCCCCGCCTTCTTGATTCCCCTCTCTTTTAATTTCCATCTCCCTGTTTGTGTGCGTGGGTACACATATATTCATTGATTTACACAGTACTTACATAGATTAAAATTTAGTCCATTTATAAGTGTTTTGTGTCAGTGTTAATATTCTAATGAATTTAATATTTCACAATCCTGTGAGATATTTTTAAAAATCAAACCTTCAAAAAAAGTCATAGCAATCCCACAAAAGTACTGGCATATCCACTCTTCTCTACTCACTTTACATCTATAATCACTTCTACCAGACCATGTATTGATTCATTGACTATCTCTGTACTTCCTTCATACACAAGCTTGGATTTGATGCCTTGTTCTATATTAATGAAATATATTTGTTCTGGCTCTGAGCATTTTTTTTCTCAATTTAGTTTTATCCCACTGTTCTGCGTAAGCTCTTTCTTGCATCTGGCATCACCCAGTACCCACAGAGAGACTAGTGTTTTCACCTCTCACCTGAGCTCACGTGGATCTCCTGTCACAAGCTGATGGCGAGATGCATCTTCTTATTATCATTTTCAAATACTCTATACACAAATAATGAATATTCACCTTAAAGTTATTCCAAAACATTAGTCTGACTTAGATAATAATTAATAGACATAGAATATCCCAGAAACTTTGTGGTAAAAGAATTTGTTCAAAACTATTGACAGAAGAGGAACTGAATTATTCTGTAATGACTGATACCAAAAGTAACTTTTTTTGAATAAATATCTAATAAGATATTTATCATATATTAGAGAAAAAAAGCACTGTCATTGTTTAAATTTTACACAAATGGACACCAACTCTGTTGGCTTGCTAACATGTCTTATGTGCTGGCAAATTACAATAGCAGTTTTTTTTTTTTCCTGCAGCTTCAAATACATTCTTTTGTTTTCCCAGATGTAGCTATGAGAACAATTTCCAAAAAAATAAAACTAAAATAGTGAGCCTTAAAAAAATAAAAAAAAAACATTTCTCCTCTAGACTTGGATCCTTAAAGGCCAGTCAAGGAAAATATCTAATTTCTTCAAGGAAAAAGAGTTCCTATTTCTTTTGAAACATCTCTGTTGCTATAGTTACCAAATGCTCTCATTTTTTTCCCTAATAATAACATCACCATGTAGATACACACAGCTTACAAAAGTAGCTGTTTTATTATGAAAATTTACAAGGAAAAGGGATCTGCTTCCAATGGCTTTCAAGAACCTGAAATTGAAGAATTTTATTAATAAATACACCTGAGTTGAACTTGAGTACTTTTCTGAGCAAGAATGAGGAGAAAAGGAACAAGTTGAGAAATTGAAGAGTCATGCCATTTTAACATTACCAAGGTGAAAGTGATTTAAATTAGGAGTTGGGCATGGCTGATCTTCTCCACCTGGGTGTATATAAACACTGCCCCCAGGATTTCCACATTGCCAAGGCTGATACCTCCATCTAGATGGGCCACTGGAAATTAACACACACACACAAGCACACACATACCTTGGAGTAAGAAAAACATTAAACAGCTTATTTTCATTATTTCTCTTGCCAAATATGAACTTTAAAGACACAATTTTAAATAAAGCACGAACTATGAAAATAAACACTGGAATCCCTGTGTACAGGATTACGTAGTTGGGGCATATGTATTTCAAATCAAACTCTGAGTAGAAATAAAGTCCGTTCTCTCTTTCTTTCCTCCAACTTTTTAAGAATCTGTCACAAAAATCCTTATTAACAGGAATTTAAGGTGCAAATGTGTACCTTTTAGAAAGTAAAACACTGTTAAAGAAATGGTCAGTGTGGTCATTGTAAATAATTCTATCAAATTATTTAGTTATTTCAACAAGTTATGAAAAATACCAAACATGTTTGTATCTCAAAACAATCTGCAATCTGCATTTGGGGTAAAATTGGGAGTTCATAACCCACTTCAATCTAATGTATGAAATATGATATGTCAAGAGCTTTGTAATGTTGTGAACAACCAATAAAAAAAAACTAACAATCTCATAAACTAAGAGTTGGAAGAGTCTCATGAATTAAGAATGTCTAAAGACTTAAAAAGTAAATTGCAGAGTTTAATATTTTCCTTATCAATGAAGTTTTTGGTTATCCCTCTTTCTTCTTTCATATTTAAAAGGATTCCTTATTCTAGCTTACACCATATATCATAATCTGCAAATCACAAGGCTTCATAGTTTAGACCCCTGTTTGATGATAAGCATATATTATTCAAATGTCAGCTTTCGAATTGTGATTTTGTTTTCTGGAATAATAATCTCAGCAATAAATATAGAGAATTTAAAATTACTTGAACATAAACATTATTTTAATTGTCTTTAGTACAACAAAAATTAATTCAAATCTTTCAAATAAATTATTTAGGTGTTTGAGAAAAACTGACCTTTAAAAATTTAGCTTTGCAGGTTTTATTGATGTAAGCAAAAAATGTATAAAAAAGGGAAATTCTTTATGATTTTATATTTTTTAAAAAGTTACACATATACAAACACACAGACATATGTGTACCTATTTCCATATATACCATGTTTTACAAAGAGGATTTTATATTTAGTGTGGTTCTTAATAATAAAGTGTATGACTATTATTTGGTAAATTTTCTCTTGCTTCAATACTGACTTGGTGGGGTGGTGAATGGAGATGCTTATTTTTTTACTTCTGCAAACACCTTTTGGTCTTCCTTATACTTATTTTGTTATATTATGTTTTATTTTTGAATTATATGTTGGGAAGGATCCTTACCTTTTCTATCAGCTCTGTGTCTGGATCCCATCTCCTTCACCTCCTTGAGAATTTTTTTAGGTTTCCTTCTTCATTTTGCATCTTCTTACTCTCCCTGTCCACTTAGGCAGGTTTATCCAATTATAAACAACAAAGAAATGATTTTGAAATTTTCTCTCCTTCAAAACCAAAACTGGCATTGAGGATTCTTCTTCCTCTTTCACTTTCTATCAATGAAGCGGTACTGTATCTAAAGCCAGATACTGTTCTATTCTCTTTTTAATTTTTTTTATTTGTTTTAATTAGTTACACATGACAGTATAATGACCTTGACACATCATACATTTGAGTCAGATGGGATATAATGTCTCATTTTTCTGAGTGTACAGGTTGCAGAATCACGTTGGTCATGCAGTCACCTATATACACACAGCAATAATAATGTCTATTTCATTCTACTATCCTTTCTTTCCCCCCATCCCCTCCCCTCCTCTCCCAGCATGGAAGGTGGAAGGAGACACTCATCATTATACAAAATACATGTATGAAGATGTGAGAAAAGAAAAAAAATAGCGTCACCTTAGATTGGGTAGAGAGAACTGTTCTATTCTTAATCTGATGCAATCCTTTTGGACAAACTTGTTTAATTCTAATGGCTTCAATTCTCACTTATAATCTTCTCACTCCTAAACCTATAACTCTCTTTAGCCTTCTTCTGAAATCCTTACATATGGACAAATCCTAATAGATTAGGGTATTTGATCCTATTCACCTTTAAACTAGAAAAATATTCTCTTCACCATCTCAATTAATATATCTCCTACTTGCTCCCTGAGCAAATCTTTGAAATATGTTTCAAATTCTCTTCTACTTGTTGCAACTCTTTGAATTCCCTCTGTGTCTTTATCATGATTGACAATGTCTTACGTTAGACCTGAGCTCATTGATGCAATTAACTAACTTCTCAGTTCCTAAATATAACTTATACACTGAAAGCAGTATATAAGTTTTATAAAGCAGAGGAAGCTTTATAAAACATGCATTTAATTTGGTGACTCATCTTACTTGAAAGTCTTTAAAAACACACTATTGTTATACAAAAGCATTCCCTAAATTCCTTAGAATGATCTATATGAAATTTTATGATTTTCTGCCTACAAGGCAAAAATTTCCTACTGCCATAATCATAGTACTCATCTACCATCCACCCCCATTCCAGCTTAGCAAACCTGTCTTGCTACTTAACAAAAGAGCCATGCTGGTTTTTCCTTCTTAAGGAAAGCCTTCAACACTCCCAGGGTCTTGAACCCTCTTCTTTCTCCTCCTGAAGATCTTCTATCCATCTTTTAAGATTGCACCCACTTTAGATTTGAACTATCTTTAACTGAGTGAACTTATAATTTAGGCTTCTCCGATTTTATTATGACATTTTTACACCACAATTTTCTTATGATAATGACACAATGGGAACATTTGGTTAGATTAATTGAACATTTACAATATGCCAACAACTCTTCCAAAATATGTATATACAGTAATTATTGAATTTTTATGATTACTGCACTTTAGGAATTCTTCTCATTTTACCTATAGAAGTTAAATATTATACCAGCTTTACTCAATTACCACATGGCCAGACTAGTATTTAATCCAAAAGCTTCCACTATTCTATAACACTTTCTTTCCATTTGCTTGAATTCCAGGTTTCCCCCACCAGGGTAAAGTACAGGATTGCTGATACAAAAAAAGCTTTAGGATTTCTTTCTCTTGAATCCACTTGCATCAATTTTTCAAATTGCCAGACTAACACTTTGCAGCAGATGAAGTGGGTACCTTTCATTCTTTATGTTTTCACTACATCCTGTGAAATAAATTCTGCTGACCTGCATCTTTAATGCCTGGCACATATTTTCCCAAAACCACCTTAAATCTTGAAGTTCACAAAATTGTTAATGACTGACGTGAAAAATAATTCAAGATATTTTACTTTGTGATCTGTGCATGACATCTAGTGGTTGGGATGGGAAAAGTTGAGCAAAATATGATTAGAGCTGAGGGGTGGAGGAACACTAGATGTTGGTCTGGAGTCCTTGGTCCTAACATCAAAGGAAAAGTGACATAGAAATCTTTCACTTCCAAAGTGGGGAGAGGACTTTCTTAATTATTCTCATCTCTTAGTTTATGGGTCAGAGAATAACAATATGTGTCGCATTAAGCAATCTGTGCTCACTGGGGCTTGTGAAACATTATTCGTCTGTACTCAGTGCCTAATTTGATAGACATGATTGAGTAATCATTATCAGATGAAAAAGCAAATAAAACCTTTCAGTCTTCTTTTTCATTTTCTGTGTGACATTAAGCACTCTGAATGTGCACAAATATTTAACATAATGATATTAAAATCTATGACTCTTTTCATTTAAAAACATTTTTTATATGCATCAGTTTTGATTCTTCTGAAAAGATTATAAAAGCAAGCAGCTGCTAAAGTTTGAGTCACAGGAACGACACTGGCCTTAGGTCCTTGATGATACAAGATTTGGGATCTGCTTACCAGAAACTTTTAGTCAGCTTAGATGACTGACAATGGAAAATGGTACACGATATTCACATGTCCAAATAAAAGACACAGCCAGTGCTTTCAGGATGTAATAAGGGATTTGGAGTCTAAGAGGTTAGAGACTGCACATAGAGGAGGTTAGATATAACTGAGCCTCATCTGACTCCTGGCTCTGCCAATGTGACCTATGCAAGCCACCCAACCTTGTAGTCTTTTGAACTGTAACTCACAGATCTACTTCATGTGGTGAATATCAGCATAATGTCCATCATGTTTCAAATTATCAGTCATTTCTATCACACACAATTAAAAAAGAATAATATTCAGGTCCAATAATGTTCCCTAAGAATGCACAAAGGTAAATGAACCCAGATAAAAAGAAGTAATAATAAATAAATATTCTAATCCAGACACCAAAACAACTACAAGAAAATTTGAAAATTGATTATATATATTTTATGGCAATCCATTTGAAACCCTGTGAATTCTCAGGATTCATGACATGTAGGTAGATCAGAAGTGCTTGATATCTGGCCATTACTAGTGAATATTAGTTTTCATTTTCTGTTTCCATGAGATACTCTTTTTACCATGACATGAACCACATGAAGCATTGCATCTCCTGAATTTTAGGCTTTTGTAAAAATCAATGTTTAAAACACAACTTGAATCACGGTAACAATCCATGCATTTAAATGGGAAAAAGTGAGTCAACAAGTGTTTAGATTTGCAGAGACTGTTGGTCAAGATTCTGGTATCAGCAAACCCTGGAATTAACCTCTAGGATGAAGAGCAAGGAAAACAATCACTCCACATAGGCTCAAAGGAGACTTTTGTTTAAGAGGTTTGCTTCTGCATGGTCTTTGAAGTGGGTGCTTGTTAAATACAGGGGCCTTGTGATGAGTGAACTACAAGAGAGATTGCTGACGGATCTGAAATCCCACAGTGGTTGTTTTATCCCTGCTTTGAGAAGGTTGATGATTATTAAGCTCTTTTTCAGCAGTCTTTGTTCTTAACCCAAGTATCCAACTTAAAAAGCCATGGAGAAGAGGTATTTTTTCATTACCATAAAAACAGACTGTTACCTATCTCCCTCTACACTTATTTTGCCAAACTGTGCATGTTGGTACAGGAAATTATTTTGTGAGATGTAACTTGAGGGGTGTGTGTGTGCACGTGTGTGTGTGTGTGTGTGCAGACTTGCACTCATGAGAGACAGACAAAGTGAGACAGAGAACTGTGTGTATGTTTATGGACGTGCTTAAAGAGGCCTCCAACTTCACTTTCTCGGGCTCATTTAGTTTTAAAATGTCATCTTTGCCTCTTTGTCATTGACCAACATAAGATAGCTGACCAATTTAAGTGCTGAACTTCTGCAAGGTTGGCATGTCCACCCTTGATATTTAACAGACCTGAACTAAACAAAGCGTGTTCAGTTTGAGTCATTTTAAATATTTGGTCACTTGTTAACTCCATGTAAACTTTCAGGTTAAGCCTTATTCCAAATAGTGGAAGAATTATAACCTGAATACACTGTCTGGCTTATGACAGTTTCTCAAAAATACTTTTGATGGATAAGCCTAAAAAGGGGAATATGTTTGTTGTTGGGTGATTAGCAGATTGGAAAGGAATATGTAATATAATTTTAAATCTGAACAAAATAATATTAAAGGAGAGTTTATCTTTATGTTCCCTGAGTTTTTAGCTTTCTTTTCTTTTTAAATTTCTGCCATTTTCTGTTTTTCTTCTCTTAAATAATCAGAGTCAGATTTGTGAATATCCAGTACCAGCGACCTGCAGGAGAAGCCACTAGCATTTTGAGCTCTGAAATTCTTAAAAACAATACATAGCACTTAGTCGGATCATTTATCAACACATTCAGTACTGTATTATAGTGCTTTAGTATCTTGATACTTTGTACAAAGCTTTCTCTTTGCCAGTTTCTTTCTGTACCTATTCCACTTCCTCTTTGTATTTGTAATAAATTTTTAATTTTAAAATATATTATATATTAAAACTTAAATCTCTCACATTTTTAATGACATGTACTTTTGAACATGGGCACCTTTTTTGTTTAAGGTGCCCATCTCACAATGTATTCAACTTGTAGAATAATTCAGTGACAATAAACCTGGGCTGAACTACCATTTATGTTTGGCATTTTTGACATAGAAAATTTGATTAGGGATAGATTTTTGTGGCAATAAAAATGTAATGAAGGGGGAAAAAAGAAAAATTTCTTCTTCTCAGTGTTTGTAAATGCCAGAACAAACATATATTTTATTCTGTGAAAGGGGGGATTTATATAATTTAGTCAAAACACCTGAATGTACATGTGTTTTTAAAAATGTTTTTATTAGTGCATTAGAGTTATACAGAATATATTATTTAAAAAATTAAATATAATACTCCTGTGGCATTTTGTAAAGGCAATTTTATTTTTTATTTTTCTGTTCCACTAAATCAACATCTCTACTGGAACATAACAGGTCATCGATTAATACCTGTTTGGCCATAGTAACAATTTCAACTTATTCAAATTGCAAAGTCAAATCCACTGGAAAAAAAAATTACAAACAGCTATGAAACATACCTTTCCCCTCTTCACCAGGTTTGCCCAGCCTTGGGAAACTATAGCAGAAGATGTCCAATGGCTCCCTTTCCTTTCCTTCTCTTCAATTCCCATTCCCTTCAGTTGGTTTGGCTGTCCAAGAGGACCCAGCTTCTTTGACCTTGGAGTACCAGGTACAGGCTTCAGTGGATAATACAATCACAAGATGGTCTTGGTGTTCTCTTGACTTGTCCTCCAGTGAGATTTATTGGAGGGTCCTCAGAGGTCCTTCTGTGGTCTTTCAGCACTAGTCTATAAAATAGGCCTTTAGAATTCAGGTCATCTTTCCCCTTCTTGGAGTTACATTGTCCCTCTTGATGATCCTATTGTTCAAAGTCCCTTTTACAATGACCTAAACTCAGGATGCTCTAACAGATATATGGAGTCCTTGGGGACTCTATCCTTTTCTTTTCTCTTAATTAAAAAAAATACATATAGCTTAATTTATCATTTTTCAGCTAGATGCACATACTTAGTGTCTCCTGTGTGAAATCCAGAGATCAAATCAAAGTTCCAGAAATATTATTCTGTTTTTTCTGTATCTGCCTGCATTTCTCCCTCCCTCTCTCCTTATTTCTCAATTTTTCTGAAACATCCCCCTTCCCTTAATTTAAGCTAAAGAGGAAAGGTCTTTTCCCTTTTGTCCACACATGCTAATGGAGGAAATGCCATTCAGACTAAGTATTCCATCAGAGTAACCCTATCTTCTCCCATCCTCTTTCTTACATAAAGGATAATATGTGAAAGTCAACAGAACAGATTTTGAGCCATCAATTGGCGAGTCCTGAATGGATGTTTTAGCAATTGTTTTTAGAATATTGTGAGTGAGGGTTCATCAGAGTTATGGGAGAAGGTTTGCAACTATATTTTTTTCCTTACATGAGGACTGTGGATACTACATAAAATTAAGTTTCTGGAACCCATTTGAGAAGCTACAAAGTGATCTTTGCTCATTGTTATCTACAGACATAAATTAATATGGACATCCAGGCCCTGCAACCTTCATATGATAAACATACTTGAGCCCAGGGATTTTATGTGTTCTCACTTTCCTGGTTTCTGTGGACTATCATTTCTCATACAAAATGATGGAATTACCCATGATTTAAGATCTTTCCAGATTGATCCCCAAGAATGACATTTGCATTCTTCTAGCCCAGAAAGATCAAAGCAACAGAGATACAGACCCTATACAATTGGCTGCATATGTCAAGGAATAACATTCTGCAGGCCAGTAACACATCTCTGCAGGCTGAATTATGGGAAAGACAGAATGAATCTGACTTCAAGTTGAAGAGTAGAAAAACAGAGTACATTCTATAAAGCAAACAATCATTACAGGGCCTGACCTACTCTTATGCAATAGAGCAGATCAACAGAGGAAGTGAATTTATTCACCTTATATGGAAAAAATATCTTCCAAATCACTTTGAGACTCTGATAAAATTTATGTATGTTTCAAATGCACAAGTTTATTTATTCTCAAATGTTTTGTCCTTAATATCCAGTTATTAGAATTTTAAATAAAAGTGGAAAAGTTAGGTAATCAAATATAAGCATGATATTTTCACCTTAAACTCTATTTCTCCTATGTAAGGGGCAGCTTTACAATGACTTCTTTCTTTTTGTTAATCTGTCTCATTTCATTACTGGCTCATGTACAAGACACTAAACAGAGTGATAAGGAAAGTACATTTGTTCTATTCCCATTTTTCTTTGAAAATTAATGTATTTCACATCAAGCTATTTTGAAATTGACCTAAAAATTAATTTTGTCTCTGAGGTCACTCAGCCCCGGCAGCCATGTCTCATCTTTTCAGCTCAGTATGTACCCATGGATGACAGACACTGTGTAGTTGGCATATTGATATTCACAAAACATGAGTTTAATAAATAACTGAGGGATAAATAAATAGATGGGAACATAAACATGGGCAGTGGGTAATGTAAACTGTCAGAAACCCAACTCTCTCTATGAACTTCATGGTAACATGTTAGTAATGATAAATCTTCCAACTATTTTGGATACCAGTTAGGTTGTTTAGGTCTCTGAATACAACTGCCAAATGTATTACTGATTTTTTAAGAAATACAATCTATCTGTCGCTATTTTCATGATACAAAGTAATCTAAAATTCCAGTATCTTTAAAACAAAAAGTTTTGTTCTATTTTTCTATATCTTTCATGTTTGAAATTTCTGACCTTTCTTTACAAATTCAATAGCTATATATTTTATCCAGTGCTCAAAATTAATGTGTAATTATTTGATTATAATAACTCAAAATCATTTTAGATAAAATAAGGATAGTATATAACTGATTCAGTTTGGTCTGGTTTTATCAATGCATATATAAAATATTCAGTCTATTAATGAGATCTGTAAATGCATTAAGGAGTAAGAAGATGGAAAAGTTACCTCTTAAAATGGCCATATCCTATACCTAAATTGGAACATCTTCTTTCACTACAAAGGCTCTTTCTTAATCATTTAAAATGATTAAATACACATGTCTGTTCATCTAGGGTATGTGTGTGTTTGTTTGTGTGTATGCATGTGCACGTAAGTGTGAGTGTGTGTGTGTTTGTGTGTGTGTGTGCGTGTGTGTGAGAGAGTGATTTCATTTTGGATTGGGGAAAAGGTAATTTCCTCACAAAGCACTTTGTGTTCATTCCTCATGCTGCTACAAGTGAATGCCATGAAACCCAGTTGTTGCCTGTCATGTAATGTATGTTGCACCACAGAAAAAGGGCCCTCAAATTCTGAAAATTGGCATTTATGTAAGAGCTACTAGCAAACTGCCATCCTCTGTGAGAAAGAGGGGAAAAGTTCCAGAATGCAAAGGAATTGTCTTTGGGATTAGAAACAAGGTCACTGCTTTACCACCCAGACATATTAAAAACAAATGGTTCCATAGAGCTAAGTCTCTATATCTCTCAGGAGTAGTTTTTGACTTCCAATGGTGTTTTGGTATTCAATTCTCCTTTAGCTCCCCAGTGCCTCTATTCTTTGCTCAGAAAGCTCTGACTGTGCAAAAATGGGATTCTTCATGTAGAATTTTCTCACAGCAGAATCCAATGATTGTTAAAGGGTTGAATCATCGTGTTTCTTCAGAGAAAATGCAAAAAGATATAAAATATTTGAAAATGTATATCAATTTTCTGAAGGTTTTTGAAGTTATGCAACTCAATGATGTATTTTGGTTAAAGAATTTCTACGCTTTCCTGCAGAGATTTAAAACACAAATGCAACCTTGCCCCACCTCCTTTTGTAATAGGATTTACAAATTTCCCATCATCTAACAAACTCTGTAGTCAGGGAGATTAGTTGGTCTGGCATCCATGGTCCTCAGTATGGCTTCAATTCAACTTCCTGTATATTTCCCTGGACAGTTGTTTTTCTGCTCTTTCTAGTTCACCTCTACGCTTTTGTTCATCCTTCTTTTCCACCCACACCTATTAAATTCATTACTAACACATTTACTAACTCTACGTGAAACCATTCCTAATAGATCTGATTTGAATAGCTCTAATTATTATGACAGGGATTGAAATATATTTGTATCTCTTTTATAAAATTTAACATACAGTCTTGGTTTGTAATTCTTTTCATGCCTCTCGCCTCCAATAAACCACAACCTTCTTGAAGAAATAAGACTTCCCTTAAATGCAGTCTTAATTCTGAAAATGTTTAAAAAGAAAATTTGGTCATAGTTAAACTTTAATAAATGTCTCTAAGGCATTATGAAAATTATGACATTTTAACCAATCATATGGTACTTGTTTTCTCTCTTCACTCAATATTTACTTTCTCCACAGAAATTAGATTTTTTGAACCAATGTTAGAGGTACACATCGTAAGATGCTGTGGAGGAAAAGAGCACACATTAATATTGATGTTCATACATTGAATTTATGATTTGCAGAATGTGAGCACTATACTAATGTCAAAATAAACAAGGTGGCTGGAGATATGTGATCTCTCCTGTGTTTAGGTATCTATACTAAGGTTACTGGTTTTCTGTAGAAGTGCTGAGCTTGAGTGTTCTGTAAAACATTAATTCCAGTGCTTGTTATGTGAAGTTGCATCAAATGTTTGGCATAGGCATCTGTCTAGTGGTTCCACACTGAACAATAACGTGTGGCACATGGTGGATGCTCTAATTATTATAATTCATGCATTTGTTTTCCTTAGAAATTCTTAAATTTCCAGTGAGTAAGCCAAGTATTTTGGTTAAGGAAAATATAACTTCAGCTCTACTATTCGTCTTTGCTTTCTATCCACCAGTTTATTGTGTTTTCTTTTCTCTTTTACACCTTGCTCTTCTACTTCAGGCACTTTGCCCACTCTGCTGATAGGATTTGGTCTCCCTCTGCTCATTCTCTCCCTCAATCTGTCCTGTCACAAAGGGATTTTATATCTGATCTTATTCCTTTCTCGCCTAGCTGGTTCTTCTTAGGTATTCTCTATAACTTTCCTTTCTTGAGCTCTATAACTTTCAACTTCACTATGTTTTCTAATATCAATTCAGTTCCTGACTGAGTACCTACTCTACACTAGAAATTGACCTAAGTGCTGAGGAAACAGGAAGTAAACCTGAAAGCCATATTCCCTTTTTACAGAGTAGTTGGCAGTCTGCTTAACACACTCCTTCAATAAGATTATTCAAATAAAGGGATAAGTTTTAGGAATTGGGGGAAGCAAAGAATAAGAGAGAGAGCATATAAAAATATAAAATAATCTATAGGATCAGAGAAGAACTCCTTGAGGGAAAAAAATGATACAAGATGGGATAACTTTGCAGTATTGACTGGGAAAGAAAGAAAATTCAGAAATTGCTAACAATGAAAGTGAAAATGTAATGCATCTATGCTGATGATATGCATCCTATAGCACACTAGCTCACACTGAGAAATAGAAGCAAAAATCTGTTCGTGAAAAATGCTTCAGGACTTGTTTGTGATAATTATGATAAATCAGCCAGATTAGTTTCTCAGAATCCATTTATTTTTCTACTCCATTTTTTGTACCTTCCTTTCATTCCATCTCTAGCCTTGACCATGAGACTTCCTTTGGACATTGACTTTTTTTAGTAAATGTGATACAAGCATAAGCTTGAGAGTGCACTCTGGAGTTCCTTTCCTCTCTTAGCCCTCTGCTAGTGCCAGGAGGTCGAGCCCCAGCTAGCCTGTTGGAGACTGGGGGAGAACATGGAGGAGCCCCAGTCATGTTAGCCAAGATTATCACTGCCAGCCCTCAGTCAACTGCCAGCTGACTTCAAAAATAGGCACAAACCCAGCAGAAGTATCCTGTACTAGCAGAACCACCCAGCCAACTTCAGATTTGTGAAAAACTGAGAAAGTCATATTATTTTAACCACTACATTTCAGAGTGTTTCTTACAAGGAATTTCCAAATGATGCAATACGAAAAACATACCTAAGTATGCACAAGCATGCATTCTGGATAAAATTGGGTGGTATTCACTGTGTGAGACACCATTTCTCACAGAGGTGATGTGTTCTAAAAAGGACAGTCACCTCAGCTTTTTTTTGCTATGTGGAGGAAGAGATTTTCTTTCAACTCATGTGTTAGATGTAGTCTCAGCACTGTTTAACTGGATCTCTATGTTAGAGCCTTTTAATTACTTTTTTAAATCACTTGTGAGTTTAGGATTAGGGTCATATTTTATTTTTTTCAAAATTTGTGTACAAAAAAATATTAATCATACCTAATTAGGATTATTTTGTCATTGTCTAATATTAATTATACCTAATTAGGATCATTATTTTGTCATTGTCTAATAACCGTGTTCGACTATCCAAAGTAGAAGTCAAAGTAACTACCTTGGAAATCCTTTAAAGACTAATGAAAACACTAGAGGTTCATAAAGATGACAAGTGTGCTACCTGGATTTGGGTCTTCATTGGATAAATGAAGTAAGTCATTTAATGACAAATGAATATCCTATGAATTTCACATTTCTAACAGTTTGATTTTGACTGCAGATGATCTGATTCCAAACGGATTATTTTCAGTGGTGTTTGAATATCTTTGGGGGACTTGCCTGCACTAGGAACCAAACCAATCATCAGAAGAGTACTTTGACATGCTTTAGATGTTGATTTCACTTGGGAACTGCAAAGCTGTTCTTGAATTCAAGGGTTCTACAGGACAGCCTTCAGTGTTGTACTAGTAAAACCAGAATATCCAAAAAAATGCAGACCCACTATACAAGGTTTCCAGTGTTTCTTTATCATCAAGAAAATACTAGCAAAAGATCCACTCCTTAAAAAGTCTTCTTTTCAATTTAGAAAGCATGCTTAAGATATATTAGAGTATTCCTCTTTGTCATTGAATACACACTTTCTGTTAATATGATACAATTAATCTCTCTCCCCACCCCTCCCCCCATTCCCTTTTTATACAATATTTCTTTCTTAGGGTGAGATGAGGGAAAGAATGAAGGTTTATATTTAAATAAACAGACTCCAGTGGTTTCCTGAGTCTGTCACACATTAGCTGTCTATACTATAACACTTTATTTGTCTTAATTAATAACATTGCTTTCATACGAATATTGAGTTAAATGGATTCATTTTGGATGTCCTTTTTTTAAAAAGCTCAGCTTTGGAAATCTCCTTCCCTTGGGAGGTTTTTTTTTTTTTTTTTTTTTTTTGGAATCCTGTTGAAGAAATTTGAAATTTCATCAACAAAGCATAGTCATCGAGATAAGTGTCTCAGGTGCTCCCTCATGGCAAAGATGACCCAGGAGAGATGCAATCATCTTGGTGTGCTTTATATGATTCATATGCAATTCAACCTTTTTGGAGTTTTGAGTTCTTAACGAAATACCACTTCCTGTTTTTGAAGGGAAAAATGGCATAAAAAGTCATATAAAAAGACTCATAAGGCCCTTGGACATCAAATAACTCTTACAAAACAACATTTTAATGAATTAAGTGTAAATGAATCAGAAACATGTGGCTTGAATTTCCCTTGAAGTACCCATGGGCTTAAAAATCAAGGAAAAAAAAAAGAAAAGAAAAAAAAAGGATTACTTGGCAAAAACGTGTGTGCATTTTATTGAGCTGAAGCCTTTGGAGAAAAGAAAAAAAAAAAGAAAAAGAAACCATCCCTGATTTGGTTGACTGAATTAAAAAAACACTGCTGTTGCTTTTATTTGTTTATGTTTTAATTCTGAAAACGTCAGGTTGAAGGTATAATTATGTTTCTTTCTGGGTGCCAGATTCATTTATGTTAGAGCACTTTTTAAGTACAGCAGTGCTTTGATTAACCAGAACCCTCCAGTAATGGTTGCCTTTTCAAGGACAGAAGTAGCAGCCAAAGGAAAATCTAAGAACTATAGTTCAAATAAAGTTCATTAGAGCCATGATAAGAAAACACAGTGATCATTTAGTTCATTACCCAAGAAGATCCTAAAGCCAAAGGAGTGCTGAGCCTGGTTAGCTAACCACTGAACTAAGGCTAAAAAAACAGCCAGCCAAGGGCCAGAGTTCAGAGGATAATAAAAGCTGAATTCAGTGGTGAAATCTGCATCCTGCATCGTGAGAGGAAAACCTGAGATACAGGAAATGGATGACAGAAGGAAAATGAAATGGGAAAGGCTGAAGAACTTGAAGTGGAAGATGGAAATGGCCAAAATGAAGCTGGTGCATAAGAATTTAAAATCTAGAGACAGGAAAAGCAGTGCCAATGAGAGTATTCAGAGCCAAAGCCCCACTGTGAACATGGATATGCAATGGATGTAAGTGGGAGTTGCTGGCCTACCAAACTTCCCAGAATAGAGGCCCCACTACTACTCACATACTTATGAACTGCTCATGTTAGAGTACTTTAAAATACAGACGGATGCACTCAACCTTATTTGTTGCATGTTTTATTTCCACAGATATATTTATTTTTAGATATGTTCAAAGCATGGGTGGAGTGAAAAATTTGAATTGGGAGATCTCAGAGGAACTACATTCCTGATAGAGAAAAATCTGTAGTATAAAGAGAAAAAAAAAGATAACCAGAGAGTAAAGAAAAGGTTGGTTGGTTTCATTTCGTCTCTGGCTTAGGGTAAAAGTAAACTCATGCTCTCTCTGCCATTACTCTAAGGCAATTGAACTAAATGTTCAGTATGTTTTTCAGAAATATTTTTCCTACTTATTATATGAATAAACACTTTCTTTTGGAAGAAGTGTTAGTCTAATCTATATAAAAAATATTTTTCTCCCGGGCTGGGGCTGAGGCTCAGTGGTAGAGCACTTTCCTCACACATGTGAGGCATTAGGTTCGATCTTCAGCACCACATAAAAACAAATGAATAAATATAGATATTGTGTGCATCAACAACTAAAAAAAAATTTAAAAATATTTTCCATGAGAAATGATAATTACTGATATTTTGTTAATATTAATGTTGCCTAATGATGACACCTATACACAAAGATTTAATTCATTATATGTAGAAAATATATTTATTGAAAAATTTATTATTTAAACATTTGTATAAGCAGAAATTTTGGTTAAAAACTGAATATGGAGATGTTAGCAGAAACAGCTGCAATATCATGTTACCAGGAGTAACCACCTTTTCCTCTGAAATCAATTATAAAGAGAAAAAATGGCAAAATAATAACAACTTAGCATAACTTTTGGCAATAATAAAACATATGGAATGCAGAGATAGTCATTGCATAATAATTCTTAAATACGTATTTTTTTCTGGTAAAACATTCATTTTTCTTTATTTTGTATTTATGTTAAAGAGGCAAAGAGAGGGAAAAAAAATCATTTTAGGAAATTTTTAAGATTTACCGGCTTCATCAGTAGAGCCAGTTCAATGTCACTCACATATTAGGGAGGTGGTAAAGAACTTCAACTTGGAGGTTTTATTTTTCAACAAACACTAATTCTAACTATACCTCATTAATATTCCTTTCTCATTCTTTAGTGACATTTAAGCAGATTCCAAAATACTATGGCAAATTTCAATTACTGAAATATATACCCTTGCAAATGAATTCAATGCAAAAATCAGCTTCTCTTCTCAACTGGTCTGTTGAGCTGAGACCCAGATGTCCTTTGCTGGATTGAGTGAGGCAAGTCTGGCTCTGAGCTCTCTCTTCCTTGCTTTCTGCAGGCATAGTCCTCTAGCGTGCTGGAGGGGAGAGAGGTATGCAGGCATGAGTGTCTGCACTTGACACTCTGCTCCTGTAACCTTTGTCTCCTCACTGTCTCTGTTTCTCCAGCACTGACTGGCCTTTGATACACTCCAGGTCACCAGGAAGTGGCTGATGTTTCCTTGTTGGTTCAAGAACCCTTCTGGTGGTTAGAGCTTGTTCGCCCAATTCCTAAAAGTTCTTGTAACCTGTGTGGATTGTTAAAACATTCACCTTAACACTTTATGTGAGGAATAACCTCTGGAATCATGACTTTGCCATAAATTTGATATATGCTTGTATTTACTTAGGAATATTTCCATGTAGTTAGATTTCATAGTATCTACTTTTCACTGCTTCAATCTATTGCAGTAAGATTTATACAAGCTCTTAAGAACTCAAAATAAGTTTCTAAATGATTGGGTGAGTTTTGCAACTTAGGATCAACTCAGGGAACTATTTTGCAATGTGTTCTTGCATTCTTTATGAGCTCTATCTAATTTAGAACATAAGTTTCAGATTAATGACCCTCCATTATCATAAGAGCTCAGGTAAAGTTATCAATGAGTATGGGTGTGTGCATATTCGTGCTTGTATACGCACATGAATGAGCATGTGTGTGCTGGGGATGGAGATAGGAGTAGTAAATCAAGTCAAAATGAAAATATTCTGTGTAGGAATTACATGTTAGCACATCTTTTACTCTACATATGCAAATTTGCCTACTAGAAGATGAAAATGTTAAATTTATTTAATATAATGGGAAGGAAAGCAAATCAGTCATTGTATGCAAATTCCTGATGTTTTTTTTCTCCATCAACAGGGACAGGTCAGCTGCAAAGTACATCCCATCTTCCCAGGGTTGTTTAAGAACTTGATCCTTAGACACACCTGTTAGTAACATGGCTTGAAGTTCTCTCCATTCTATTTCCTCTCTTTTGGATGCTATTTCATCCAGCTGCTGATAATTAAAAAAAAAACAAAGCAAATTCCACTCATGGATGCTGATCTCTGGAGAAAACTGGGGGAACATAAAGCCAAAGAACATGGTAAGCCTTTTTGTTTTCAACCAGGAGGCACACTGCACTATATTCCTTTTGACTGCAAAACCACAGGAATGGCTGAATGTCACTAACCACAAGAGATTTTTGAGTGTGAAGGTGGGGGCAGGTCATGAGAAATATATTAGTTTATAATGTATGACCTTCTACATTCTGAAAAAAATTAAAAAGCCACATGTAGTTGAATCAGTACATTATAAATGCATCAGGCATGTAAGATGAATAACGTATATGGCTGAGTACCAGCAGCTGAATTCTTTCCCACATTGTGCTATTTTTAGCTGAGAAGGTTTTTCAAATATTATGCAGAGATGGACATTCAATAAACAGTGAAGCCCAATACAAGAATTCAAAAGTGAAGCAAAATTGGCACCAGATAAACCACTTCAACTAATTATTAACTTATCATTTAATGTATTACATATAAACATACGCATATGTGTATAGAATATTCAGTGATATGCATGATGGTTTAACAATAATATTAAATGTGTCCACAACTTATGATATTTTCCAGTTATAATATTGAGTGGAATGCCATCATAAATCAAGGAGCACTTGCACATACAGGGTTTGGAACCATCAGCTATACTCTACTTGCCTATAGTTACTACCCATTCAAACTAGGATGGACTGATTAGGTTAAAGCTCTCACAGTCCAATCACTTTTCCTCTGAACATTCCTCCATCAACACAGGAAATTTTAGGAAACATTTAGTTTTCAAACCCTAACAGTTGGATATTGAATATTTAGTTAATTTTGTATTTTTTATTTGGGGAAAAAATAATGCCACGTTCTAGCCCACACCCAAATACCACAAAACATCAGCACCAAAATCAACCTAGCAAAATACCTGCATAATATAAAATTAACGTGTCAATTAATTAATAATTAATGTATAATTAAACCATTGGAAGAATGTTTGAGCATGTTATGCAAAACTATTATACAATATTGAATATTAATTATATTCTACTTCTGTACTGTAAAAACATCTCTGAAGATGTAAATAAAAAATATGTTAAAGATAAATGTAGGTTTGGATCTTTATCAATGTATATTTCAGCCATAGTTTTTCCAGAAATGATATTATTATTTAATCCTTTTCTCATCAAGAGTGGATGACTGAGACACATTGTTGCTAAATATGTTGTAAAATTGTCCAAAGTCACATAGTAATTCATGGTAAAGCCTATTTGAACTCTGGTATTCTGGTTATGAAGGCCTTTTTATTTAGCATTTCAGCATTTCCAACTATTAAAAGGGGAGATTCCCTGTCTATTTGTGTAGATTTGTCCTTTTAAAGTAGAGTTTAACACAGAAACATAGCTTGGCTCCAAATAGTGAGAATACAAATCTCTGATATAGGACTTTATCTTCTAAAGAATGGATCTTGTTGGCAGGAGTGATGGGGAAAGGTACTCACTGCTAGTTGCACGGGTAAACTGGCAAACATGGCCATGCAATGGGGTCTGCTCATGCTGTTATGCCCGAAGAGGAAAGTTCAATAAAGTTTATTTAAAAAAATGTTTTTAAAGTATTTGCTTAAATACTTCTTATAGGGGAGAGAGAAAAAAATGAGAAGGTAGTGTATTTTCAATTTCACTAATATGGTGAAGGTTAGGAAGGAAACTAGGATTTTATTTTGAAGTCATGTGGTCAGAGATTTCATAGGCTGATCTGCTCTCTCTAATTTGGATATGTCAACTCCCCACCAATGGCAAAGAGCATGTTTGGATCCAGAAAGGTCAGTTGCGGCTGCAGTATAGACCATCTACATCAAAATCAAATCTCGCCTATGTCTAAAGCAAATACTGGACTAAGATGAAAGAACCTGTGCACCCAAAAAGATCAGGAACATGACAATGTGACCCTGGGATGAGATATCATAGCCAAGGCCTTCTACAGTAGGAAGAATATAAATAAAGGAGACAAAGTGTTTACAATAGTCCTTTGAGGGAGAGAGATGATCCTTCTGCTGGCACTACATGAAACTGATTTTAATCACTGTAATAGGGGACATAGATAGATGTTTTGTGAAAGGAAAATTCTACAATAGAACATTTAGGAGGAGCGTTATTGTTTCTGTGTGACTAGAAGACCTCATAAAAAGAAAAATCAAGTAACATGGTGTACAGACTCTGGCTAATTGCTGTTTGATGAAAGAAAAGTTGGGGGGTGGGGAAGAAGATGTCCTAGAGACGAACTATAAAATCCAAATAGTTCACTTTGCTTCAAAATCGTTTCCTGTTATAAAGCACCAAATTCAAAGGGGATATAGTTTGGTCTAGGGAAATTACACAAAATAAATAACTAAAATCCTTGAAAATTACTTTAGCCCTACTCCACAATGAAAGCAAAACATGGAGTCAATGTGAAAATAAATCTATTCCTTATATTGTTACTCTTCTTCTTGAAATTTGGCAAAATATAATGGCAGTATATTATTACCCAAAAGTATTCTGTGGGTTTCAAATGTTTTCTCTTTTAAAAAAAATTACATATACTGTGTCAAATGAATGTTATATAAGAACTGTAAAGAGATATGGTAAAAAGAATAATCTAAAATTAGTTTTCACACCGATTCTAAATTTTTGAAAAAAATACGTGTATCATTTCTAACAGATAAATAACTCAGTTGCTACCTACTACATTGCCATGATGCAAGTTTAGAAATTATTGGCTATAATTATAATTGTAGCCCTTATTAACACAGATATATAGCCTATTTCATGGTCAGAAAAATCCACAAAATGAAAATTAAAAAGAAAGAGGAACAAATAGAAAGTAAATTAGATTCCAAAAGAGTGTTATGTTATTAGTTGAAGTATTGATTCTTAAGTCCACTACTTCCATACAGAATCTTGTACCATGTAAATTCTCACATTAGTTGATCTCCAAATCACTAATGCATTTCATTGACATTCAGAGCACAAACAACGCCCCCAATACGATTTCTTCTTAAATGTAAGTAGAATTTTGTTTTGAATGAGTTTATTTCCATGCTTTGGGTAAATGAAGAATAAGAAATGGTAAACTACTAGAGAGCAGAGAGAGAAGAAATGAAGCTCATTTTGGAAAGCAGGGAGCCCAGCCAGGGAAGGATCTGGAGGGTATGAATGAGGTTCAATTTAGATGCCTGTGCACATGGCTCTGCATTTCTGCCAAACTTACCAATTAAAATTTTGAAGTTAAAACATGCTAAAGGGCTAGTTCTAAGAGACAAATATTAAAGTTGCTTTGGATTTTGCCTAAATCACAATCATTCAAGTAGGTTCCAATAATCTATTTTGTTGTTTCAGGAAACAAAAATTAAATTTAAAACATAAATTAAACAGGATTTCAAATGTTTTCACTTACATAAGACAGATTACATTTTAAGTGTTAACTATAAATACAAAGAGCTAGAAGGAAATGCTGGTTTATTTTAGAATCTCTGCCATCCTGTTTAAGAATGGGAAGGGAAATAGATGATTCTTTGACGAAACTAAACTCATTCTTTTTTTTTTGTTTGAAGGAGCCAACCACCTCAAATTTTATTTTAAGAAATTGTCAGAAATATCACCAATAAATATATAATCTTATAAGTAGACACAAATTTTTATATATTTTTTATTGATTGTTCAAAACATTACAGAGCTCATGATATATCATCTTTCATACATTAGACTCAATTGGGTTTTGAACTCCCATTTTTACCCCAAATACAGATTGCAGAATCACATCTGTTACATACTCACATTATTACATAATGGCATATTAGTGACTGTTGTATTCTGCTACCTTTCCTATCCCCTACTATCCCCCTCCCCTCCCATCTTCCCTCTCTACCTCCTCTGCTGTTGTTCAATTCTCTCCCCTTTTTCCCCCCTCCCCCTTGCCCCTCATAACCTCTTATAATTTTGTGTATCATTGAAGGACTCCTACCATTTCCATATGCTTTCCCTTCTCTCTCCCTTTCTCTCCCTCCCATTCGTCTTTGTTTACTGTTAGTCTTTTCCTCATGCTCTTCCTTCTTGTTCTGTTCTTAGTTGTTCTTTTTATATCAAAGAAGACATTTGGCATTTGTTTTTTAGGGCTTGGCTAGCTTCACTTAGCATAATCTGCTCTAATGCCATCCATTTCCCTGCAAATTCTATGATTTTGTCATTTCTTAGTGCTGCATAATACTCCATTGTGTTGGCGGGGATGTGGGGAAAAGGGTACACTTGTACACTGCTGGTGGGACTAAACTCATTCTTCTACTGTGACTGGCAGCCTGGAATTCAAAGTTGCTACAAGAATGCAATTTACCAGTTTTAGTAAGAAACAGAAATCATCATGAAATTACAGGTAAACCTCTTAGAAGACAACTGAACTAATAATACTCAGCAGTGCCTTGACAGTGTTCTAAGGAATAGTGGATGCAAACCAGAGCAGAAGTGAAGAAAACTCCATTAGAAGGAGAGAAAATGAAGCAGGACCCTTTTCTTGCCATGTTTATAGAAGTAGCCAACATGCATATTTAAGTACAGGTACCAGAAGGTGGCTGAGAGGAGCATCTCCCTAGGAACCTACTGGAAAGGTCTAGACAGCAAACACATCTCCTCACCAGCTTATTTACTTTAGAACAAGGATGGGTGAAGGCTCTGAGAGCTATCATGGCTCTCTAGCAAATTGTTGCACATTTTTTCTTGATATTAATCAGAATGCCTTTGAGTATATTCATAATGGATTTTATAGGAAGTATCTGTCATAGCAGTCTAAAAAGATATTATTTTTAAAAATTATTTCTGAGTAAATTAATTTATTTGAACTGCACAAGTTTGAGTCAATAATTTAGAACTAAAAGTGAGCTCTGTGCCTTATAAACGTGATAATACATGAAAAGATGTGTTAATAAATTACTATTTTATTGTGTATGAGAAGTGTTGGTGCTGATAATGACTTCCTGTGAGGAGTTATACATTATAATAACTTTTATTTTTGAGCATTTTATGCCTGGAGCTTTGAATATTTTCTTTTAAATGGATCTGCCATATCTAAAGTATCACTACTAAATAAATAATGGTGTAACTTAAAAACTTCTTCGTGATACCTCTACTTGCCCATTAGAACAAAATAAAAATATTTGTAAGTAAAGGAACATGTGTTATCTCTGCTTCTTTATTAGTCCATCAAAACTCTTATTTTAAATAGAATATTTCTCATGAGGGCATTATATGTGAAATTGCGACATCAGTATGGCTCTAATCATGCTTTTGAAATTTGTTGTACACAATTAAAGTCATATTTCATAACTGAACTTTACAAGGAATTACAAAGAAAACTGAAATTGCTTTTCATACTGATAACCATAACTAGTTGACAGCTCAGGGCAAAATTTTTAAAGAATGCCAAACATAGCTCCTGGCTTCATTGGATTTAAAGTGTAACTAAGAAAAATTATGCATGCTATTCCTTTTAATAGCTCTAACCAAGAAAAAAATAAACAAGTTTTGAAGAATTCAATGTAGAGTACAATATGATCCATTTTAGAACACAAAACTTTACAATGAAGCTCATGTTTTCTGTGAACTGCAGGACCCAGCAGCATGCAACTTAGGAGGAGAAGGGTGGGTTCTAGAACATGTCCATGGATTGTTTTATGTAATTTACATGAACAATTTTATGATATATTTAGGTGATGACCTCTCAAGTTGCTACAATTTCAGCTATATTAAATTAAATAAAAATTTAAAAGAAGATATGCTTTTACTCATATACCATTATCTGTTAACATACAAGGAGTTATGAATCATCCCAAGCAATAGCTAGCAGACAGCCTTTAAGATATATCATTAAATACAATTTTATATTCGAAAGAAAGCGAAATTGCTCTTAGATTTGATGGTTGGAGGAAAATGGTTTTTATTTTTTATTTTGCTTTGGTTTGATTTTTAATTTATCCTTGGGCACTATCCAACTAAGACAGTGTTCTAAAAATCCACTAAAACTTTATCCAAAATCATTTAATAGGTGAACTTAAAGCATGAATAAGGAAGTACTTAGCTTGCAAGAAAAGAACAAATATATTCATTGATTACTCAGGTATTTTTAATTGGGTTCCAATAGCATTATAATACACACACACACACACACACACACACACACACACACACACACTGTATCACAGAAAGACAAATGTCACTATTCAATCATTTTACCCAAGTTTCTTGAAACATGATGAAGGAAAATGTTGCAGTAATTTCCATGTTGCTATCTTTGCCTCTTAGGTTCTGCTTACTTTCTTTGCTTAGGTAATTTTATTCACCCTTCAAGCCTCAGCTCAAAACTATGTAGTTCATCTAGGGTCATTCAATGTTGCTCAAACATTGTTCCACTGCATACATTTATCAGGGTCCTTTTCTGACTGTATGTACTTACTCATTTTTTATGTTTTCTCTGTGTGTGAAAACAGGCCCCTGTCTGATTAGCCTTTTAACTTCAGCACTGGGTCCCATGCTGGTAACTTATTAGACATCCAAAACGTTCTTATCAAGTAAATAAATTAGTGAAGCAGTAAAGAAATATATAAAAGTTATATTTTATTACTGAGTCAGTTCATTAACTCCCAGATGAAAAGGGAGCATTATTTCTGGGAAAAAAAATGTTTTCTCACTTAGGAGAAGAGACACCTAACTACTTTACCATCCCCTTAAATCACTGTCTCCATTCAGAGATACTACCCAAACACTGTATTGTATGTGTACCCAAACACTGTATTGTATGTGTAAAGAGTTTATATATATATATATATATATATATATATATATATATATATATTTAGACATTTAGAAGTAAAATTGTGGGGGCGGATTTTTTATTATAGTTATCCTACCATTTTCCTATTAAAATTATGTTAAACTTATAGTTGTAACTGTAACTTGATATATTGGCCTTGAAACTCACTTTTCCTTATCTGTATATCCTGTACAAATTTATTATTAGAAATTACCTTTATTTGCCTACTACTATTTTTATATATTAAGGCTGGATAAATTTTTTAAATTCAGATTCAGCTGTCTTTCCTTTTAGTAACTTCAACTTCAGTGATTTATCTGCTTGTCTTTTTAGTTTTTGGACACACATTAAAATAACTTTCATAAGATGTAGACTCCATGATTACAGCAGTTTAGTCTGCTCTGATCAGTTTTGCATTCCCACTGCTTAGAACAGTTTCTAGCATATAATTTACTCAATAAATATTTTTTGAGTAAAAAAAAATGAATAAAAAAGGGCAAAGTCATTACTAATACTGTATTATTTTATTATACAGTCATGCTTTTAAGGGGTTTCCAAGTTTTTCAGATTGTATTATTTAAATTAGTTGATTAAAATATATGTCAAAGTCATGGGTCTGTATCTTTTAGCTACTAAAATATTTGTGATCAGTGCTAATTACCTTTATACCAATCTTAGTTGAGCATTTAGAACTTTTCTATTTAACAAATGGATACAAACTGTTCAAGACATATAAAATCTATAAACGATGGTGCAGCAAAAACTCATCTACAAGTGTGGTTTGGACCTGGTGTGTCCTCAAGAGCTCATGTGTTGAAGGCTCAGTCCCCAATGCAGTAATATTCACAACTGGGGCTTTTAGGAAGTAAGTGGGTAATGGAGACACTAACCTAATTGGTCAATTCTATTTGCTGGAATGATGATTTGAATAGACTACTGGAAAGTGGTGGAAACTGTAGAAAGGTGGGCATGGTTGGAGGATGCAGGTCACTGGGAGTGTGCCCTCTGGTATTACATCTTGTCCCTTTCTTTCTTTCTCTCAGCTGCCATAAGCTGAACAGCTTTCTTCAGCCATGCCCTTCCACCGTGCCCTTCCGCCATGGTGTTAGGCTTCATCTCAGGCCCAATCTTGCTGACAATGGACTGAAACTGTGAGCTGAAATAAATCTTTCCTCTTGTAAGTTGTTTATATCAGGTATTCTGATCACCATGATGAAAAGCTGATTAAAATATCTACTTGCTGAGTTTATTTGAAATATTTTATTCTAATAGATTACAGAGTTCTGTGTAATCTCTTCACATCAATTTTACCAACATTACACACATTATGTTGAATCTGGCAATTTTCACGTTTATAAATTTCTTTATCACTGTGATATGGTCATATTTCTCTTCAATATATAATATTACTTAGGGTTAGGTTCCCAATGTATCATCTATATTACAGCAGGAACAGCAGAATATGAGCACTATAATTAAAAATCCAAATTCTCAGACCTCATGTCAAGATATACCAAATAGAAATTTGGATTAGAGCCCATCATTATCATAATTGTAATGTATGCTGAAGTTTAAAAACTGCTGGTTTGTAACAATACTTTTTAATCTAGGTAACATCAAAGCCCACATTCCAACAGGAATAGCATCCATTCTTAGAGTTATGGTGGAAAAACTTAAGCCACCTTTTGAATTATATCTCCCTTTACTTGAAACGAGGGGGCAATGAATTTCTCTGAAGGACCTCTTTGACCAACCTTTCTCACTGAAATAAAGATGACACTCCATTTCCATTTGTATTTTTTTAAAGTTTCATTATTTTTTTATACAAAGGATTGATACCAAGCAAATTCCCAGGGTATGTTATAATAAGCAAACATTTGGCCATTTTATAAAGGAGGCAAAGGACCCAGACATTCCCCACACTCACTTTTTCCCTTGCTGGTTGTGTGGTTCATGTTCCTCTCAAGTTAGAAATACGGAAGGATGGAATTGCCTGCTTTGTATCAGAGGAATTGTTTTTATGATTCTGTCCTTCTGATGTTTTACATTCTCTGTGGGGACAGAAAATTATAAGAATCCAAAACTGTTATTTTCAAGATTCATTCATTTATGGTTTATTGTAGGATAAATACATCCCTTTGAATGAAAAAAAAAAATCTGTATAAATGTTAAACCAGGCTCTTTTCTATATTGATGTTGCTAAGTATTTTTAAGTTTGTATATTCCTTTGCATAAATTAAATCATTTATAGATATTGTACCTATTCTAAATTCTTGTGTGGCACAATATATACACCCATTATTCTAAACCTGGCAATTTTCATGACCATTCATCACTTTGTAGCCATAAGTATAAATAGATAATGAAAGTATTTAAATCAAAACAGAAGAAAATATTTACTTACACTTGTGTGCAATCTGAGGAGACATTGTAAGCCAAATGAATTTAGAAGGCACATTAGCATCATATGAATTCTGGAATGTGACATACACCTGCTCTCATTCATGCAAAGCTTTCTTGTGGGAGGTATAAGTTCTCTCCATTTTATCTGTCAATAAGCACATTTTAGATGCATAATCCTGCACTCTGCACACTGCTTAGGAAGAATACGTACAGTGAGTTGAAGATCACTTAACATGCTTATTTCCATCATTTTTCTGAAACTTAATTTGAGTTTTCATGATTCTACATAGAATCAAAACATTAAAGATGATACTAAGTTCCAACATCAGCAACATTTATAGATAAGAGTGGGTTGGGGGGTAGGCTTTGTTTTGCCTAGCTTATATTATGAAGATAATTATGCAGTCATGTAGCATTTATACTTCTAATTTCCTTTCTATCAAAATGATGATACTCATGGCAATTAGAATGGAAAAACGGATGCAATATTTTGCCTGAAAGTATACCTTTTGGTATGTTGTGGTTTGACCATGATTAGCCAGTATGCTAATCATGCTTTTGGGGAATAACATGGTTATCATGGGAAAGAAAGAGGAAAAAGAACAAGCAATGAGCTGTAGATACCTAGCACTGTCTTAACAAAATCAATTATTATATTTCTAGAAATTTCAAGTACTGATTGTTAAGTGCATCCTTTAAAAAATCAGTTATATAAACTTAAAATTACTAAATTATATTTTTAAGGTTTAATAAATACTCATTAATTCCTATTCATTTTTTTATGTATTTCAGGTTTAGCTTTGCTCTTGAGACTTTATGTATAGTGTGGGCTGTGCAAGTTTTTAGTATTCTGTATTCAGCAATATATTGGTGAATTGAAATTGGTCATGTTAGGGAAATATACATCACCATAATCATCAGATGCAACCAATTAGGACTTTCCCAATATCCACCTCCAATTCCCATACTCCTCCCCCACCCCCACCTCTCACACACCAGAAAGACTAATGTTTAGCATTTGCCAGCATATTACTGCAAAGGATCAAAGATTAGGACAAATTTTCTGGAAATTCTTGATGAAGTCTAAACTCAGAAGAAGTTGGGCCTTCTCTCCAGAATAATGAGAATGCCACTAATGTTTTTCTCAGTGACTTCTGAGGGACAGTCTAACCACTTGGATTTATTTAGTTAAAAAATAATTGCAAGTATTTTGCTAGTAGCACTATATACACACTTAAATCTCTCTCTCTCTCTCTCTCTCTCTCTCTCTCTCTCTCTCTCTCTCTCTCTTTTCTCTATCTCTATTTCTCCCTCTCTTTTGCCAATTTCAGTTCTCTTCCTCCTGCCAGAGGTAGTTACCTCCCTAAATTTAAGTTCACAATTGCAATTTTTGTAATTTTATGCACTACATAAATCTGTAATACAAAGCACTGTACTTTATTGCAGTGATAAAGTTTATTTGCATTGTTATTTTCTTTTTATTTGACATTTTTTATATAATTTATCAATTTGGTTCATGGACCTCTATTCAAATATAGTGAAAATTTTGCTAAATTTCAGTGGCCTACTGTATGAAAAATACTAAAATGTGTCAATCCAATCACTAGTTGGCAGTTACTTTAGTAAATTTTAATCTTGCATTATATAAAAATGTGTAATAAGAAAAACATTTGCTTATATCTTACAAGTTCAATAGATTCACCAGGTTGTATATGCTTACAAACACACACACACGCACACACAGACAAGTAATTTTTTGACTTCCAGGGTGTGTGGAGCCTTTCTTTTATTTATACTGCTGGACTGCCTTCTTCTTTGTTGATAGCAGTATATACTCCCATCAGGCATGTGGTAGATTTTTTGCTTTCCCACATTTATATCTTCCTCTGCCACAATTCCATTTTTAAATTTTAAAAGAAATGCTTTCTCCTATTTGTTTAGTGGCATCTTCCTGATTATCTGTGAATTGACCTTGACCTTTTTTTTTCCACTCCTATGCTAAATGAGATTTTTTTTTTCTTTAGTGAATTATCTGTTCTTTTTTGGTGAAAACACAAAGGGTGAAATTGTCAAGTCAGGATCATTTGTATTATTATTATTTTTTTAAATATCAAGCTTCCTGGGTAACTATGGGGATCTAAGTAAACAAAAGCCTCCAGGACTGCAGGGAGTGTTCTGGGGCATGTAGGATTGCTGCCTAAACCTTTCCCTTTCTCCTCATTCTATTCTGCCCCAGATTATCAATGTAGTTTCTAAGTGTAAGGAACCAGATTAAAATGTAAGTTTTACATTTTTAATATGTTAAAATATTATATAATTAAGTTACTGTAATAAAATAATGCCATCCTTATTAAATATAGGAAAATATAAATATTCAGGAAGAAAATAAATATCCCTCAACTTTTCCTTCACCTTTAAATGTTGCTTTAATTCTCAGATAATCACTTAATGATTTGGTATGAATTTTTCCAAATTCTTTCAATACAAATATTTGGTGAATGAACAGATTAAAAATTTACTAAAATTTATTGTTTAAACATATTAAATCAATGTCTAATATTTTTAATTTGAATGAGTTGTTAGGTCAACATCATTTGGCAGAAATAAAAACATCTTCTATATGAATGATTCTATTGTTAAATATCTTTACATTTTTGTGTATATGTGCTTTCAAGTGTTTTTAGTTTAAGCTGTATTAAAATATTCATCATGAACTGAGTGAAATAATGTGTTTGGTTTAACTGGTAAATTGCTCTATTTCTGCTTAAGACAGACCATTTCTGTTCTTTGCATTAAGGCTCACATTGCTAAATAGAAAGGAGCTTACTTAAATGGTCTGTGTTAAGTAACCAACTATTTTAAAGGCCTTATTGAAGTTATTGTATAAAAGTTAATTCATATTGACTATGTTTCTTGGCAAAATGGAATATAAAATAAGCAGCACAGATGCATGTAGAATGAGAGAATTTTGATAACTTAAAATTTAATAGATTCATCTTGGAGCTAATTAGTTCTCCTTAAATTCTGCTTAGTATAGTAGCCGCTGTCAGGCAGAAATTTCTTGGCTTCATAAACCAGACATTCTAGATTAGTTGATGATGATAAAATGACTTTCAGTCCTGAAAGATCTCTTACATTATTATACTTGTATATATTATAATAATAGATTTAAGAAATATAATATGCATTAAAAATTATCCTAGATAATAAATATGTTGGCAATGAAATATACTAAAACAGAAGTTTAAAGCACAATTTTGTGAAAAGTAGGTTAGTTTTCAGGGACTATAACTTAACATTTGATGTTAAAACATCATTCATCAAGTATAGGTTAAGATTTGGGAAAGAATAACATATTTCAAAAATTATTTTTCATCAAAGCCTGTTATTAAATTATATTTTTAAAAGCTTTATGCAATTAAAATTGGAAGATTGTAATCTTTATTATTGTTCATCTAAATACTCTACTCCTGGGAACTGTAAACAGTAGTAGATGCCTGTAATCCCAGCAACTTGGGAGGCTAAAGCAGGAGAATCACAAGTTTAAGGCCAACCTCAGCAACTTAAAAAGACCTTGTCTTAAAAATTAAAAAAAAAATGAAAAATAAAAAGGACTGAAGATGTTGCTCTATAGTAAAGCACTCTTAGATCAATCCCTAACATCAAAAATAAATATAAAATTAAAAATCAATCAATCCTGAACTTAAAGAACTTTGAACAAGCTGTGTACTTCTGAAAAAAAGAATAAATATTGACAAGAATATAAAATAGCCAAGAAACAATACCTTATCTTTACATGTGGTACAAAGTATCCAAAACACTTGAATGATTTGTGCTTTTATTAATACTTCCCAGTTATTGAACACATACATACCCATGTTTAGTTCATATGTGAAAATACAACTTCATAACTTTGAAAATGGCAGGTAAATTGAGGAAAGATGTTGCTACCAATAAAGGTGTTTAATCAAACTGAAATCTGAGGTTTCTTTGAAAATTAAATATGAAAGTATATCAATGATTTCTATCTAAAATTAGCTGCATAAATATGAGAGGATACTGAGAGTAAAATCTATAGTTTGATTGAAAAAGCAAGGAATTTGAGATCATAAGAACCAATTCTGTTTTTCTATATATATAGGCATGTAATTCCTGGCAGACTATATTGCTCAATCTGCAATTTAACTTGCAACACAATAGCTATGTTTTTATGCAAGGTGAATATGTTGGAAATAATAACGAAAAAAGTTTATAACTACAGTTAAAGAGCTTCTTGATCGTCCCATAGAAAGGCTCTCATAAATGTCAATTGAAAGGAGAACTTCAGTTGAAAAAATGAAATATACCACTTCTGGGTGACATTCTCCTTCATGGTTTAAGATCTTCTCCAAAAGCTAATAATGATGATGCACTCTTAGTCTACCATTATTTATACTTAAAAGTTATTGTGTGAGTATATACTTATTAAAATAAGTCTTCTCTGGTGATATTATTTATTTTTACTTCTATGGGCTTGATCTTATGAAATTCGTATTAAGGAAAGGGGAGTATAGAACAAAAGTTTGAAAATTTTTACATCAATTTTGCTGTCTGAGATAAATAAGAGCAAATCTGACAGAGAACACCTAATTTATCCCTAATTTAAAAATTAAATTTTTATATCCATTCAAGTGATATTAATCCAAGTAAAGCCTGATTGATTAAATTCATAGTTTGAAATACTTCAAAGAAGTTCATTAATGGATTTTATAAGTAGGTTTCTGCATGCCAAGTAATAATAATTATATTAGTTATCCCTATAAAATATGAAGGTTTCTTTTTCCAGTGTTATTAGACCACAGAGTATTTAGTCATGGCTTCTACAAAACCTTTCAAATTACCTTGCTGCAGTAGACCCTACACTGGGCCTACACTTTGAAGACCACGCCATCTAGTCCAAATATAATCACCATCCTTCTATTATGTACTTTATGGTCTAGAGCTTATATTAAATTCATTCATTCACACAGAAATTCAGTTTGTAGATATTTAATAAGTCCAAAATAAAACACTGGTGTAGCAATTAGAACTTCATTTTCAAGATCAGGTATATCTGATTTCCAACAAATACTACTCACTGTTGCTTTGCTCTAGTTGCCTTGATAGCAATCTCCATGTTGCTCTTTCAGGAAAATAGAAGCATCTGTTATCTCCTTGAACAGAATTTACCTCTTTAAAATGTGCTAGCTGGCTTGTTGTATAGTAAACTAGATAGTCAATTAAGTCACATAGATGTTAGATGGCAGGGACTGATAGAGCCAAACCTTTGGTTGTACATTTATTCTACCTCCAGCTGAAGACTTCCTATGGTTTTGATTAAATCCCCCCAATTGGAGTCATTTTTTCCCAAAACCAAACATGTCCTGAGAAAATAGTTGAAACTGAGACCAGGTCTAAAAGCAGACACATTGTTAAAATTGAATTTATGGTGAATGATAACTTGCAGACAGTTTACCTTAAGACAAATGGTCAGGAAACTAATCTCTCTCATTTAACTACTATTTAAGAATCTTAAAATGCTGCTCATGCTGAAAACATTGGAAAATTTAAAAGAATATTTTAAATAAGCTTATTAACAATTTTTAAAAAAATAACTGTGTTTATTATATTCATATCCATCTTCAAAACTGTGTTGGCTTATATTTTAAAACATTTGAAAATAGAAAATTTATTGGGGTTTTTTTGGATTTTTTCCATAACTTCTATTTATTTATTTATTTATTTTTATTTCTTACATACATGACAATAGTGGAATGCATTACATTCATAATTATCCATTCACAGCACAATTTTTTGTAACTCTGATTATAAAGTATGTTCATGCCAAATTATGTCATTATACATGAGCTCTATCTCTCTTTTTTTGCATTACAATTGTATTAAGAATTGTAAGCAAATTTATTGTAACAGCAGCTACTATTTACAGAACATCACCATGTGTCTAAAAGTCAGTTGAATTTTGAGGAATGTTTTATTTCATTTAATTCTCACAACCCACCATGTGGAGTACTGATCCTCTCATATTACAGATTAGAAATCTGCATAAGTTGTTGAAAAATGCCAAAAGTCATGCTAAGAAAGAGAAGTGTGTGTAAAGACATCCAAGATGAGCAAATTACTGGATTTTTAGCATTGCCTTATCACTTGGTTCAAAGATATAAAATAAAGTACAGAGCCTGGTGTGGTAGTGCACACCTGTTATCCCAGCAATTCTGGAACCTGAGGTAAGAGGATCTCAAGTTCAATGCCAGGCACAGCAACCTAGCAAGACCCTGACTCAAAAAAAAAAAAAAAAAGAACTGAGATTATAACTCAGTGATAAAGCACCTGAGAGTGTTCGATCTGTAGTTCTTATGCAAAAAAAAAAAAAGAAAGAAAAAGAAACAAAGAAATCTGTAGAATAAAGTATATTTCAATACACAAGGTATGCTATTGTTTTAGTTTGATATAAAGGAAAAGGAGACCTCATTTTTTGTAACCTTTTTCCTTTGGAATTTAATTTATGCAAGATTACATAATGTCATAGTCAATATCATGATATTAATTCATTTTTAATGTGTTTTTTACATTTCTCTATAAAAGCCAAGGATGCAGTATGTAATTGATAATTTAAAGCATTAATTTTAACACATTAAGATTATGGAATCTCAAGTAATAGATGAATAACAGAGGGTTTTGAAACATCTCTGATTATAACTTTATAATGAAGAAGATTAAGTTTTGGAGAACATAACCTTTTATTTAATTCCTTGCCAATTGAATTATGTGAGGCCCTAGTAAGAAAATATTGTTTTTATTGAAAGCAAAATCATTTTTTAAAATATTATGCTCACTAATAATTTCATCACCGATTATTTGAAAAAAAAAAAAAAAGAAGGGGACTCTTAAAAGACCACCATTATCTAAAAGGCATGACCAAAGAAAAATAAGTTTTTCTTTAAAAAACTATTTTCCTATGCTCAGACATGGAAACAATTAAGACAGAAAGATAATAAAATAAAACACAAGGAAGAAATGAATGAACTCTCTGAAATGGTAGGAAGCAGGGAATAAAAAATTAGCTCTTTGATGGCAGAGGAATTTCAACAGGATCCCTGAGGACCATCACATCTTTCAATAGCATTTTCTCCCAATTAGGCTTTGGTTTCCTAGCAAGCACTCAGATGATGCTAGTGTTGATAGATTGCATCATACTCTCAATAGCAAGAGTATAGGCATCACCTAAAAATAATAATTCACGTAGATCTCCTTCAGATTGAAAAGTTAATGATGGTGAATGCTAGGCAAAAAACAAAACGAAAAAAGAGAAAAACTTTAAATATAAACTTTAAAAATTTTTTCTATAGTCTTTAAACACTGAAATAATTATTCATATCTGTGGGCATTTACTTTCAGTTATTTTTGTTTGAACAGCTATCTGATAGCTACTGGCTTCTACATTTAACTTTGTTGACTATTTGCATTTTCTTCTTTTTAATTTTTTTTCATAGAATACCTTAAGGCCTTTGGAATATACTGCCATTCAATCATTCAACAACATAGTTACCCAGTTTCTACACAGTGTCATATTTGGATTCCTTCCAAGTGTCTAATTACTATACATACTACATGCATAAATAATTTTCACAATTCTAAATATCTTCTTATAATAGATTTCATAAAAATGGAAACATTCTGTCAAAGGAGATGAACATATCAACACTCTTGATTCAAACTGCATTCACAATAACTATCTCCCAATTATTACTTTTAGAACAGTGAATTTTATATATGAAAACTAGTTTTTAAAATTTATTTTATTAACTATCTTTTATCCATTTCCATTACTACTGTTCAGAGAATCCTATTCCCATCCTCTAATATTTTTTTCTTTTTAATTCAATAATGTATATTTCTTACATATTTTATATTTATCTATCTTTTAAGTTTTGTTCTTTTAATGCAGGAAGTTATTTTCCCTCATTCCCTTACATTGTTTTATATGTTGAAAGTCATTGCAAACCAAAAGCTTGTCTTGTCTCTTAGATTCTTTCATTTCCAATTGTTTTAAATGTCACACAAAGTAATCTGACCATAATTTGTATTGTTAGTGTGTGGTTCCAATCTCATATTATTTTATTTCCTAGGTAATTTTTCAAACACATTTTGTTTAAAAGTCTGACTCATGGGCTTTTATGATTTTTAAAAATCATATGCTAAGAATTTAGAAAGGTAGAAATTGTCTTTGGGCTTTCTGATGTCTTTCACAATACATCTATAAATTACTGAGAAGCTAGGGTACATTTAATTATGTGTGCAAGGTCTTGAGGTGCACTTTTTTCTTATTCAAACATTTACTCATGATGTTCTCGACTTTTTCAATAACTGTTCATCCTTCCAGATGAATAGCTGTATCATGTTAAGATAAAATAGGTTTCCTCAGAACTGTGATTGGTAATATTTATATGTCATATCACTTTTCTACTGCTGTGTAATTAATTACCACAAACTGGGTCGCTCATAGTTCTCTAGGTCAGAAGTTTAGCACAGTGTGGTTAGGATCTCTGTTCAGAGTAAAGTCAATGTCACAGCTGGCTGAGCTTTCTTTTGGCCTGAGAAATTCTTTCCCAAGCTCAATTCTGTTCTTGGCAAAATCAGTTCCTTACAGCTACCATACTAAAGTCCTCGTTTTTCTTGTGGGATGCCTACGATTACGGTGTAACTTAATCTAGAAGATGAGACATTTTAACAATATTTGAACCTCCCATAAGTAGTTGTTATGGTTTGAATATGAGGTGTCCCCCAAAGTTCATGTGTGAGACAATGCAGTAATGTTTGGAGGTGAAATGACTACTTATGAGAGCTGTAACCTAACCAGTGGGTTAATCTATTTGATGGATTAATAATTTGAATAGACTAATAGGTCATAACTGTAGGCAGGTAGGTGTGGCTAGAGGACCATGGGGCATCCCAGTGGGAATTATATTATTCCTGGATCCTTGCACTCAAATTCTCTCTGCTAAGACTGTCATAAGTGAGCAGCTTTCCTCCATGTTATGTTTTCACTATTATGTTCTGCATCACCATGGGCCCAGAACTAGGAAGTATGTCATCCATGGACTGAACCTCTGATACTATGAGCTCAAAATAAACTTTTTCTCATCTAAGTTATCAGGTATACTGGTCACAGCTACCCAAATGTAAATAACTTAATAGTTTAAACAAAATATCTTAATTTATACAAAATTACACACACACAGCTATATATATTCACACACACACATATATATATGCATGTGTATATACACGTATATCCATAATGGTTATAAATATTTTTGTATGAGTCTTTTATATGTTCCATTATGATTTGGATATGAGGTATTCCTAAAAAGTTCCTGTTAATGCAGAAATATTCAGAGGTAAATGATTAGATTATTCAACCTGTAACCTCAGTCCTACCTAATTTGCATGGACTAATTGGGTGGCAACTAGGGTCAAGAGGGTTGTGACTAGAAAATGCAGCTCACTGGGATGGAACCCTAGAAGGGTACATCTTACTTGTGGTTCTTACCCTGCCCTCTGCTTCCTAACCCTACAATAAGCTAAACATCTTTCCTCTGCTGGGCCCTTCCACCATTATGCACAACCTGTCCTTGGGTCTAGAACAATGGGGTCAGCCATCTAGGGACTGAGACCTCTGAAACAATGAGCCCCAAATAATCTTTTTCTCCTCTAATTTGTATTATGGTCACAGAAACAAAAAAGCTGACTAAAACATGTACTACTGCATTTACTTATTTTATTCATTTGATTTGTGTATAGATAGTGTCTTCTTAATGCATCACCTGTATAAGGAAACTGTATACCTGATACAGTAACCCTGATAACCTAGATGAGAAAACCTTTACAGCATTCTCTGTATCTACTTTTATTCTCCTACTTTCTAATTTATCTCTTGGTAATTCTTATTTCTTTTAGTTAGCTCTCTTGAGTTTTCTAATAAAAACATTTAATCAAAATTATTCTCATGTAATGATCTTGCAATACTTAAAATCTTATTAGTTAGAACACTTCTTCATTCATTTTTAAGAAATTTCAGTTGGAAATTTTTTACCATTTCATAATTGCATTTATCAATAGCTGTTCATTTCATGATATTTTTGGTACTGGGGATTACACCTGTGTATAACACATGCTAGCAAGTGTTCCACCACTAAGATAAACCCCTAGCCCTTATGAATTCATTCTTTGTTATAGGGGCACAGTACTGGGAATTAAACTCAGGGTCACTCCAAAACTAAATCACATCCCCAGCCGTATTCTGTATTTTATTAGAGACAGGGTTTAACCGAGTTCCTTAGCAGCCTTACTCTTGCTGAGGCTTGCATTGAACTAAAGACCTCCTGACTCAGGCTCCCAAGCTGCCAGGATTATAGTCGTGTAGCACCACACCTGATATGAGTTCATCCTTAATAGCAATTTAAAAACAATTTTCTAGTTTTATTTTAATTAATTTTATTTTGCTTTGCTTTTCAATCAAAACAAGCATTGAAATTTCTTTTATTTATTTATTTTTTACTTTTGACATCTTAAAATGATCCTATAGATTGTTTTTCTTTATAATTATTAATGTGTTATAGTAGTAAGTAACCTACTATCTTCAATAAAAATTTCTGGTGTAACTTATGTACAAAAATAAATATTTTAGATATAAGTTCTGATTCGGCTTGATGGATGCATATATTATTTTACCTACTAAGCCTTGAGCCTTTGAATTTACTCCTCACTGTCATTTCCAGCACTGGTCTATTTTAAAATGTGATACAAAGGGAATCAGACTGAATGAATCCTCTTGGAGATATCTTCCTTCAGTCAGCAAAATGCTAACAAAATTTATCCATGTCCTTACATGTTTAGTAGTTCTTCATTAATAGGAAGCATTACTCTGTGGTCTGATTTTTAACTCTACAGTTGATAAACACAGGGTTACACATACTCTTTCAGTATTTGAGTGAAACTATGAACTATGAAAGCTATGAACCTTTTTATCCTAGTCTTTTGGTAGAGTCATAGAGTCACAGGGCATACATATGTTTAACTTAATAAGAAATAGATACATCTTTCAAAAGCAATTTATATTTCACCCTTCCTCAAGCTATACATGGAAGTTCCTTTTGCTCCACATCCTAGTCAATACTTGGAATTCTTTGTCATTTTGGCTTCAGACATTCAAACAGGCATAGAATGGCAGGACAAGTTGCTTTGTGATTATGAGAGGGGAGTATCTTCAGGAACCTTCATAAGGACAAGGAAGAATGTCTATAGAAGACCCAAACTGAAATAAAGTCATCTACTAGAAGATGAGTATTCCTTAGCAATAGTGGTTAACTCTTCAAATGTTTTGTTAAATTTGTTTTCCTAGCATTTTGATTACAATTTTGCAGATTGGGTCTTTGGGTCATGTTTTGTTTGCATGTGTCTGTATGTGGTTTTGTGTATTTAGACTTAGGATAACCTCAAAAATGAATTTAATGACTTTCAATCTTTTTTTCAGAAACATGTTTCTTACTATTAAATGATTATTTTACCTATAGATTGAAAGTAATTTTTAGAAATATCTATCAAGGTCCTTAAATTATACAAAGTAGGAACAATTCTGGTGGTAGAAGAGCTTCAGTTTTCAGGAATGTATGAAATAGAATCTGAAAATCCTTGACACTGTAAGATACAGGTGGAACATTCTACAACTTAAGCTCAAGTAAGCAGTGCTGTTAATCACCAGTATAGACAAGTATTTATATTTATCATGTTGCAGAAGCCAAAGCATACTGTATAAAACCTCCAAACCTGTATCCATGTCACCTAAAAGCCTCCTAGGGAATTATTTTTTGACTCACTTATTCCCACTTACAAAGAATATTTGCTAAGATAATGTGGAGATTTGAACTTAGTAGCTTTAAATGAGTTCATCTGAAAGCATCCTATGAAATTATATTGCTAATTTTGCTGAAGTAAATTTTAATTTTTCTTTCTAGTTGACTTTGGTGATCCAGAACATAGGACAGACTATTGCTCGGGTATGTAGTAGTAGAGGCTGATAAAAATCTATATTTTTTATTTGTCCTTTTTAGTTTATGTGACAATAGAATGTATTTTGATATAACATACATACATGGAATATAACTGCTCATTCTTGTGGCTGTACGTGTCAATTTACACTGATCATGTATTCATATGTGAATATAGGAAAGTTATGTCTGATTCATTTTAGTGTTTTTTTCATTACCATCACCTCTCCCTCTCCACCACACCCTGGTCCAATCCAGTGAACTTCCACTTCTCCCTTGCCTCCTGCCTATTGCGAATCAGCATCCACATATCAGAAAGAAATTCAGCCTTTAGCTGTTAAGGATTGGCTTATTTCAATTAGCATGATAGTCCATCCATTTACCAGCAAATGCCATAATTTCATTCTTCTTTATAGCTGAGTAATATTACATTGTGTGTACCACATTTTCTTTATCCATTTATCTACTGAATTGCATTTAGTTTGGTTCCATAGCGTAGCTATTGTGACTTGAACTGCTATGAATATTGATGTGGCAGCATCACTGTAGTATGCTGATTTTAAGTCCTGTGGGTATATGCCGAGAAGTGGGATAACTGGGTCAAATGGTGGTTCCATTCTGAGGAATATCCATACTGATTTCCATAGTGGTTGCACCAATTTGCAATCTCACCAGCAATGTATTGGTGTACCTTTTCCCCATGCCCTCACCAATATTTATTTTTATTATATTCTTGATACTGGAGTGAGACAAAATCTCAGTGTAGTTTTAATTTGCATTTCTCTAATTGCTAGAGATGTTGAACATTTTTTCATATATTTGTTGACCATTTATATTTCTTCTTCTATGAAGTGTATCTTCAGTTCCTTAGCCCATTTTTTAAATGGGTTGTCTGTTTTTTTGGTGTTAAAGGTTTTTGGTTTTGTTTTTGTTTTTTGTTCTGGGAATTTAACTCAGGGGCACTTAACCACCAAACCACATCCGTAGCAACTTTTTTATATTTTACTTAGAGATAGGGTCTCACTGAGTTGCTCAGAGCCTTGTTAAATTACTGAGGTTGGCTTTGAACTTGAGATCCTTCTGTATCTGCCTCCCAAGTTGTTGGATTTCAGGAGTGCACCACCATGCCCCGCACGGTGTTTACGTTTTTTGAGTTCTTTATATATCCTGGAGGTTAACGCTCTGATGTGCAGTTGGCAAAGTATTTCTCCCATCTTGTAGGCCTTTCATGTTCTTATTTCTTTTGCTGTGAAGAGTGTTAGAGTATGATACTATCCATTTACTGATTCCTGATTTTATTTTTTTCACTTTAGGAATCTTTTTGAGGAATTCAGTTTCTAAGCCAACATGATGAAGATTTGGACCTACTTTTTTTTTATATTAGGCATGTGTCTCTGATCTAATGCTTAGGTTCTTGATCCACTTTGAGTTGAGTTTTGTGAAGGGTGAGAGAGGTCTAATTTCATTTTTATAGATGGAGTTCCTATTTTACCAGCACCATTTGTTGAATAGCATATCTTTTCTCTAATGTATGTTTATGGTACCTTTATCTAGTATGAGATAACTACATTTATGTGTGTTTGTCTCTGTGTATTTTATTCTGTACCATTGCTCTTCATTTCTATTTTGTTCCCATATAATGTTGTTTTTGTCACTATAGCTCTGAAGTATAATTTTAGGTCTTGTATTGTGATGTCTCGTGCTTCACTTTTCTTGCTGAGGATTACCTTGGCTATCATGGTAATGGGCCTCTTCTTGACAAATGAAGTTCATGCGTGCTTTTTCCATTTCTATGAAGAACATAATTGGAATCTTAATAGAAATTGCATTAAATCTATGTAGCGCTTTTGGTAATATGGCCATTTTGACAACAATAATTCTGTCTATCCAAGAACATGGGAAATATTTCCATCTTCTAAAGTCTTCTTTAATTTCTTTATTTAGTATTCTGTTATATTCATTGTAGAGGTCTTTTATGTTTATGTTAGAGTAATTCCCAAATATTTTATTTTCTTTTAGGTTATTGTGAATAGAAGAGTTATCCTGTTTTCTTCTTCAGTTGAATCATCACTGATATATAGGAATTTACAATCAATTTATATGTGTTTATTTTATATCCTTCTACCTTGCTGAATTAATTCATGAGTTCTAGAAGTTTTCTGGTGGAACTTTTTGGGTCTTCTAATTATAGAATCATGTCAACAGCAAATAGGGATAGTGTGAGCGATTCTTTTTTATTTAATTTCTTTCTTCTAATTGCTCTGGCTAGAGGGTTACGTTGAATAGAAGTGGTAAAAGAATTCTTTTAGAAGGATCCATTTAGAAGGATGTTTGCCTTGGCTTTAGCATATATGTCTGTTATGATGTTGAATAACGTTTCTGTTTTATTAGAATATAAATTTTCAAAATAGTTTTTAAGTATCATTTGTATTTCATTAGAATATCTATTGTGATATTTCCTTTTTCATTATAAGTTTTAGCAATTTGTGTTTTCTCTCTCTTTTTCTTTGTTAACTTGGCTAGGTCTTTATCAATTTTATTGCTTTTTTCAAAGAACCAACTTTTTATTTTGTCGATTTTGGAGATTGTTTCCTTTGTTTCAATTTCATTGATTTCAGCTCTGATTTCAATTATTTACTGTCTCCTGCTTTTAGTGTTGATGCATTCTTCTTTAGAGAATGTAACATTAGGTTATTTATTTCTCTTCTTTCAGTGAATGAGTTCAATGCAATGGATTATCCTCTTAGCACTGCCTTCATGGGGTCCCAAAGATTTTGATATGCTGTATCTATTTACTATTTTACTATTTTACTATTCTCATTTACCTCTAGGTATTTTTCAATTTCATCCCTGATTTCCTCTGCCATACATTTTTAATTTAATAGTGTATTATTTAGTCTGCAGGTGTTAGCATAACTTCCATGTTTTATTTTATCATTGATTTCTAATTTTATTACATTAGGATGTGATGGGATACAATGTATTATCTCTATTTTTTGTTGTTGTTGTTTTGAAAGAGTTGGTTTGTCTCTTAAGATATGATTTTTTTTTTAAAGAGAGAGTGAGAGAGGAGAGAGAGAGAGAGAGAATTTTTAATATTTATTTTTTAGTTCTCGGCAGACACAACATCTTTGTTGGTATGTGGTGCTGAGGATCGAACCCGGGCCGCACGCATGCCAGGCGAGCACGCTACCGCTTGAGCCACATCCCCAGCCCAAGATATGATTTATTTTAGAGGAGGGTTTGAGTGTTTTGAGAAGAAAGTGCATTCAATCATTGACAAATGAAATATTCCATATGTGTCAAGTCTAAATTTTTAATTATATTTTTTAGTTCTATAGCTTCTTTGTTTACTTTTTTTGGTGGTTCTAACCAATGGTGAAATAGGTGTGTCAAAGTCACCAAGTATTATTGTGCTGTCTTCTATTTGATTCTTGAAATTGAGAAAGGTTTGCTTGATACACATAGATGCTCCATAGTTTGGAGCATAAATATTTATGATTATTATGTCTTGTTGATGTAAATTTCCTATATTATATGAAATATAACATGAAATGTCCTTCTTTGTCCCTTCTAATTAAGTTTAGCTTGAATTCCACTTTATCTGATATGAGGATAGAAACCTAGCTTGTTTATGAGATCCGTATGAATGATATGTTTTCCCCATACTTTTACCTTCAATCTGTGGATGTCTTTGCCTATGAGGTTAATCTCTTTGAGACAGCATATTGTTAGGTCTTGTTTTTTAATCCAATCTGCCAGTCTATGTCTTTTGATTAATGAGTTTAGGCCATTTACATTCACTGTTATTCTTGAAATATGGTTTTTATTCCCTTTCATTTTGATTTATTTCTAGTTTTTAATTCAACTTTGTTTCTCCATCGATTCTGTATTCTCTTAGTGTGGTTCTTCCATTTTATGGTATTCACTTTTATTTTTCATTTATTCTTTATGAAATTATTGTACTGAGTATGTTTTCCACTGCAGGCTCTCTAAGCTTGAATTCTTTTAACTTTTGTTTATCATTGAAAGTTTTTACTTTATTATCAATTCTGAGTCTTAATTTTATTGGGTATAATATTCTTGGGTGGCATCTAAATTCTTTCAGAGCTTTGTATATATTACTCCATGAACTCCTAGCTTTGAGGGTCTGGGTTGGGAGAGCAGCTGAGATCTGGATTAGTTTCCCTCTAAATGTTATTGTCCTTATTCTCTGTTAGCCTTTTAAACTCTATCATTATTCTGTATGATAGGCATTTTGCTAATAGTGTTCCATGGTGGGTGTCTGCTATAGTTTTGTATATTTGGGGTCTTGTAAGTCTCCTATATTTGATTTTCTATTTCCTTCTTTAGGTTCAAGAATTTTTCTGATATTATTTCCTTGAAAACAATGTGCATTTCTTTCATTTGCATCTCCAAACTTATTCTCTCCCAATAAATCTTAGATTTAGTCTTTTGGAGGTTATCCCATATTTTTGGAAGTTCTTTGTATGGTCTCTGAACATCTTTCTCTATGATCACTTTTGTTTTCAAGATTATATATATTGTCTTCATTTCCTGAATCTCTGTCTTCCAAGTGATCTGTTCTGTTGGTGATGCTTTGAATTAAATTTTTAATTTAGTTTACTGATTCCTTCATTTTTAGGATTTCTGTTTGTTTGTTTTTCAGAATCTCTATCTCTTTATTGAAATTATATTTCCTTTTCTGTATTTTCTTTCTGATTTTACTCCTTAAACCATCCTTTACTTTGCAGATCAATTTAACTATGTACTTTCTAAATTTCTTTTCTGACATTTCTTCCACTGTGTTATCAAAGGATTCTGTTATTGGAGTATCTTGGTTTACTTGGGGCAATTTGTTCCCTTGCTTTTTCATATTGTTTGTGTGTCTACCTATCTAGCAGCATGGATCTGAAGCAGTAGAGTTTCTATGGACAGAATTCTGGATCAGAATATGGTATAAAAAAGTTATAAATTTCATACAAATGCCAACTGTCTCAGAGGCTATTTCCTCAACATATGATCAATAACTATCCAACCCATCTTTGCTTCTACCAAAATTTGCTGAAGAGTCAGGTGGGAAATGGGTCAGGTACCTTCAGTATAGGGAATTGCAAGGAAGAGAGTCCAGAGTAAGCCTGGATGTCTAGGGCCCTCTCAGTTGAGCTGTGAACCGCCATTGATCTGTATTTCCCAGATTCCTCTTGTGACTCAAAATATAAATCCAACAGATTATAATAATTAATTAATGTCTAAAAGTTTTTAATCAATTTGCTCCTATTTTTTCTAAAATATAAACTTTGAGTTATCTAGGACAGCAGTGTGAATAATCAGGAAGTGAAATGAGACATATTAATTCTGAGAGGTTGCAGGTTTTTGGAAAAGAACAACAATTAAAATAGTAGACAAAAAGATGAATAAATTTTTCTGTCAAAAAACAATAAAATAAAGGAATTTCACTAAAATAGAGAAGATAAGGAATGAATAAAACACTCAAATTAGAAGTCTGGGAGGCAAGCTTCAGAAAGAAGTGGATGGCTTTTAAGTGTACAATTATTCATTTTACAAATTATGCTTGGAGTGCAGAAAATTCAAAAGTCACCCAGAAGTATCTAGAGCTAATTGAGACAATTTTAATGTTAGGCCTGTAATTTTGTAGATTGAAGCACAAAGTCCCAGTAGAGATGAGAGGCCTTATAAGGCAGTGCATTAAACCAGTGGAGCATCGTTTGACCATAACATGTGTGTTTATCAGGGAGAAAGCGTGGGAATGAAGAAAACAAATGGGAAAGAAGGACCCACAGGTATAATTTTTAACACACTAAATCAAAATTACTGTTCCTGTATTTCTTCTTCCAGGAATGAAATATATAACAAATAAAGCTGGCTTACTATCCTTCTATGTCTAGGACCTGGCACATGACAGGTGCCTCCATACATGTCTATGGAATAAATCACTGGAGGTAAATTAATTCTTGTCATGGGATTTTACTCTCTTGAAGACAGAGGAAATCAGCTTCTCTGGGAATACACTTGGCAGCTAGCTGAGAGTCTATTTGGAACACCTGTTGAAAGGATCATGCTACAAAAAGGTGAAGAAGGATGAGAAGGATATTAAGTTGAAGGGGATGGGGTCAGCGTGTTTGGAAACTTGTTTTATCTACAACTGCAATTTGCAGAGCCCATGGGGAAAACCCAGAAATGTGGAGGTAATAAAGAACAGTCAAGGCAGTCACAGTGCTGTGGCCTGTGTATCGATGACTTGGAGGCTCTGATGGCAGACAACCTGGATGCCTCTGGCATTCTAGCTGTCAATAGAGGAAAGTGACATCATGGATTTAAAGAATAGAGAAACTGCAGAGATCAGGATTAAGAGTTCACAAAAACAATCTTGGTAGGATCATAGAAGCAAGAGATGCAGTGCATATTAGAAAGAAATACTCTTCCTATGGTTCTTAATTTTCAAGGAGAAATGTCAGCTCTCAAAACTGTAGGGAAAGATGTGATTATTTCCAGCAGTGTTGCAATGATGTTTTTGAGTAAGAAACAGAACAAAGATGGCTTGCTCTTGCCTGGGGTGAGGGACTCAGAGCCAGAATGCTGAAGGGTCATCTACTTGCACAACAGAGTAAATGATGGAATTGGAGAGGAGAGGAAAGTGTGTCGTCCTCAAGAAATGGGAATGCTAGAAGATTGTAGGTTGATGACTCCCAATATCTAGGGAATATATGTTATGATAAAACATAAAAAGCAAGACTGTGGGAGGAAAGAAGAGTTGACTCTGATGGCTATGAGTAAGTCATCTTGGAATCTCTTCCTTACCTAGGTGGAAGAACAACTGGAGTGGCAGTGAAAATTCAACTATTCCCAGTTGTCTATGAGAGAGAGCAGATAATATAAAATAAAGAAGCTCCTTCTTTTTACTTCTATGATTCCTTAAGCCAGAAAAACAACTGTTGGTTTAAACACAACATAATAAGCCTAGTCCTTTCACAAGACTGTCACTATTTTGCCTATTATTATCAAAATACTTCTGAGGTTAATACTCATTAGGTCTCAAGGTTCTTATTTCTTTAATACCATGATTTATAATTGTTTCAAAAAGTATGACCTGTTTTAGTGCCTGTAAAACTTACTAAGGAATTAAAATATTTTTGAAAAAGGAACACAAATGCCTTAGAATGTCATCCATACTTTATAGAAAATTATCGATTCATCTAAAACATAAGACAACAGCTCCTATATTAAAATGTGTGAATAGATTGGAATTGGAGGTGTGTCCAACACTAAACACGTGTCTGTCACGTTCAAAGAAAACATATTAATAAGAAAAAGTTGGGGCTGGGGATGTGGCTCAAGCGGTAGCGCGCTCGCCTGGCATGCGTTCGGCCCGGGTTCGATCCTCAGCACCACATACCAACAAAGATGTTGTGTCCGCCGAGAATTAAAAAAAAATAAAATAAATATTAAAAATTCTAAAAAAAAAAGAAAAAGTAAAACCAGATTGTCAAACATAAAGACAAAATTATCTCCGCAGAAAATAACACAAAATACAAATAATTGTGTTCATATGAGACCAACTGTTAAAATAGAATACTTAATTTTTGTTCATTGGTTGCCTTGCTGAGCTGGGTCAGAGGTAAGCCAAAGGGACTGAAAGGCAGCTTTTCTTAATTATCAAGGATTTTTGTGCTGCTTGTAAACTGTGGCTTTGCTCCTTTGGCTGGAGCTGTAGCACATTAAATGCTGTGTGACAGCCTTTTCTAGGATTATTTCTGGTCAAATTAGACTACTAACTAAATAAATTACTCCTTAACTTGCACATAATTGACAATATATCCAGGCATAAAGTTCTTTGGTTTTATCCTGCTTAGGACTCACTCAGTTTTTGAGTCTGTATCTTTAACTTGCTCCAAAGTTGGGAGATTTTCAGTTTTAATCTCTTCAAATATTTTCAGGTCTCCATTCTTTTTCCTCTCATTCTAGGACTTCAGTGACAGAAACATCAGATATACTATTATTGCCCCAGAACTCTCAGGCTCCATTTTTTTTTCTATTTTCTCTGTGTTGTTCAGATTGTATAATTTTCACTAATCTTCCCTCAATCTTTCTGATTCTGGTTTTCTCTTTTTAATAGGTTAAATTTATTAAATGATAAATTAAAAACACAAAAAAATTGATACCTAGAGGTACCAGGTGATTTTTTTTCATACATGTATACATTACATAATGCTTAAATATATATATATATATATATATATATATCTGTCTTCTCAAACATTTATCATTTCTGTATGATGAAAACATTCAAAATACTTCCTTCTAGCTTTCTAAAACATACAATAGAATTTTACTGTCTATACGCAACCTGCTTTGTAATATCACTCTAGAACTTCTTGCTTATATCTAGTTATAAATTAGTACCTGTTATAATTTGGATATGAGGTATCCTCTAAAACTCCTGTGTTCCTGTAGAAATGTTCAAAGGTGAAGATGATTGGATTTTGAGAGCCATAACCTAATCAGTCCATCCTAGTTTGGATGGACAGACTGTAACTATAGGCAGGTGGGTTAATAGGGGTATGCTCTGGAAGGGTTCATCTTCTCGGAGGTCCCTTTCCCATCCCTCACTCTCCTTCCTGGCCACCAAGAGCTGAGATTTCCTCTGCCAAACCCTGGTACTTTGATACTCTGCCTTATCTCGGGCTCAGAGCAATGGAGTTAGCTGTCTGGGCACTGAGAAATCTGGAAAAATTTTTCCCCAAATAACTTGTCCTCCTCTAAGTTGTTCTTGTCAGGTATTTTGGTCACAGCAAAGCAAAGTTGATGAACACAGTACCTATTAAAAACATTTCTCTGTCAATCCTTTCTACCCCATTATCACAAGCCTCTGGTAGTCACCTTTCTGCTCTATATTCCTATGAGATCAACCTTTCATGTATTTCACAGATGAGTGAGATCATGAGACATTTGCCCTCTGTGCCTGGCATACTTAACATAATGATCTCTATTTCCATAAATGTTGTCACAAATGACAGGGTTATTTTTTCCTGAGTAATATTCCATTCTGTACATGTACCACATTTTCTTTAAACATTCATTAGCTGATGGACACTCAGGTTATTTTCATTTCTTGTTTATTTTGAATAGTGCTTCAGTAAACAAGGGAGAACAGATGGATTTTCACATGCAAAGAAATGATACTAAAACTTTATCATTTACCATTTACAAATATCAAATCAAAATGGGCTAAGGACTTAAATGTAAGAGCTGAAACTATAAAACTACTGGAAGAAAACAAGGAAAGTACTTCAGGACCCTGGGACTGGCAAAGATTTGGGAGGTGACCCCAAAAGTACAGGAAACAAAAGCAGAACTGCATAAATAGGATTGCATCAAATGTGTTAGCTATTTTTGTTGCTGTGATAAAAAGACCTGACAAAAATAATTTTAAGGAGGATAGGTTTATTTGGGGGCTCACAGTTTTAGAAGTCTCAGTGCATACATAGACAGCTAGCTCCCTTCCTTGGGGCTAGAGGTGAGGCAGAACATCATGGTGGAAGGAAGTGGCTCACATGATGATAAGAAAGCAGAGAAAGACCAAGACCAGCTCACCAGATATTGACCCCAAAGGCACGCCCCCAGTGCCCCACCTCTTCCAGTCACACCCTACCAGCCTGCAGTGACCACTCAGTTAATCCCTGTCATGGGATTAATTCACTTACTGAGTTAATGTTTTCATAACTGAGTTAATGTTTTCATAACTCAATCACTTAACCTCTAAGCCTTAATGTATTGTCTCGCACGTAAGCTTTTGGGGGACACCTTACATCCAAACCATAACACCAAACTAAAAACTTCCTGCATAATAAAGGAAATGGTCAACTGAGTGCAGAGACAGCCTATCGAATGGGAGGAGATACTTGTAAACTATATATCTGGGAAAGTGTTAATAGTCAGGATATGTATTCTTACATAAAAATATCCTCAAAATATTAATAGCAAAAAATAAATAACACAATTAAAACCTTCATAGACAATCTTCAAAAGACATACAAATGGCTAACAGGCATATGAGAAATGCTTAGCATAACTAATCCTCAGAGAAATGCAAAGGAAAACTACAGTGGGGCCTTCTCTTATTCCAGTAGTAATGGTTATCATGAAAAAAAGACAAAAATATAATCAATGTTGTGAAGAATGTGGGGAAAATGTATCTCTTACACACTGTTGGTGGGAAAGTAAATTAGTCCATCTGTGAAGAAAACAGTACAGCGATTTCTCTAAGGGAACATACTTACATTATGAGAGCAGAACCTTCATTATGGAATTAGTGTCCTTAAGGGGGAGCTGAAGATGTCAGAGTTTTTTCTTTCTACAAGACAAGATGGTGAGGAAGTCAGGAGGAGTCTGCAACCCAGAACAAACCCTCACCAGAAATCGGCCATGTTGCTGCCTCGATCTCAGACCTCCAGCATCCGGTACCATGAAAAACCAGTTTCTATTATTTCTAAACCACTCAGTCCTGGCATTCTGTTACAGTAGCCCCATCTAAGACAGCAATGAAGGCAGAAAATGACAATTCTGTACTAGCTGCTCATAAAAGATTGAATTAGTGATAAAAAAATGTGCCAAACATTGTTAACTGTGTCTAAATATCCATATTCTACTTTCTCCACAGCAATAGAAATTTCATCTCTACACACAGATACTTTGAATAGAAAATACAGTCCAAATATTTCCACCTGGGCATGGCTATGCAACTAACTCTTTAAAGTATTGGGATATGGGTAAAAGCCATACATCTGCCTTTTTCTTTTTAAAGAGAGAGAGAGAGAGAGAGAGAGAGAGAGAGAGAGAGAGAGAGAGAGAGAGAGAGAATTTTTTAATATTTATTTTTTAGTTTTCCATGGACACAACATCTTTATTTTTATGTGGTGCTGAGGATCAAACCCAGCGCCCGCGCTACCGCTTGAGCTACATTCCCAGCCCACATCTGCCTTTATGTGAAGTACTCTTAGAGAAAAAGTAGCCACCCTCTTCTCACATGTCCATTTTTTTTTTTTTTTGGTACTGGGTATTGAACTCAGGGGTACTCAACCACTGAGTCATATCCCCAGCCCTATTTTGTACTTCATTTAGAGACAGGGTCTCACTGAGTTGCTTACCACCTCAATTTTGCAGAGGCTGGCTTTGAACATGTGATCCTCCTGTCTCAGGCTCCTGAGACGCTGGGATTACAGGTGTATGTCACCATGCCCGGTTCACATGTCCATCTTGAAGCCAGAAAGGAAGTACTGTATATCAGGAGGTAACAGGGTCACTAGAGAGAAGAATAGAGAAAAGAGTCTCCATTAGACTTTCCAAAGTGAAGCCATTTCAGCTGCTTGGCATTTTATAAGAGAGAAAAATAAACTCTATTATGTTAACTTTACTCATGTTTGGGATCCTTCTCATACTCAAACTTATGTCCTGCTGAATGCAGAAAGGAAGAAAGCATGGTGAGGTTTCACGTTTCTTATAGCTCCAGCCTGACCTGTTTATATGGTAGTAATTGCAAAATCAATAGCTGGCTGAATCATTCCCAGCACAGCCAGGAGGCAATAATGGACAGTTTTTTTCCAATTGTGCAGAAACCACATGCCTCACTAGCACTTTTCTTGCTTTTCAAGTAATTAAGGAGTGTATCTACATGATTTGATCCAAAGTGCACTTCAGGTGTGATCTGAATAGTCAAAAATTTGAAATTTGTCATTTTCTTTTTCCTTTGATGATCTTTTAATGGAACTCTAATAGCTTGCAACATGGCTAAGTGTGATTGAACTGATAAAATGGACAATCTATTTCTAAACTTGATGAGGGGCAAACTAGCTAAGTGATTAACATGTTCAGAACAGCTATTTCACGCCTAATGTTTATATTAATAAAGAACTCTCTAAGTATAGACCTCAATCTACCATGGATTCTTAAATATTATTGAATGAATAAATAGATCAGTTCATTATTAAAAGTATTTTGTAACAAATAAATGGAATGATTATATTTAATGGTTCAGAGGTGGAACACCACTTGAAATTACACATGACCTTGACATGTGAGATATCTTCTTATGGTAAAGAGAATGTAATTGGTTCAAAACTGATGCAATATTCTGGAGATTATACATCCTGGAGATTAATGCTTTATCTGAGGTGTACGAATATGCTAATTTTAAGATGATTGTCTGTTTTAAGATGTTCATAAAATAAACACTAAATTTGAGTTTTTGACTATTAAGTATTTTAATGGCATAATAAGGCTTCAATCCATTTGATTTAAAATTATGAGCATAAAATTTTAACATGATAGATGCATATTGGAAGGAATTACTTATCTCCGGAGGGAATCACACAAAAAACAAGTCTTAATATAATATAGAATTATTTCTCAATTTTCTCAAAGTATATAAGCACACTTATTATGTTTCAAAATAATACTTGATAATGAAAATATACATTTGTTATATGGTTCTGTGGCTAGAAAATACCTCAAATCTTCATGTCATAAAACAATATTCTCTTTATTTATTCACATTTTCAAAGATCAGAAATTTAGAAAAGTGGGAAGTCTGGTCATGTGGCATTAATGTCATTCACTCCCTCCCTTCACTCTGCTACAAGATAACATGAATTTCACCCCCATGTCTGAAACCAGTGTTCTTCATGTGTTTTATTCCTCTACACCTGGGAAGGTTGGGGCTTCCTCACAAGACGGTGGTTGTATGGAAGTCTTACTTCCAAGAGCTGGCTTCCAAGAGGGAGCACACCAACAGAGGTATTAGAAGCTGCAGAATTCTTTAGTCTCACCTTGGGAAGTGCCCCATTTTGTTTCTGCTGCACCCTACCCATCAGAGTCAGTCATAGCACCTGTTCAGATTCAACTAGAAGGGAAAGTGTTCCCTCCTCTCAGTGAAGAGGAACAAATAATTTGTGTCCATCTTTAACCCATTATGATGACAAAAATATAAAGAAGTTACATATGTTCATAATATATAAAATAGAGTAAAAACTTTTAAATTCCCATTTAAATTTCAAGGCTACTTTTAAAGTTTTCCAGGAACAATGTAAAAAATTCAGGATGTTGCAGTAGAATTCTAAGATAATACTATGAAAATATAGTTTAATAAAATTCCTACAAAAATGTCTTTAAAAGCAGCAATAGCAAGGAAATTTATTGAAGTAAGAGAAAAAATAAGTCTTAAAATTGGTGGTCTATTGTCTTCATTCATGCAATTATTTCTTCATTTGTTCATTCATCCAACAAATATTTCTTGGTGTTCTGTCATGAGCCCAATAATTTTGTTCAGCAAAGAGGCTGTAACAATGAGGAGACAAGCATTGTTTTATTTTCCTCACGCTGCTTACAACTTAATATTGCAAATTATTCACACTCTAAAGATCATTCAACTGAAGTTTTGATGATGGAAAACAATAGCCTTTGTAAAATTTGTAAATAAGGAGTTTTATGTGAAAAAGATTGATATAACGTAAAACAATCAAATACAAATTCATGAATGCATTCAATTACTCAATCAAATAAGCATAATTTAAAATTTTGTTTTGTCCCCAGTTCATTCTAAATCTTTAGGCCAATGCATAAACCATGTTTTAACAAAAACAGATGCTTCTCAGCACACAGGATGGTGACATCTGCTCTGTAGCTCCACATGGGAATGTCTTCTCATTGCTTACCAGCTCATCCCCAGTTCCAAGAAAACATGAGCCTCTTAAAACAAAGTTGAAAACCTAGTGGCTTGCTAGTCAGCTGGCAGTGTTTCTGCATTTTTAAGCAGGCTTGGATTTGGAGGGGGGAGGCTTAGTGTTCACTCTGTTACTGACCTCACTGAGCCAAGTTCAGAGTGGTGTGAGTTATCAAATCTGACAGCCTTTTGGCAAATCTTTGAAGGCTCTCGGGCCAGGCTCCCTTCCAAGCTCAGCTGGGATCAATTAGGATAAATAATAGTTCTTGCAATAGCTAGTTCCTACCATGCTTTTTAAAAGAATTTAGTGTGCAATAATGCAATTTATGGATTACCTGTACCACACTATCCATTCAAAAGAAAACAAAACCAAATTGAAAAGGTTAGAATGTCTTGAGAGTTGCAAATAATACTGCAGGGCAAAAAGTACCAGAGAGGCATTTTGAAGATTTCTTACTGTTTCTTTAACCTACCTAAGACATAATTAAGCATATATTCAGAAATATAATATTTCCCCAAACTTGAATTCCACACACCAAAATCAATATTTTGAAGTTCTGGTTAAAACATACTACACGTACACACACATATGCACACACCCAAAGACTTTTGAATGTCCTCAGCAGCAAAAACAGTAATCTAGCATGTGATGCAGATTTTCAATTTTAGGACAAAGATTGAACTCAAGCACAGGTTACTGGTCAATAAAAACGGAAGCTACTCAATGGAAGCCTGTGATCAACAGCAATGCATAATTATTTTCCACAGCAAGAGTAAGGCTGCATTTAATAATGCTAATTTTCTGGCTTCATGTGAACTAAGCTTTGCTTTTATTGGGTGTTTCTTTTTATATGGCCTGAGGGTAAGGAACTGCAACTATCTCATGGTTGAACTTCAAAACTTGAATGTTTGCAAGAATTTTCTTGTTTGACCTTATTGGTTGCTACCGGAATCATTAAACTTGCACGGCACCTCTTTAATGATAGTTTACATTTGACATTCTTCTCTCATATTTTTAACAAGAAATATTTATTGTTAATAAGAGTGTCTGGGGTTTTGCTTCTTTTTTTTCGTTCAGTGATTAAAAAGTTATTTGAAGTCTTGTATATGTAAAATTTTGCATGTATAATGAGAAGTAAGTTATGTGGGCTTTTTTTCAGGCAGATTTTATCCATTATATGAATGTATTTATTGACTTATAGGCAAGCATACATGAAGATTGTGGAGAAAATAGCTTAATAATGGTCACAAATATTCCAACTGTCCCTTGAATGCAACTGACTGTCACTCATGTTCTCCAGGGCGCTCTTCCATAATGTCCCTGTGAACTGCTAAGACTACAGTACTACTTAGACATGCTCTGTGCTCTCCCAGAGATTACCACTAATCCTAGTGGAATTGTGTGCTCTTTCCAGTTAAACCTCTGAATTTATGAAGTAATTGGAGCTGAAGTTGAATTTTTAAAAACTACTAGTGTATATTATTTTGACGAGTATTTAAAACAGGGCCTTTTGTTGGAGACAGCTTAAAATGAGCATGATGTATGGCTTGATTAAATAATGCATAGAGTGTATTTCATTATTTTTCAGCACAAAGAATCAGAACATGGTTTGGGGAGCACGCATGTTTACACTCTTCAGTATGTGAATTATTAAAGACATAGTTGCACATTATATGTTCAAATTATTTTGCAGATCTTTTTTTTTTCCAGTACTGACTTATGGGAAAATATACTGCCAAAAATTAAGCAAAATACACTGCCAAATTAGAGTAACAGAAAAGATCAATGGAAGTTGAGATTGCATTCTGCTGGATTTAACAATATGTATAGAGTCTTAAAATGTGCGAGCATGGTTTGAAATACAGGAGACACGGTTGCAATGCTTAGTTTCTAGTCATAAGGGATTAAGAAACCTAAGGAGAGCTCAATAGAAAATAACAAATGATACGACAAGATGGCTAAGCTTACAGAGTGAGTAGTCCTTACCAATACTTGCCAAAAGACAGAGCTGATTCTAAATTGACTTCCTCAGAGATAATTTTGTTGATGAATTATGAGTTCTATGTGCCACTATTTATTTTATATATATCTAAGGAAGGGATGAGAAGGTGCAATAAATGGAGGCTGAGAAGTCAAAGGCGGTGAACTGGGGCTAAGAGGTGGAGAGCAGAACAAAGTCCCGGGAGAACTCACTCACAATAAGATAATTGATTTTTAATCACAAAATGAATTTAGTTACAACATTTTGCAGGAAATTTTAGTTCTGTGAATATGCTAGCTTTGATTATATTAGCTTATTCATCTATACAATTTTTTATGTTTATTTCAATAGAAATCAAATTTCCAACTAGGAATAATTTATTTGGGGGCTCATTGTGTGCATTTTACACACATTTGCTAAAGACAAACATTTTTCATAAACCTACCTGTGGTACAAGATTAGGTCTAAAGTTTTGCTTCAGAAGTGTTTGCTTGTCTGTTTTTGTTATTTTTGTTTTGTTATGTTTTGGGGGGGTATTTCAGTTTTTATAAATATGGTGTTATTTTTTTTCATTAAACATGGTTTTCTTATTCATATTGGTATCCATTTATATTAACTCTTTGGAAATTTTAAAATTATTCTACTAGTTTTTCTTTTTTATTTCTTTCTTTCCTTTTGTGTGTGTTAGTGTGTATGTGTTGAGGGGGTGCTGGGGACAAAACCAAGGGACATATTTCATACTTCATAAGTGCTTTAACACTGTGTTTTATCCTCAGCCCTTTTCTTTTATTTTTATTTGGGGCTTAGTATTTTTCAAATTTACCTTGCTTTTTGTATATAAATATCACTAATTTTACATTTGTTTCAAATATTCATTCTACTTTTTTAACATTAGAGTTTTACTACTAAATGTTAATGTTTAAAATTATTAAGCATATAAATCCACACTTACAGTTTTGATAATTTAAATTACTTCAAAATACTTCAGAAAAAGCAAAAGGGTGTGCTTAAGTAGGAAATGTAACTGTGATCTACAAAACCTAGTGTTGTTCTGTCACATGGGCAGGGTGCTATCTGGAGTCACATCATAGAAATCACTAAGAAATGCACTTCAGAGTCTAGCTAAATGCACACAAACCAGTTGCTTCCCCAAATCCTGGATCCTCAGGAAACCAACCTTCCAGAATTTGTGCAGTCTCTACCCATCAAGAATGGTGAGGCAATTCTGAACCTAAATTTTAAGAGAACCTGTTGTCTTGCAGTGAGGAGATCTGGGTAACCCAAGCTACCATGAAGATTGTCCAATTACACCACTGGAGAAACCATATGAGGTGCCTGAACACTGGGAGAGAGGCACAATTGACGTAACATTCCAGTTGAGCCAGTCATAACTGTCACTTTGTCGATGCAACTTGATGGAAACCCAAGTGAAACCAAGCAAAGAATCATATGAAGAGTTGAGCTCATTGTAAGGTTGGAATGTCCCCTCCAAAACTTATACCAAAATTTTATCTCCATGGTTATAACATGAGGTAGGGTCTTTAACAGGTGATATGTCACAAAAGCTCTGCCCTCATGAATGGATCCATGAGTTCTTGGTAAAAGGGATGAGGCCTTCTCCATTCTCTTCCTCTAGTGTGTGTGCTTCCTTGCTCTTCCACTATGCAATGATGCAGCAAGAGAAATCTCGCAAAATATGGCCCCTCAGTTTTGGACTTTCTGGCCTCTAGGACCATAAGTCAAATAAACTTCTATTATTAATAATTTACCCAGTCTCTGTTCTGTTACAGTAGTATAAAAGTGCTAAAATGCTTTGAAGTTAAAATAAAAATCTTATTTGAAGAAAACAAGTTGTTTGTGGAAATGGAACGCATTGATAGCAAATAAGAATAGAAGAAAATGTCCTCAACCTTAAATTTTATTTACAGGAAAAACAACAAACAAAATTCACACACACACACACACACACACACACACACGCACACACACACACCACATCAAAAAACTTTATGGTTAACACACTTAATGGTAAATTACTCAACACATTCTACTGAAGAACAGGAACAATCCAATGATGTATATTTTTGTCATTTTTATTCAGGACTGCCTCTGGTCAATAGAATAAATAATGTAAGAAAAAAAACAAATAAAAGCAATTTGTATTTTTTTATAAATAGAAAAATCATGTGTGTAGAAAGTCTTAAATAATCTTCAAATATATTCTACAACTCATAAATAAATTTAGCCATAGTACAGGGTATATGGTAAACAAAATTTTTATTTATTTCAATATAAAAATAAAACTGAAAAATATGTTCATTACAATCATACTGTTCCCCAAATCCATGTCTACTTAGAAGCTATAAATACAATCTCACTTGGAAATAGGGTATTTAAAGATAAAAATCAAGATTTGACCATATTAGATTAGGTTATTCCCTTAATGCAATGACTGGTCTCCTTTATAAAACAAGAGGAATCTGGTCACAACCTAGATACATTTGACATAGGAAGGGAAGAATAGCATATTAAGACAGAGGTTGAGATTTGAGGGGTGCATTAACAAGCCAAGGAGCACCACAGGGACTGCGATGGCTAGAAGCTTGGAGCAAGGCATGGGACAGACTCCTCTCGAGAGCCTCAGAGCCCTGCCAGCACCTTGACCCTTCAGAACTATTTATATAAAGACTCAATTCAATTCTAGTGAGAAAAGAAAACTCAGCATAATTTTTGAAGAATTCAACCAGGTGATTCTCAAATATATATGAAGGTCTGCCAATAGCCAAAGCAATTAGAAGAAGAAAAAAAAACTTTTGAGGATTTATAGGACCTGAGGTCGAGATTTTTTTTTAATGAAACTGCAATAAAACAGTGCAGGAAAGCATGCAGATAAAGATGTAATAGAATATACCCAAATATTCATACTGGTGTCAGTTATTTTCCAAAAAACATCCAAAAACATTTAATGGAAAGAGAAATTGTCTACAAGAAAGAGTGCTAGAATAACTGAATATGTATTTATATATATTTTTATAAAATATGCATGTAGTTACATATAAAACATATAATTATATATCTAATCAACATATATAAGTATATATTATATTATGCTTATGTAATATCCATATATATGTAATGAGTGTCTATTTTTACTTCATTCAGAGTTCATACTCAAATGAACTCAAATCAGATTATAGGTTTAACATGTATACCGGAATGTAAACTTTTGAAAACAAAATGTTAAGACAAATTTGCTATGCCTTAATTTAAGCACTCTACTAATACAAGAAAAACTTCTATACCATGGAAGAAGAATTAATGGCTTAAATTTATATAAGCATTTGTATTCAGAATTAATAAAGAATTCACACAATCCAATAATTAGAAAATAAATTAGGCAGTTCAGAAATCAGGCACAAACTTTGAATGGGTATCATACAAAATAAAATATGAACTGGCAAATAAGGTAGAGATGTTCAAAATCATTACTTGTCAAGGAAACAAATAGAACTGCAGTAAGATACACAAATACTAAAGTATTTAAAAATGAAAAGTCCAGCAAAATCAAGTGATAGAATAAGAACAAAAACAATTCTCATACACTGCTGGTAGAATGCTAAACAGAACCATGACTTTGCAAAAGAACTTGTAATATAATTATGCAATTAACCTCAATTGAACATAAAAAGAAATGGATTCTCAGAGTGACAAAGAAAAATCTCAAAAGTATCATGATGAGTAACACACAAAGAAGTACATATCATATGACTGCATTTAAACTGCAAAAGACAACACTTTGGAAGATAAATTTTTGATTTATTTACTGTGATGGTTACAGTGATGTGTACATTTAGCAAAACTCATAAAACTGCACTCTAATGTGGTCATTTATTGAGGGCTATACTTCAAAAAGGTTGTTTTCCTTTAAAAATCCACAAAATGTACTACATGCAAAAAGAATGGCTAAATTTTTCAAAATATTGACCATATGTGAATCAACCATAAGTCCTTTTCCTTTCTATTGGAAAGAATGTGTAGCAATGCATCATTTTATACATTCCTATTGAAAGTGTAAAATATTATAGTTATTTTGGAAAATATGTTTCCAACTTTCTATAAAATTAAAAACACCTAAACTATATGAGTTCATACTATCATTCTAAAGTGTTTAATTAAGAGAAATAAAAATGTATCTATTAAAAGGCTTGTACAAAAATGTTTATAGCATCTGTATTTATTACATCTCCAAACTGGAAAGAGCCCAATGTCTAATAACAGCTGAATAAGCAAATTAGAGCATATTCATATGATGGAATATTCTTAACAGAAAAAGAAAAGGGGTGCTGATGTATGTATCTCTTGCAAAATTCATCATAAATACTATGCTGACTTGGGAGGCTGAGACAGGAGGATCGCAAGTTCAAAGCCAGCCTCAGCAATGATGAGGCGCTGTCTCTAATAAAAATTACAAAATTGGGCTGGGGATGTGGCTCAGTGGTTGAATACCCCTGAGTTTAATCCCTAGTACCAAAAAAATTATGCTGAACAAAAGAGCAAAATGGAAAAGCAGAAAAATCTAATTCCGTGTATACATAATTCTATAACAGAAAAATCTTTAGCAATAAAAATCACATCAAATCCACACAAAAACATGCACAGGAATACTCAATTTTATTTCTAATTTCCAAAAATCAGAAGCAGTCAAAATGTACCATAGTGGTTGAATGACTAAAGAAATTGCTCCACATCCAAACAAAGAAATATTTTTCAACATTATGGTGGAATGAGTTATCAGTCCTGAAAGTACATAGAAGAAACTTAAATGCATATTACCAGGTGGAAGAACTCAATCTAAAGATTATGTATTATAAAATTCTAAATTTTTGGCATTCTTGCATTCTATACAGCAAAACTATGAAGATATTTTTTTAAAAAAAAAAGAAAAGAAAAAAATCAAGATAGTCAGAGATTGTCCAGAGGGAACAGATGATGAAGTGGAGCACAGAGAATTTTTAGGGCATTAAACCTACTCTCTATAATGGTGGATTCATCTCATATATTTGTCAAGACTTATATAATGTACAACACCAACAGTGAACCCTAATGTAAACTGTGGACTTGGGGTCATAATGATGTGTCTGGGTAGGTTTATCCATTAGAACAAATATAGCAGTGGTTGAAGACACTGACAACTGGAGAGACTATTTGTGTTGGGGGGACAGGAGATATTTGTAAAATTTCTTATGCTCTATTTTGCTGTGAACATACAATTTCTACAAACAAACGTCTAGTTAGCATGAAAAAAATAATCTTATCAAGTTTGTCTGGTTCAGGCATTGGTCATTTCTACAAAGAACCATGAATGAACTGTTTAAGAATTTGAAAATGTTTTACAACCTGGAGTAGTGGTTACATGAGTATATTCATTTTCCAAAATTCATGCAAATTCATACTCAAAGTAGATGAATTTTAGTGTATGTAAATTATATCCCAAATGAACTTGATTAGGAATAATTTTTAAAATGATATTTCATCAGGGGGTCATTAGGTAGAGAAAATCTATATGTAAATATATTAAGAACATGAAGAAAACAAGTTCTTTCTGGCAAACTGTTTGTATTAACAGACACAATTAATACGCCCCTTATGCATGTTCTTTGGACTCCTGTTTAATTCCGGGTTTGGTCATGTGACTCTCTTTATCCGATGTTTAAGCAGTCACTGTGATGCTAGCTCAAGTTTCTGGAGCATGAGGACATTTCTCCCCTGGCATTCTTGTTTGGCTGGACTTACTCTTGTAGGTCTGCATTATACAAGAAAACTTCTTTACACCCGAATACTGGATGGAGGGGAGAAAAACATAACACAGTTATCTTTTCTAAGTCATTCTGGATAATAGCCAGATAACCCTTGACATGTGAGAAGATGAAATTGATTCTTCTAGCAAATCCCAGCTTAAATGTTGATCCACAGTGAATTCAATAAATACTTGGGTCATTGAGCCAGCAAATTTTATTATAGTTTGCTATAGTCTATGGAGCTTTTTGTTTGAAAAATAATTAGTGTGGTATTCTGGTTATTCAAAATCAACTCCTACTAGAAATATTTTGACATAATTTTAGAAGAGATGGGTTTGGGTGGTTAATAATATAAGATTTTCATATACATACCATGAAGTTAAACTTTGAATGGTGTTAAACAAAATGTGATCCCAATTCTTGGTGTATTTTGCTTTAGTAGAAATTGATAGCGGGTACATTGGGGTTGATCCCTGGATTAGTCTTATATTTAAAGAATAAAGAATTTTTTCTTTTTTTTCCCATGGGATTCCATGACTTTTCAGAGGTCATTCACATCTACAATCTGTTTCTTTTTGTTTTGTTTATTTTAAATAGAACTCCTATGTCTCTCTCTCTCCCTCTCCCCACCACTCTCTATTTCTCTCTTTTCCTCTTTCCTCTCTCTCTCTCTCCACCCTATGTCTCTTTCTCTATCTCTGTTGGTCAACTTGAAAATTTCAATATAATCCCTCAATAATTGAATACTGGGTATATCCAGTTTTAGAAACTTACATCATACTAAGTAAATTGTTTTGTGATGAATTAACTGAAATTTATTCATTTAAAAATGATACTAAATTGATGTTTTAACACCAATAATTTTCTTCTAATATTTTAAAAAAGCAAAATCAGAAATCAATCTATTATTGCTAACTCTCCTTTATTAGAAAAAAAAGCTTTGAAATATAACGGGTAGCTAATTAAATAAAGTTTCTGACAGATGATTATTAAAAGTATTTTCATTCAAGAGGCATGTGCAAGGTGGAAACTGAGTCAATCCCAGCAACATTCCATTCCCCACAAATTTTGCTAATCTCGATTCTATTAAACAAAACTATGGAAGGCAGTGTTCTCATTTTTCAAGTTGCAAATTAGGTTAAATTTGCTTCATAAACCTAATTCCAATCTTTTTAGAACTGAAAGGGAAAAGCCAAAATTATTGCTTTCTGATCATAAGATTAAATATATTATTGTTATCATTAATACATATAATGGTTATTGAGAAATTTAAATTTTCTATCATAAACTATACCTTCAATTACTCAAGTATTTTCTATTGCTTCGTAATTTAAATAGTCTTTTTTAAAATTTCCATTTAAAAAAATCTTACCACTTCTAGAAATATTTTAGTTCATATTTGTGAATTACAATTGCCTATATCACTACAAATGAGTGACATAGGGCAGTTTTGCCCATTCTCCATCCAAAAATATAACTTAATGGAAAAAGATTATTCCTTCTAACCAGAATTGAGAATAATATATATCAAATTATCTTGAGCTTGAGAAATTTATGTTTACAACTTATAAATTCTATCTTTAATCTGTACCTCTTCACACTTTTTGATTCACCCATTCCTTTTGTCAATATTAGTATAGTGCTCCTCCCAACGTGATGAGTTTAAATTAAACATTAACTATATACATACCATACTTAACATAGGGGTCAGCAAAGTTTTTCTTTAAAAGTCGAAATGGTAAGTTTCTAGACTCAATAAAACACATAATTGTCTCTGTCACAAAATTCACATATTCATATTTTTGTTACTATACCTTTAAAAATACAGAGACATGATGGTAGAATGCATTTTGACACATCAAAACTTCTCATTCTTTTCTTGGTACGTGACATAGACTCACACTGGCAGTGTGGTCATATATGCATATAGTGTAATAGTGTCCAATTCATTCTACTGTCCTTCCTATTCCCATACCCCCTCACCTCACTTTATTTCTCTCTGCCTAGTCCAGGGTGACTCTATTGTTCCTTAACACACACACACCCTTATTGTGAATTAGCATCAGCATATCAGAGAAAACATTTTTGGGATTGGCTTATTTCACTAGTATAATGTTCTCCAGCTCCATTCATTTACCAAAAAAAAAAATGCCATAATTTTATTTTTCTTTAAGGCTGACTAATACTCCATTGTGTGTATATACACCATATTTTCTTTAAACATTCATCTATTGAAGGGCACCAAGTTTGGTTCCATATTTTAGCTATTGTGAGTTGAGCTGCTATAAACATTGATGTGACTCTGTCACTGTAGTATGCTGACTAAAGACCTTTGAGTATAAACCAAGGATTTGACCCAGATAGATGGGTCAAATGGTGATTCCATTCCAAGTGTTCTAAGTAATCTGCATACTGCTTTCCATAGTGGTTGCATCACTTTGCAGTCCCACCAGCAGTGTAAGCGTGTACCTTTTTCCCCACATCCTTGCCAACATTTATTGTTTCCTGTATTCTTGATAATTGCCATTCTGAATGGAGTGAGATGAAATATTAGAGTAGTTTTGATTTGCTTTTCTCTAATTGCTACAAATGTTGAACATTTTTTTATATATTTCTTGATCAATTGTATTTCTTTTTCTGTGAAGTGTCTCTTCAGTTCCTTAGCCCATTTGTTAATTGAATTATTTTGTTTTCAGTGGTAAGACTTTTGAGTCCTTGAGATCAATGCTTTATTTGAGGGGCCTCTAGTAAAGATTTTATCCCATTCTGTAGACTCTCTTTTCACCACATTGATTGTTTTCTTTGCTGTGAAGACTTTTTTTTTTATTTGAATCCATCTCATTCATTCATTTTTTTATTTTACTTCTTGTGCTTTAGGAGTCTTGTTAAGGAAGTCGGATCCTAAACCAAACATGGTGAAGCTTTGGGCCTACTTTTTCTTGTATTAGGTGCTGGGCTTCTGTTTAGTGCCTAAGTCTTTGATTCACTTTGTGTTGAGTTTTACTCAGGGTGAGAGATAGGGTTTCCAGTTTTCCCAGCACCATTTGTTGAAGAGGCTTTCTTTCCTCCGATGAATGTTTATGAGATAAGCATATTTATGTAGGCTTATATCTGTGTCTTCTCTTCTGTACCATTGGTTTATGTTTCTGGTGCCAATATTTGCCATTTTTGTTACTATGGCTCTGTAGTATAGTTTAAAATCTGGTATTATGCTTCGTATTTCACTCTTCTTGCTAAAGATAACTTTTGTTATTCTGGGTCTCTTATTTTTCCAAATGAATTTTATGATTACTTCTTCTAGTTCTATAAAGAATGTCATTATGATTTTTAATAGGCATTGCATTACATATGTGTAATTCTTTTGGTAGAATGTCCATTTTGACAATATTAATTCTGCCTATCCATGAGCAAGGGCATCCTTTCCATCTTCTAAGGTCTTCTTTAACTTATTTCTTTTATGTTCTGTAGTTTTCATTATAGAGATCTTCTTTTGTTAGAGTGATTATCAAGTATTTTATTTTTTTAAGGTTATTATGAATGGGGTAGTTTTCCTAATTTCTATTTAGTAAATTTATCACTGGTGTATAGGAACATGTTTGATTTATGGGTGTTGATTTTCTATCCTGCTACTTTGCTGAATTCACTTATTATTAGTTACAGAATATTTCTGGTGGAATTTTTGAGTCTTCTAAATATAGAATCATGTGATTGGCAAATAGTGATAGTGTGAGTTCTTCCTTCCCTATTTATATTCCTTTAATTTCTTTCTTCTGTCTAATTGCTCTGGCTAGAATTTCAAGAATTCTAGCCAGAATTCTTTAAATTCTTCTTCCAGTTTTTAGAGGGTATGCTTCCATTTTTTCTCCATTTAGAATGATTTTGGCCTTGGGCTTAGCATAGATAGCTTTTACAATGTTGAGATGTTTCTATTATCCCTAGTTTTTCTAGAGTTTTGAACATGAAGTGGAGCTCTATTTTGTCTAATGCTTTTTCTACATCTACTGAGATGATCATATAATTCTTGACTTTAAGTCTATTGATGTGATGAATTATGCTAACTGATTTCTGTATTTTGAACCAACCTTGCATCCCCGTGATAAACTCCACTTGATTACGGCGCACTATCTTTTAAATATGATTTGCATGCACTTTGCCAGAATTTTATTGAGAATTCTTGCATCTCTGTTAATTAGGGATATTGGTCTGAAATTTTCTTTCGTTGATGTGTCTTTGCCTGCTTTTGGTAACAGTGTGATACTAACATCACAGAATGAGTTTGAAAGAGTTCCCTCCTTTTCTATTTCATGGAATAATTTAAGGTATATTGGTGTTAATTCTTCATTGAAAGCCTTGTAGAATTTTTGCACAGGGTTTGTCTCATTTCAGGTTGTTCCTGGACTATTACATTTTTTTGCAACATCACTTTCTGTGACTAACACTTGATTAAAATAATATCTAGGTTTTAATTGTAATATTGGAGAATTGTAACAATAGTCACATAACAAAAGATCTATTTTCATATCAGGAGTAGGCATTGTTTGAGGTACCAGTGTCTTATCCTAATAATAGTAGAGATCAATGACAAAGAACCTATGGGACAAGTAATATCTCTCTGCTCTCTGTTATGGCCCTTTGTGTCACTATGAAGGGGCATAGTCAAAGGAAGAAGTTTAATGGAAAAATGACATAGAATGGCACAGGTGTGTTTTGTTTTATAATGCAAAAAGGGGCATTTAGAAATGCAAATTGAACTTAAAAATTATCTTTATGTGTATGCCAAAGCAAAACACCACTTGTTTACATCTGGCAAGAAATTTATGATCAGTACCAAAAATCTTTTTTCCAAGCACTGACATTGTCAACTCTGGAAGCCTCACTATTTTTTAAAATTTGAAAGCATATTTTTTGGATTATATATTTACAACAATCAGAAGAGTGTATAGAGAGAGTTTCCTTTCCTCCAAATACTAGGAGTGGAACCACCATATGATCCAGCTGTAGCACTCATTCATATTATCCTAAAGAATTAAAGTCAGCATATGATAGCAACACAAACATATTCATGTTTATAGAAGCACAATTCAAATAGCCCTAGTATGGCACCAGCCTTGGTGTCTATCAATGGATGAGTGGATAAAAAATAATGTGGTATATATACACAATGGAGTTTGATTCCACCATAAAGAAAAAATGAGATTATGTCATTTGCAGAAAAATGGATGGAACTTGAAAACATTATATTAATCGAAATAAGCTAAACTTAAAAGGTCAAGGGTCTTAAATTATATATAAAATATAATCCCCAAAAATATGCCTTCAAATTTTAAAAAAATAGTGAGGCTTACAGAGTTGACAATTCCGAATACATAGTTCAATGATAGGTTATATGAGGCATTGATTTTAATTATATCAATATGTGATTTTTCTATCAGAAGTTCAATAAATATCACTGAAGTACATTTTGTTTCTGATTGTTAGAGGTTGTGTGAAAATTTGCCTTATTCAAATTTTAAGTCTCCATATAGTTTTTCTCCTCTTAAGATTTTAAGCAGGGGCTGGGGATGTGGCTCAAGCGGTAGCGCGCTCGCCTGGCATGCGTGCGGCCCGGGTTTGATCCTCAGCACCACATACAAACAAAGATGTTGTGTCCACCGAAAACTAAAAAATAAATATTAAAAAAAATTCTGTCCTCTCTCTCTCTCTTCTCTCTCTCTCTCTCTCTAAAAAAAAAAAGATTTTAAGCATATACAAAATAACATATGTATCCTAAAATGCCTTGGGAATTCTAAACAGGCCAAATGAACCTCAAATATTGAAGTGTGTTTCATGTACATACAAGTTCTCAAGATCTGTTAAAACATGTAAAACTATTTTCCCTTATGATAAGCATAATATGCTTCTGTGTTTTATAGCATTTATTTCCTCTTATTTGTTTCTTCTTAAAAACTACGCCTTTAACCATCCTTTATATCTTGTCCTGTTGTGAAAACAGTGAAAAAATATATGCTGGTTCAATGAACAGCCTAATTCTATAGACTATGTCAAGACAGTAGAGACTGAGAGATACCTGCCACCCATCATTCTTTCTAGAGTAATAGAATATAATGGAAGATCCCCGAAGCCTGTCACAACTAGCTCCGAGATTGTGACAAAGTTAGTTGTCCTATCTTGCCTTGATTTCTTTGATTATAAAATGAAACATTTTAATCTCTCCAATGTTCCCTCTTATTATAAGGTAAAATTTTATCATGCAAATTTCCATCTAATGCATATTATTTGGCTACAGGTACAGCTCAGTGGTTAAAAAAAAAAAAAAAAAAAAAAAAAAAAAAAAAAAAAAAAAACCTTATATAGTATACAGGAAGCCTTGAGTTCAATCCAAACATCATCAGCAAAATGAATTGATACACATTATTAAAACATTGAATGCAGAAACAAAAGAATAGTTTGGATGGTTTTCTAATTATTATGGTCTAAAACAGAACATTAAACAAGCATCCAGTGTCTTGAGAGTCCCTCTCACAATAGTCACTATTGCCGATGACTTTGATATTTAGATGACACTGTTCACCTTTGCCAGTTCATTGGTGCTGGAATTCTATTTGTACTCCCAAACGTAGCACATCCAATAACAGGGAAAAAAATGTTATTCAGTTGTTGAAATGCCCAATCCCCACATAATGTTTTGCCAAAGCTGCATTTTAAAAGGTGATTGACCACCCACCCCATTGATTTTCTTTTCCTTTCTTTCCTTTTTTTTTTCAAATATTTCCATCAATTGGATCACCAGCAACATGCAGGCGGTGGAAATTTTTGCAAACTCTTGGCTTTCTGTACCAACCTAATAGCAAATGAATATTTCCTCACTACAGATGAAACAAATGTTTCTCTTTGGATAGGTTTTCCCATTAAATAAACTTGAGCCATTGAAATCTATGTTTAGATTTGGACTGCTGGGACATCACCAAGTTAAATAGCTGTTTGCTGAAATATCTATTTTATCTTGCTGATTCAGAAACATGTTAATTGTTCTGTGAATTTAATAACAATCATCAAGTATTATTTTAAAATAATTACTTTGTCAAAAGGTGGTACTTCTAATGTTTGATTTACTTTGGCTCACAAAGTAGACTTCAATCTTACAAAAATTATTTACGCTATCTTTTCTTTCATGTCATTTCTTTTCCCTGAATATAAACAAATTTTTTCAACTTTTGGTGACAATCACAATCATATTCTGCTCAAATCAATTCAAAGAGAAGTCCAAGATCAGTAAAATGCCTAACTAGTGCTTAATGAGAAAGAAAAAGGAAAAAAAAACAGATTTTTCAAAAGTTCATACCTATATTTCTTTGAGGCTACTTGCCCTTTCTTGACCTCAGTTTATACAGTTTCCTGTGTATAAAATTATGAGCTTGCATGAGATGATTTCCAAAATCTCTCCAGCCCTAAATTTCTAAGGACTCTATGACCCCATTTTTCAAGACTCACTAAGCTAAGTTAATTTACTGCAGAGACACTATAGTCCAAAATCCACGCCAATACATAGCAGCACTGGGACAAAGCTACTAGGACTCAAAATGCGTTTGGTGGTGAAGAGATTTGATCTAAATGAAAGGATAGGCTAGTTCTCATTAAGTAGAACTGGATATCTTTAGTCATTCTTTTGTAACCTATTACACACAAGGTAGGAATTCCCACCTAAATCCAGAACATTATCCCTGTTCTTTGCATTCCCACTTTCTTCTTTGTCCATCTGCAGATTCGAAGGTATTGATTGAGATGAGATAAGCTCTAGTTTAGAAGAAGTGATATTTGTTCTGTGCCAAACCTCAGATCCTCCCTCCTCAGATGCCCCAGATCCTAAGCAACCAATATCCTAAGCAACCATTAGGATGGCATTAAAGTATACACTTTTTAGAGGTCAATGTGGTTACAAAACAAGAATGAAATGACTGGTGACTAATCCTGCTCCTTGGCTTTCAATGTTATCTATCCTGGCTTTTCTTTTATTAACAAGCCTCATCAGGGAACTATATTTCCAGCGTCAGAAAAATAATATAAGTGAATCAAGACAACCTTTGATCTTCAAATAAAAAGGATAAAATTTGCCAATATCTCTTGTCCTGTGACCCAATCATTGACAATAAGAATAAAGAGTAAGCCTATCCTAGGACTTTAGGGCCTACTTTAGGTTTCTTAATAAAAAGAGCCATAATGATTGATACCACCTTGTTTCTCCCTTTTCCACATTTTGATTAATGAAATTGGATCAACATTATGTTTTTATAAATGAAGACCAAGAGGGGCTGGGATTGTGGCTCAGTGGCAGAGCACTTGCCTCTCATGTATGAGGTACTGGGTTCCATCCTCAACACCACATAAAAATAAAAAAAAAAAAATAAAGGCATTGTGTCCATATACAACTAAAAAAATATTAAAAAGAAAGAAAGAAAGACAAAGAAAAAGACAGTAATACCCACAGAACTGATGTCATTGACTGGCTGAACCAAAATCCTTAGCAACTATTAAAATATAGATTTCTTGTCATAGATAAAACCAAGGTGTTTGTTTTGGTGAATACAGTGCTGTGCTGGCTGAATCTCTATCCAGGATGGAGATATTTACTCTCCCAAGTCCTAAGAAGATCTTGAGCTACATCTCTGAGCTGTCAATTCCTCTTCCAAAATTGCACCAGTTGAAGACAGCCTCCTCAAAAATATGCCCCCTTTCCTGAGGAAAGTTGCATCCAATGACTAATTGATAACCTGGGTGTCACTTCTCAAAATGGCTAACTCTCAAGGGCTATCTCATCTGAAGTGCTACCACACATCCTTGGTAGTGTCTTTGTATGTGTGTGTGTGTGTGTGTGTGTGTGTGTATATATATATATATATATATTCATCTACCCTTCACTATCTCTAAGGTGATGCTCCTGAAAAAACTCCCAATTAAATAGTTCATCTCAAACAGGCTCTGTCAGAAACCAATTTACAATATTGTTTAGTGGACACTTAGGTTTTCTGATACAGTGGTTTCCTTATCTATGGGGGATATATCTCAATGGATGTACTAAACTCTATAATTCAATGCTTTTTACTTTTTGATGAAGCAAGTATACACTGTGGCTAGAGCTTTCAATGTTTAAAGTGTGACAGTAAAAATAGTACAAATTTCTTTGTCCTTCATAATCTCATTGTGACTGTAATTCTTAGGGACATCAGATTACCATTTTTCCCCTTTTATGGTTAAATCAAAAACTCCTTCTCTTTACTTGAAAGAAATATTGTGACTTCTCTTTAGCACATGTGAATTGCCAGCCTTATTACCCCTGTGCTTTGGAGTAAAATAAAGTTACCTGAATGCAAGCACTGCCTTGCCACCATAGTTAGTCTGAGAGTGAGATAGGTACCAAGCAACTAACAAAGGGGTAGTATATAGAGTGTGGATACACTGGGCAATAAGATGATCCACATCCCAGGTGTGGGGAAGAAGGATGGCACAAAATTTCATCACACTATAAGATAAGAAGGCAGTTCAAAACTTGCAGATTGTTTAGTTCTGGAATTTTCCATTCAGTATTTTTGAAACACAGTTGAATTTGAGTAACTGATATTACAGAATGCAAAAATGTAGATAAAGTGGACTATTGTTATTGTGGCCAGAATTATTCCTAATTTATACATAAGTCTAAGAGCCAAGTGGGTGACATGCTGCTGAAACAGCAACTGGTAAAACTAACTCCAAAAGAAGGGAGTTTGCCATGTTGTGGAAAACCCACAGCATATTTTGGATGTTGGATTCATGTCCAGGCCTGGTCACTTTCCAGCCAGGTAAATTTAAGCAAAATATTTAATTCTCTGTAAATCTCTTTCTTTAATTTTAAGTAGACAAATAATGACCTTTTTATTGTTTTAATTAATTTTGGTGAATAATGAAAAGATAATACTTGAGCTGGGCATAGTGGTGCATGCCTGTAATCCCAGTGGCTCAGGAGGCAAACACAGGAGGATTGTAAATTCAAATCCAGCCTCAGCAAAAAGTGAGTCTCTAAGCAACTTGGTGAGACTCTGTCTCAAATAAGATACAAAATAGGGCTGGGGATGTGGCTCAGTGGTTGAGTATCCCTGAATTCAATCCCCAGTACCAAAATGATAATAATAATAATAATAACAATAATAATAATAATAAATACAGTATATATATTGATTCCTTGGCTATTTTTTTTGGGGGGGGAGTCAACAAAGTAACACGTAAATAACATTTAACATGTTTAGTCCCTACTCTATCTAAATAGTAAATATTATTCATATATTTAAAATTGTTTTATGAATTCATACTTGTCCAAAATTTTATTTCCAGAGTTGAAGAGCCTGCCTTGGATAAATGACCACTTTCCATGCATGATCTTTCCTCTTTCAATTTTCTTGTAAAATACATATATGGGGGGCAAGGTCACAGTGTGATATATGGAAGAGGCAGCAGAGGACAGATGTGAGGATACAGGAATGGCAGGGGAGTAGACAGGCAGCGTGGTCTCTGAGCACCCTCAGAGGAGGTCGTGGGAGCATGGTTCAGTTGTGACATATCAAAGTGGCCTTGGCCAGGAGCCAGGGTGGCTTCAGTTATTGGGGCATACGTGCTACTTCAGCTTAAGAGTATCAGGCACTGAGATCCTTGTGGAGAAAACTCTGTCCCAGTTTCGACAGGCACTTGTTCCTTCATGCATGATGGTGTACTTGACAGATACACATTGCTCAAAAGATGATGCTGGCTTTTGCATTTATAGCTCTGGAGTACACGCTAGTATACACTCAGTAACTACTCACAGACTTTGAAGCATCTCACTCATTTGATTCTGATCGCCATTCAGCTGTGCCTTTAATAGTGAAGAACTAGTTCTTTCTTAGTCAGAAGAACTATTCAATGGCAGGATTGAAAGTTACCTTTCACCTTTTGCATGAAAAAAAAAAAAAGAACAAAAACAGTTGAGGTCACAGGCAGAGCACTCACCTCGCATGTGCATGGCTGTTGGTTTGATCTCCAACATCACAAAACCAAGACAAAACAAGCAGCAACAGTAAAGTAAATGAAGGGTTCTGGAGGGTCATCTCTTAGAGCACAGGGAAAGAAACAATAGTTATTACCATAGACCTAGTGCTGATGAGGAGTAAAAATATGGTAAGGCAGTTGACAAGTGCCCCAGTTGCTATGCAATTGGCTCTTGAAACAAAGAAAAAACTTTCTCCTTTCTAAGAATTTCTGGTCTATTGGGAAAGGTGATGGTTAAGGTCCCATGTGGTAGGAGACCCACTAGGAGACTCTCTGGCTTACCACCGCTGGAATCTAGGCAGTCGAGGGCATGCTGCCAAAGCAAGTTTATAGAGGTTTTATTCCAGTTAGGAGCCACAAGTCTTCAGGGAGCAGCAATTACTGGGCAGATTGCTAGGAGAGCTAGCCTCTGGCTCTCTATCTCTAGAACAGTGTTTGCACACTGGCAACTTGTGAGCTCAACCTGGCCTAAAATATGTTTTATTTGGCTCCTATGCTGTTTTAGAAAAATGTTACCAACATTTAGAACTGGGAAATTTTACATAAAAGTCCAGATTTCTGGCTTCTGCTAAAAAAAAAAAAAAGTGATATGGCAATATGGGGTTCACATTCCCATGTGATATCAATTGGCTAAGTCCATGTAGCTATTCTCCAATAAGAAGAGAATGTGTTCTATTCACCATAGTCCCCACCACTCCCAAATACCCACCAATCCTGAACCTGAGAATCACTTGCCATTTATCACATTTGCCAGTGATACATTTTTTCAGTGTAGAGAAATATTTTTCTGTATAAGATTTTTTTAAAAGCAGAATAAAACACATAGAAGGAGATGTTCTCCAGTTGAAAAAAAAATAGAAAAATATTTCTTAGTTCAGGTGGAGAATAATTCATATTTAATCCTATGTAATTTACATTCTCTGCTTGGCTCTAAATCAGGGGAAAATCCTCATTCCTCTTTGGTCTTTCAAAATGAAATATAATTTGGTGAAAATACAACTCTCATCCAATCACACAATATTGACCTTGGGATTGATTTGACATAGTAAGTGTTCAACCATTTAGATGGGTGGATGGCTGGCTGGAAGAATGAATAGATTTAAGCAGAAAAAAGACTTGGGACCAACCCATTTCTCACATTACATAAATCATGCGGATTCTGAGGGAGGCTCTCTGACTTCAAAGTTGTGAAAGAAATGTGCATATTTTAAATCCCTGCTGAAATATTGAACCTTTTCCACCAGCTAACACTATGCAAAACATGATGGATCTTAATTTACAAAAGAAATCCACTGGACTATTTCATAATATCACATGAGAGAGAGTTTTAAGGACATATCTTAGGGCTTTATTCTTGATATTTTTCATGCTCATTGAAAAAAATCAGAAGTTTATAAAGACATTGATGATTTGCTTAACAAATTTATAACCAGCATTTTGGGGGAAATGCCTCCAATCTAGGTTCAGTATCTATGTATAGGGTGCTATCCACATAAGAGGTCTTGTTTGAAATTTAAGCCTACACCATGGACCAAGATAAAGACAATATTATATGAAAGGGAAAACAAGATTCAAGTAGAGAACAAATAGCTCAATAGGAGTGAACAGTGTTATACAACCACAAAGACATCCCAAATAACCAAAGGAAATGATAGAAATATGGAATGCTACCATTCCACACTATGTGCTTCTCAGATGTTTTCTAGTTTTATTTTCATTTCTTAGTATCACAAAGGTTTGTGTTGATACACGAGTTGTCTGTGATGGTATGTTTGTGTGGGGAGTGTGCTGCATGTAGTGGGATATGTGTGTGTATCAGGTACTGTGTGGATGTCTGTGTATGTGTAGTGTGTGTGTGTGTGTGTGTGTGTGTTAAACTGTGTGTGTATTGTGTGTGTAGTGGTTTCTATATGTGTATACTGTGTGGTGGTGGTGTGTGTGTGTGTGTGTGTGTGTGTGTAGGAAAGTGTGTGAACCTGTGTGTGTGCAGTGTTGTTTATTTGTGTGCATGAATGTTTTTGAGAAAGTTGCAGGAATAATGAGTCAATCATTCATCATGTGAAGAAGACGGCAAAACACAGTGGAACCTATTAAACTGGAAAAATGATATGAAAGGTGAGCATATATTCAATTTAAGGGAATGAATGGGTTTAGAGAAATTGCATTTATTACCTCTGTAGCTTTCAGAGGTGGAAATGGTATTAAGGATAAATGTTCAACTGAGAAATATTTTTCTCACAAAGAAATCCGATCCTCACCTAAAAATTTTTTAAAAAGGACTGTCATGGAAATTCCTTGTCATTGTTACACTTTCCATGTTCAATTGAAGCTCAGAGAAATATCAGATTACACAATGTTTTAAAGCCCCCACATTTTTGCCCACTGATTGTTATATGCAAAAAAAAAAAAAGAAGGAAGGAAGGAAGGAAGGAAGGAAGGAAGGAAGGAAGGAAGGAAGGAAGGAAGGAAGGAAGGAAAATTAGATTTGATTCCATCCTTTTTAAGTACAGACACTTGAGGGTTACCATCACTTTACTGCAAATCTATATGGTTTGATGGTCTATGGTCATTTGGGGGCTGCTCAACATCCAACAAACCTCTTATTTCTATGATATCATCTCTCTTCACCTCCAGACACACTTGGCCAATCAGATGTTCCTGTGCAGAATGTTGAATCTGGAATAGGAACCAGAGGGACCAGGAGAAGTTAAGAAATTATTCATAGCACAACACAGCAGCTTTGACAATATTGAGTTTTGTGGTACTGATCAAAATTTAAAAGTGTCCTAACTAGATTCCCTTCATCCTTGACCATATTATAAATCTGGTTCCCAGCTTCATAAAAATGTTTTCTTTCTCCATGTGATTCTTTGTTGCAAAGATTAAACCAGAAATTTCTGTTGATTGAAGTCAATAAGTTGATTCTGCAAAGTGAGGAGATCCTCTTACAAAAGATATTACAAATGTATTAATTTACAAGTAAAACTGCAAGGGGTGTGCTTTTATGTTTTATGACTAACATATTCCCTTTCAAGAGAAGTTTATATGGCAATCTTTATTATAAACTGAGTATTTGGGGAACAGGGAATCTATGAGATGATAATTTTATATCAGACACAACTGGTTACAATTGGTCACAGGATCAAACATTGGAATGCTGATATATCTTTATTCTCATTAGCAGGTCTCTCATGCTATAAAAAAATGGAGAAGAAATTTTGGCTTTCTTTAAACCTCTAAAAGTATTTTGGATGAGTTAAGTCACTTCTCTGATTCTTTGTTTTCCATATTTCAAGATGATACTACACCATGCTGATATATTCTGATACATTTCAATGTCAGACTTTGCTGTTTCCAAAGTGATAATAAAAACCTTGCAACAAGGTCCCCAAATCATCCACTTAATCATTGTTTTTCCATAGTACACTCTTCAGTAAAGATCCTGTCCCGAGGTTAACTTTGATAACTAGTAGGCTGAATCTATAGTTGATTATCAGCTTTTATTAAAATTTTAAAAACCAATCTGAGATATTGTAACAATAGATCACCAAAAAGTATCAGATATTTAGAAAATTGAACTATTGAAATTAAAATCACTGTTCCTTCAGTGTAGTGATTTATCAGCTACTCATGTCCTGACCTCCTTGTTTTTAATTAGAATGATTGCTCTCTTTGATAAATATAATATTATCATATTTCCATAGATTACTTTCTTGTGTCATTCTCATTTCTTAAGAAATTTAATGTAACTAGGCACAATGGCACACACCTATAAACCCAGCAACTCAGGAGGCTGAGCCAGCAAGATCATAATTTTGCCAGCCTTAGCAATGGAGTGAGGCCCTAAACAACTTAGACCCTATCACAAAATGGAAAATGAAGAGGATATATTGCTCAGTGATAAATTGCCTTTGGCTTCAATCCCCCATAACACTTCCCCCCAAAAAAATCAAGCAAGAGAGAGAGAGAGAGAGAGAGAGAAAGAGAGAGAGAGAAAGAGAGAAAGGAAGAAAGAAAGCAATGAAACTAATGTAATGGTACAAAAGTTATGTGTCAGTTATTAATTCTTCTCAAATCTGCATAAAAGGAGAAGGAAAGGAAAGTAGGGAAAAGAGATTTTAGAATCATATGTCTTATATTTACATTTCAGTTTTGGTACTAAAGTGGACTTTGACCTTGTACAGCTCAGAAAATTAACTAACATTAAATGATGACCCAATTATACTTTTTTGTGTGATAACACATTGTATACTTTTGTGTATGAACTTGTATATGTTAAGAATATTTATAAACACAAATGTTTTGTATATAACAGCAGTGCCTATTAAAAATTTAGGAAGTAATGATAAGTTACTATGCAAAACATGCCTAAGTACACTCATGAAAATAAAACATTTGGCTTTATAAAACATTTGCTTAATAAACTTTGCAAACTTCCCTTCATTAAATCTCCAGTTATTATCTGTCATGATTTGCTTGTTCATTCACAAATGGAACCAGAGTTGCTACCAGATAAAAACAATATAATAAATGTGAGAAATGACAAAAGTTCCTGTCCTTGGATATCTAATCGTATTCTTAAGATAACTTGTTATGTTTTATGAAAATAAATAAAGATGCAGCAGAACATAGGGCGAACAGCACTGACTAGTGTAGTCAGTGAACATCTGAAGAATTCTGAGAAGAGAAAAGCACTGTGATTCTGCTTTTTTAGAGAAAGAGGGCCTTGAGCTTAAACTTGAAGTAATAGAGTCTCTGTTTCTTAGGGGATATTGCTAGGAAAGGTGTCATAATATGTAGGATAATAAATTTACTGTTTAAGCCACTGCATGTATATTGATAATTTATCAGTACAAAAAAGAAAAGCTAACAGATTTTGATACATAAGAGTAAGGTATTGTTGTTTGTTTGTTTGTTTTGTTTTGTTTTGTTTTACCTAAGAGCAAAGTAGCTTTAGAATTTGGCAGTGAGTAAGGGTGAAAGAACTTTTAGGAGCAGGTTAGAATAAACTCAGATTGCCCTGAAAATATCATTGTAGAAATGTGGGTGTTAATGACTCTGCTGATGACAACTCAGAAGGCGGTGCAGAGCCAGGTGGAGAAAATAGACATCCTTGGAAAAGGTCTTCGTCCTGGCACATAGACTGTTAGTAAAAGTATGCACATAAACCTGTTTTAGGTGGACCCATGGAGAAGAGAGTTTCTTAAAGAATGGCAGAAACTTCACAAACTTGTGTCCTAAAATTATGTGAAAAGTGAAACTCATAAATAATATTGAATTAAATATGAGGCCAAGATTTTCATACAAAGGTTTGAAGAAGTAACCTTGTTTCTTTCTGCTACTCATAATAAATATAAACAATAGTGACAAATTAAGAAAAGAACATTTAAAAAATAAGGATTCAAATATAACCTTTGTGGGCATTTTCATTCTATCTAGTTTGCAGAAGATGCTAAAATTGAGAGATTCACTGGCAGGGAACTACAATCTAAAGAAAACATCTAAGATGAGGTTATAACACCTCTTGCTAAAACCTCAGGAACATTAAAAACCCAGAGTATTCAGAAACCAAAGTCATTCTTAAGAGGCTAAGAGTATGCCTCTCAGAGCCCCTTAATCTACACAGTATCCAGAAGCTCAAGGGCATTACCCCTTGGACATATCAGTAGAAACAAAAATAGAAAAATGATTATGTAAGAAAGATCTATAGAAGAGTTTCTTGTCTAACAGTGAATCCCTGTGATATCTATGGGAGACCCACAAGGTTATTAAGAATGTTATGCCAGCAAAAATACTGCCAATGTGGATGGAGAGTGTAAAGTAGGAAATGAGAGCAAAATTATTGGACCCCAAAAGTTCTACTAGCAGGAAGTGAGCTTATAAAACTACTCACCAAAAACATCTGCCACATTTCATGACAAAGTAAACGTGATTCACAGGAAGAATCCACAGCCTGTAGACAAGGACTGTAAACCACTGAGGATGATCCTCAGGTCTTGAAATCTATAGAGTTTGCCCAGCTGATTTTAGATATTTTTTGGTACTGGTTACTTCCTTCTATCAATTTTCTTCTTTTTTGTTAACTGGAATTTTTTAAATTTATTTTTTAGTTGTAGATGGACACAATACCTTTATTTTATTTTTATGCAGTGCTGAGGATTAAAACCATGCTAGGCAAGCATTCTACCACTATGCTACAACCCCAGCCCTAAACTGGAATTTTTAAAACTACTATTTTATGCTTGTTTCAACATTGTATTTCAGGAACATATAATTAATTTCTTCACTTTCACAAATCCACTAATGGATAAGACTTATGCTTCAGAATGGATTATTGCAGAAGCCTCAGTCATACTTTAATTGGATGACATAGATGATGAAATTTGGGAATTCTGAACTGGTGGTGGTGTTTTGATAAAATTTTGGACACCGTGTTGAGACTGTAGTGAATTGAGACTTTTGAGGAAAGTTGGGTTCCTCAGTTTTATAGGTAGCACAGATATAAATATTTTGGGAACCAAAAATGGACCATGCTGGGCAAAATCATAGCCCCCAATAATGTTCATGCCCTAGTTCATAGAATCTATAAATAGATTACCTTACAATGCAGAAAGAATTTTGCAGAATTTTTTTAAATCAATTTAAAAAAGAATTGTGCAGATGTGGTTAAGATTAGAGAATATTTTCCCATATTTTTAATGGTACATTGTAGTTATACATAATGGTGGGATGTGTTGTTACATACTCATTTAGGCATACAATATTAACATTATAATTTGGCCAATATCATTTCTGAAGATACTTAGAGAAATTGATATGGATAGATTATTATTCAGATGAGGCTAATCTAATCACATGAGTTATTATAAGGAGACAAAGTTTCCTGTAGCTAGAGAGAAACTGGTGTGTGAAGGGCTTTATCCATCATGGGTGTTCTTTGAAGATGCAAATAGGGGACATATGTGAAAAATGTGAATGTTCTCTAAAATTTGGAAAAGAGGAGGATTGTCTCAATCTTCAGAAAGGAAAGCAGTCTTGGGTTTTGGGGTATAGCTCTGTGGCAAAGTGCTTGCAAAATGGTAAGGCCCTGGCTTCAATTCACAGCACAGTGAAAAAGAGAAAAAATATTTTTCTAAAAAGAAGAAAAGTCAAGAAAAAAATACAATTGTGTCAATAACTTTATATTAGCCCTGTGAGATCTTTGTCAGATTCTTGATCTATAGAATAAGATCATATATTTGTGTTATTTTTTATTAATATGTTCAATAGAAGTTAATACATGTGGAATTTTTGCCCATGAAATGCTAGTTTCAGACACATATGGTTACACACACACATACACACACACACACACAGACACACGCACACTATACACAAGCAGTATTCTTTGCACAGTAGTGTGGAAGAGTAAAAATACCTATACAAACTTAAAAGTATTTCAAAAATTAAAAATTAATTAAAAAATAGTAAAACTGATATTATTTAATACTGCTTTATTTAAAGTATTTTGAATCATTGAGAGTGAAAGTACTTTGTTTCTTGTAAAACACTTAGTATAAACAACTGATGCACTCAACACTTGCACTGGAAGTGTTGGGATTATGTTGGGGGATGATAGAGATTATGTGGCATGGAACGAAAGCCAATATTAACAGGTTAACATAGTAATGTTTCATTAATAAAATAGTTCCACAATCGCCAAATCACAGAGATGGAGAAAAGATAGGAAGTAAAAAGGATTAGGTGTTGTCAGGGGAGGAGGCAGGTGTGATTATAAAGGAATAGCAAGTCCTGTGGTGATGGAACAGCTGGGCTTGTGGAGATGGCTATAGGATGCTTCCCAAGTGCAGTGGCACAGAACAGCACATACAGAAGCTCATGTGCATGCACACACACACAAGCACAAGACACCACAGGAGTGTTGCAAACCTGGGAAATTATGAATACTCCTGTGATAATTATAGCAATGATTCAGATTTTGGTGTTGTACTATTGTAATTCCAGATGTTACCATATAACTTATGGTACAAAGAGAGATTCTTTCCTATGCTTTGGCAAACTGTCACATCTTTTTTGATGTTTAGATCAATGCCCAACATGTTATCTTTTGTGCTCTCTGTATCTTAAAAGGAATCCTCAGCATTCCTTTAATAGGCAGGTTTTCGCAGACATCTCTCCCTCTACAACATACTCATTATTTCCTTTGACATCACTTCCCTCATTGCATCATTGCATACAAAAGGTCACCTTTGCTCAGTACTTCTGCCTACCTGTCTAGATTCTCTCCAGCCAATAGTGGCGAGGCCAACATTCCCACTATGGCTATGGCTTCTCTGCTGTTTACATTTCATTGGAATTTCATTTCAAGTGTTAACACTATTAGTTTCATTGCTGCACCTTCATTTTTGTATGACTCATATTGTTTTATCTTTTTTCTATAAACTATTACCAGGCTCCATCACTAGAAGATAAGGAGAAAAGGTAGAAATCCAACCATCTGCCTTCCTGTGTATGGGTAAACTGAATAACATCTGCATTGACCAATCAATGATGGACATTGTAAGAAATGACATAATGATTGGTTATTGGTCATAATGTACAGAGTAACTGATGCAAAACACCTAACAGTTAAGTTTGTTCTTTGTGCAATTTCTCAAATTTAGTTGACTTTGGTTATTGACATTTGAACAATTGGTACTGGTTAACTGATTTTTTTAACTAAAGAAAACCCTAGTAGATTGGAATCTGTGCCTATACGAACTATGCAAAAAACTATATGGAAATATGTCCTGGTTTATAATGTAAAACTTAGTTTTATATTGGAATTGTCAATTTAAAATAAGAAAGAGAAACCCTGGTAAAGATGGCCATTGACCAACATTATCATCTAGCTTATGTGTCTAGTTACACATGACAAATGTACTTTATATTTCAGTCATATTACTCATAAATTTTTTGTACTTTCCTGAACATGCCTCAACCTCCATGACATTTCTCAAATTGCCAGATTTTAAAAAAAGGATTTTTAAAATATTTTCTAAATTAATGTAGTTAATTACAACAGTTGACATGGACTCAGTGATCTTATCAATTCTATTTTTTAGTCATCCTTTATTGTCTACCAATTATTTAAATCATGGTCATGTAGGCAGGGACAACTCATGCTTATCTCTATTTTTTAGAGGGTAAAAAATGTGACAAAGAAGGATCTGTGGGGGTAGGTCGTGTGCACACACGTGTTTTTACAACAAAATCACAAGGTTATGAATAATATATTGATATAATTAGAGAACTGGCTTAAAGGCAAGTGAACTAAAGGCAGATTTGGTTTTGGATGAAAAAATATAAATAGTAGGATTCTCCAGGGACAGGTGCTATTGCCAGTTTTGTTACCATCTTCATTAAATGTCCTTTGGTGTTATTCTGAAACAAAATACTTGGTGAGACAAGCCATTTCTTTGGCCCAGTACACAATTTGTCATGAAATCATCATAAGGGTTGGGCTGTAAACAGGAACTGATACTAATTATTAATCATTTCTTCAGTTACAACCAGGGAGAATAAGATATTTACCAGAAAATCTATTATTAAAGATATGTCTCTGTGTAGATATGGATTTTTAATTATTCAGTCACTGATTTTTCTACTTTTAAAATTAATGTAGTGAATTATAGTAGTTGACATGGACACAGTCATCTTATCCATTCTATTTTTTTTGTTCATTTTTCATTCTGCACCAATTATAGCATTTGTGTTTCAAGGATATTGCTTAAACCCCAGTATCACATATTTGACATTCTAGAATACTTCCATCACTATCAGCACAAGAATTTAACTCATTTATGATATCACATATTTGACATTCTAGAATACTTCCATCACTATCAGTACAAGAATTTAACTCATTTCCACTCTTTAGAAGCATTCATTTTTAGTGTTTCTCTCATTTTTAAGAGAATTGAGAAATTTGCAAAAATTTAGTTAAATAGAGGAAAATAAATTTTACTGGAAGGATTTTACAAAGAAGGATCTGTGGGTGTGGGTCAAATAGACAATATTACTAGGAAAACAGATGATTTTTGTCCCTGTATCTCTTTGCATAGTTAATAGAAAATAAATGTCTGAGTCATTTTCTGCCTTAAATATTATAATTTACAAGACAGCTACAAATTATTGTTCACTTTGTAGGGTGCTTTTTGCATAAAAGCATCCCAATACTGTTCTTTCCAAAAGATCACCACAAAATCAGTACCATAGATCAAAAAGATTTCAAAATAATATTTGTTACTTTTAAACAATTTCAAAATATTGATCAGGTGAGAGCTATTTATTTATTGGTTTGCCAGTACCATATTCAATATAATAATATATTTAGCTATGTAGAAACAATAGATATTTAATATAGTAATTATCTTAGTCTACTCAGGATGCTATAGACTGGTGAGCATAGAAACAACAATTTATTTATCTTAATTGTAGAAGTTAGGAAGTCAAAGATCAAGGTGCCATCATACTCTGTGTCTGGAGAGGGTTCACCAGAGGCACTTCTCAGTATGTGTACACATAATAGAAGGGGAAGCGAGCTCTCTGGAGTTGCTTTTATAAAGACACTGTTATAGTTTACATATGAGGTGTCTCCCCAAAACTCCTGTATTAATGCAAAAATATTAAAAAGTAAAACGATTAGAGTATGAGAGCTGTAAACTAATCTATCCATCCTCATTTGAATGCAAAGACTGGTGATAACTGTGGGCAGAGAGGGTGTGGCTGGAGGAGGTAGATCACTAAGATGTACCTTAGAAGGCATTATCTTCTATGTGGTCCCTCCCCCCAACCCACTCCCTCCTCCTTTTCTTTCTCTCTTGGTTTCCTGGCTATCATAAATCAAGCAAGACTCCTCTGCCACACTCTTCCACCATGATGTTCTGCCTTACCTTGGCCCCAGAGCAATGGAGTCACCTGACCATGGAATGAACTTCTAAAACTGTGATCCAAAGGTTTCTTCCTTTAAATGGTTCTCATCAAGTATTTTGATCACAATCACAAGCCAGCACAGATATCACTACCATTAATGAGTGTTCCACCTTCATGATCCAATCACCTTCCAAAGGTACCACCTCCAAACCATCAGGATGGGACTAGGTCTTAATATATGGATTTGGAGGGAGGCACAGATATTCAGTTTACTAGAGTAGTGTTAATTATGTGTTTTGGGCAATGAGCATTCCATGTTTTGCAACATTGAAACTATAAATAATTAAAGTATTGAATCAATGTTTTTTTAAATAATATAGTTAAATCTCTTTAAATTTTTTTACCATCTTTTTTAGATTTATGAAGATATGCAGATAATTTTTATACCGTTTTCCAGAAAGAGTTTCACAGACTATAAATACCTAATGGTAAATCCAAAAACCAACTATATATGAGAAATATACTAAATTATGTGTCAGTAATATACTTTGAATTTATATGATAAATTGAGAATGACCCTGACACTCAGATCCAGTCAAATGCTCTATTGCAAATTAGTATAAATAGGACTATAACAAAATTGTGTTTTATGATATAGAGAATAGATTTTTTCTAAATTTTCAATATGCATTGCACCTGAGATTCTTAACTATTTTTGCCCACATTTTATCCATTCTCTACTCTTCCATAATCCTATGAGTTATGCAAGACTTTGTAAATGTGATTAAAAATTTAAGCATCATTTAAGGAGTCAGGAATAAATAGAAGTCTATTCAAGCACCTATACTAAGTTTTCTTAGTCTTAATCAATTTTTGTGTTTTGTAATGCAAATGAAAGAAAGAAGATGAAATTTTAAGAACCTCTTATGAGCCAGACACACACTGACATTTTGTATCATTCTTCACATCACAACAGTGAATGGTTATTATACTCTCCATCTTCCAAAGGTAAAATTGGACCTGCAAAATGTAAATTGTCCTGTCCCCAAATGTGAAAACAAAGAAGATAGTATGCCAGGAGCTAAGGCCTCAGATCTCTATGAATTCTAGGCTTGTATGTGTGTTTTTTTTAATATATTAACTTCAATGAACAAATGAAATGTTTCAGAGGTAGGCTTGATTTCCTATTTTTGATTGTGTTCTCCCCAAGGAGGTGAACAATGCTGATTTTATATTTCCTACAATGTAATTCTCTGCCACATTAAAATGATAAAACTCACTCCAGAAAATTAAATTTGAGATACATGTAAACTGCAGAATCATAACATCAGACATTTTGTCTTTTACAATGACCATTCATGAATCCCAGACTATGACAATAATGCAAATTTTGGGTTGGCAATAGTGTGTGAGGCACAGATCTTAATGATGGAGTTAAAGAGGAACATAGACTCCTAGAGACGAAAGGGACCTGGGGACCGTCCATTTCAACTTGGTTTAGTCTATTGGTAGAAAGTACCAGAGCCTGGATATTTTATTAGCTTTCCAAATCTCTGACAAGGTTCTTGTCCTGGGGCTGTTTTGTGTAAGGAAGGATGATGTGAACATCTGGAAGAAAGATGATCATCGCAGTACGCAGAGAGGGCACATCTTCTAGCACCAAATAATTCATATCAGCCTAAGAGGGAACTCTGTTCGAAAGAGTATCATTTGGGAAGACAGTTTCCAACAATAAATTTTTAAGAATTACATAGATGTACAATTGTAAATTTAAAAACAAGCCATTCTGTATACATTATATTTAAATTATATTTTACACTTACCCCTATGCAATTTGTTTTAATTTAACACATACTGTTTGAGTTCCTCACTCAATAACACTAAACAAACAAATAACAAAAAATAAAAACAAGACCTCCTTGAGTATAAACAGTGATTTATGGAAATTAGGTTGTCAATGTGTGCATATGGCATGTGCGGGCTTCGAAAGTTTCACTTAATTACCTTCTATGTTTTTCATTAGGGAAAGTAAAGATAATGTGGTGCTTTATTTTACTTAACCAATGACATTTTTTTCATTAATTCATGAAACACATATTTTTAAGACAACTATTAAGGGAAAAGTCAAGATCATGGGTTATGACTGATAAAGGAGGCTTGTGAAGTAGTTATAGTGAAGTAGCTACTAAGAAGGAATAACATGTTAGCATCTCTAAATTAGAAACTCATATAAACATTTAGATAGGTATAAGAAAGAAATGCATAAGGATGTTTCATTTATAAATCATGTTTCTGATTGGAATAGATGATGTAGGATTACTTAATTCTACAAATGATTACAACAGATCTTTGTCTTTAATATTTTCTTTTTTAAAAAAGTCTGAAAGAGAGATTTTAAAGTGAAATGAAGCAAAATTTTCAGAAATACATAATAGAAAACCACCAAATAATAATTTTCTTAGGACCTTGAATGACCTAGATATTCAACAGTGAAAGGAGCTCAGATATATGTTATAAATGCTAATACAAAAAAAAACTGATCTTTTTATATTTGAGGGAAAAGAGGAAGGGTGATTATATCTTCTTTAGTATCCTTCATTTGCATATCATTTGCATATCCATATAGAAAAACTGTGTAGACTAGAATGTAGTAGTTGAGATTTGTCTTCTCAGGGTTAGTTCTGACTCCCTTGTTTTAACAAGTAATATGCCATGAGTTGATCTGTATCTCCCTGAGAAAGGTTTGCTGGAGTTCTAAAATCTGGTACCTCAGAAAACGATTTCGTTTGAAGGTAGGGTCTTTATGGTGAAATCAAATTAAAAATGAGATTATTAAGGTAGGCCCTAATCTAATATGACTGGTGATTTATAACAAAAGTAGGAGCTGGGGGTGTAGCTCGGTGGTAGAGCATTTGTTTAGCATGTGTGAGGCCCTAGGTTCCATCCCCAGTACCCCCAAGCAAACAAAAACACAAAAATGACTGGGGCACATCTGGACATAGAGAGAAACACATAGAGGTGAGAAAAAATGAAGGGACATAGGGAGAAGACAGTCATCTATAGGTCAAGAAGAGGGTCCTGAAACAGAATCTTTCTTCACAGCTCTCAGAACCACACTTGTTGACATATTGATTTTTGAACTCCTGGTCTCCAGAACCGTGAGATAGCACATTTCTGTTATTTAAATCACCCCATCTGAAAATACTGTTATAGCAACCTTGCAAATTAATACACTGTGCCTCCAGTTTCCTCAACAAGCTCCTCCCTACCCTACACAACAGGAGCGTCTCTAAAGCATCCGTTTACCCAGCAGGCACAGCAGCATGCAGATTGATAGCTCCTTCCCAGGACTTCTTTTGTGAAGTCCCCTCTTCCCTGTGGTTTTGGTTCTGCAAAGAAGACAGCCACATAAAGAAGACCCAAAGGAGTTCAGCTCATAAAGAGATGCATAAACAGGAAAGGATGAGTAATAGTTAGGGAGAACAGAAGGGTCCTGCAGAGACAGTTGAGCTGCTGTTGCAAACCAGGTATAAAGAGCAGGCCCCTTAGGTAGAACCGGCTTGAGCTGAGATTCTAGTTCTTTAACTAAAAGGATCGTAATGATTAAAACTAATATTACCTTTCCTTATTTTCAGGAGGACAGGTAAATATGCACACACTCATGTACAGTAGCAATGATATTTGAGGAACAGAAAAGTGAGTTTTGCTTGATTTCTGTTTTATTTTTCTTTTTTAAAGAGAGAGTGAGAGAGGGGAAAGAGAGAGAGAGAGAGAGAGAGAGAGAGAGAGAGAGAGAGAGAGAGAACATTTTTAATATTTATTTTTTAGTTCTCGACGGACACAACATCTTTGTTGGTATGTGGTGCTGAGGATCGAACCCGGGCCGCACGCATGCGAGGCGAGCGCGCTACCGCTTGAGCCACATCCCCAGCCCTTGATTTCTGTTTTAGTAAGCTTTTTCACAGCTGTGACTAAAGGACCCAACCAGAAAAATTGAAGGGGAGGAAAGCCTTTTTTGAGAACTCATGGTTTCAGAGGTCTTAGTCCATAGGAGGCCAGCTCCATTTTGAGGGGTTCAAGGTGAGGATGAACATCATGGTAGGAGAGGGTGGCAGAGTGAAGCAACTCACATCACCATGATTAGGAAACAGAGAGAGAGAAAGAGAGAGAGCGAGGGAAAGACACACTCCTTCTCTAGATACAAAATGTATTCCCATAGCCATGCCCCAATTCCTACCACCTCTTAATCCCACCAGGGATTATTTCACTGATTGGGTAAAGACTCTTACATCTCAATTATTTCACCTCTGAACCTTCCAGCATTGTCTCACATGTAAGCTTCTGGGGAACACCTCACATCCAAACCATAACAATTTGCATTTATATATCTAATCTACATGCTCACACTTCAGAGGATTTTTTCAGCAGAATTCTGCTATTGTTTCAGTTAGATATTTTTCATCCACTCCTTCTCACCATCATACCTGTGTCAGATGACCTCATTTTGAAGCTAAATAATACTAGGGCTATATTATTGCACTTCTCAGTAAAGCAGATACTGATTATGTGATGTACTGCTCCTATTCAACATGTGCTCTGAAGTGGGGGAGCAGGGACTTGAGTTCAGTGTGTAAACTTGAGCTGGGGTAGGAGACTGAATGGAAGGCACGATTGCTCATTCATACCTGCACCAGTGTGACTGGTCTCCAATGCATCTCAAATCCTCATTGGAGCAAGATTTCAGTGCATTTTGCTAACAAAACCTTGTGTGTGTATGTGTGTGTGTGTGTGTGTGTGTGTGTAGCCAAACCAGATGAAAATTTGCCCCTCAATTTTATCAGAGGAGTAGATTTTAAGGGAAGTTTTTTTTTTAATGCTTTGTTCACTGCAGAAGGAAACTGGTGAAAAAGAAATGATATTATTTAATATGGTAGCTTTAAAGAGAAAAATAAGGAATTGATCCCCTTACCTTACCTTTAGCCTAGTGAGAGCATCTTCCAAAAAAGGACTAAGGACTCAGAGAACCAGAGAGGTGTTCCTTATAATAGGTGAAAAAGGTCAACTGATGAGAGACAGGAAGGACAGCTATTGATGGATATGCCAAAGGAGAAGGAGTTGATTCAGGAAAGCCAGGGCTCCAAATCTGCCGATGCTGAAGGTGTGTGTGTGTGTGTGTGTGTGTGTGTGTGTGTGTGTCTGTGTGCACGCGTGCACGTGTGCACTTGTGTTAGAGAGAGAGAGAGAGTGTGTGTGTGTGTGTGTGTGTGTTCAAGAGGGACATATAAGGAGCACACAGACTGTGATGGACATCATTATCCAAAGTACATGTATGAAGACATTAATTGGTGTGAACATACTTTATATACAACCAGAGATATGAAAAACTGTGCTGTATATGTGTAATAAGAATTGTAATACATTCCACTGTCATTTATTTTTTAAAAATCGATTAAAAATTTAAAAAATAAAAAATAAATTAAAAATGAAAAATTAATAATGCTCTCAGATGCTCACTGGCTAGGAAGGAAGCAATCAGGAGCCACAGAAGGGGATTTCCCCTACTTCAACGGTGAAGAATATAAGACAAGAAAGGGTCACAAAAAAAGGGGCCAGTTTCAAAGTGTTTTTAGACTAACAGGATGTCATCAGTAGCCCTTATCTAACTCCTATATGCTAGGCTTTATGGAGGAAGAAACCTCCATTGTCATGAGCAGAGAAAATAATGGATTGCAAAGAAGGAAAGGAGAAAAATCAGTCACACACCTGACTCTGAATGCTGGCTCCAACACAGAAGCAGGTCTGAGCAAGGGAAGTGGATAAGCCCTATCATTATAGTACTTATTGTTATATTTTAACTATAACTGGGTATTTTAATAACCAATAAGAGAACTTTTTTTATTACCCCAAAATAATAATATCAAAAAACAAGAGTTAATATCAGGAAAAATATTATATAAATATAAAGGGACATTGGAAGAAGAAAATAATAATAATAGACATAATTGTTGCATCTACATAGAGGCAATTGTTTATATATGAAATTATACCTTGGTTTCACATGTGGGTTTCATCCAAAGACTAGCAAGAAGGGAAATATCAACTGATAATGAGTGGATGTTTCCCTGCAGTGCTGGGGATTGAACCCAGGGCCTTGCACATGCTAGGTAAGTAGAAACTCTACCACTGAGCTATGTCCCAGGCCCCTGATAACGGGTTCTTAATCAAATGATGTTATTAAAGTTCTCAGCTCAACCAATAACTTACGTATGTGCTGTAGAAATTTTTAATACTTACCTTCTGCTCCTCTTTCAATTTTAGGAAGTGATACTATCCTTTAAAATGTAAATCTGTTATATTTAATGTCACACAATTGCTGAACATTAACTTCAAAGATTATTATAAAAACAACTGTTTAATTATACAAATTTGAAATCCCAATGAATATGTGTTGAAAACAATTTTAGAAATAAGGCACAGCAAAGAAAGTGTTGAGATTTTTAACCAGTTGTGTGAATTTAGCCACTTCAGAAGCTTTTGTGCTCACTTTCTTCATCATTAAATGTGGCCAATGTGGATGCAAGGGCAATTCAGCCTGCAAACCTGCCACCCATTGATTTCCAGGGTCCACTTGGCCCATCTGGCTGACCAGGAAGGTGTCTCCTTCCTCTCTCAGGGGCCATGTGTATACTTTCCCAAGTTGTGAGTTCTGTGGAAGAGGAGGACATTCCTTGATAGAGGAGGACCATTCTCCAGTGAAGGATATATGGGCTGCTGTGCATCTACCCCGCCACTACAGGTATCAACCAGCTCTCAAGTTTCATAAAATGTGGGTAATAATAATCACCTTACTAGTTAGCTCTATGAATTAAATGTGTTCACACATAAAATATTTAGAATAATGCTTATCACACAAACAGTCTTGGAGAAATTCCATCATATATCTTATTATGTATTTGTATGCTATACAATAAATGTAAATTTTATATTAATTAATAATGTCTAATGGTTGATGTATTTCTACTACTAAGATTTTCATGAAATATAGGTCAACTTGATTATTCAAAGATTGCAGGTATTATTATCTTATGCCTACTTCTTGAATCACTCATAAACTAACTCAAGAATTACAGAAACACTGCTTAAATCTATGAAAGCTGTTCAAATGAAAATATAAACAGGATGTATAGATTAGGCGGCACTAACAAAGACATGTCGTCCAGTTTGGTAAAAGCAGAATGTAAGCTGGATGTGGTGGTGCAAACCTGTAATCCTAGAGACTCTGCAGGCTAAGGCAGGAGGATTGCATGTTCAAGGCCAGCCTTAGCAATTAAGTGAGGCTCTAAGCAAGCCTGCATAAAAATAAGAAAAATAAAATAAGAATAACATAAAAAGTAATAGGGATGTAGTTCTATAGATAAGCACCCCTGGGTTCAATTCCCAGTACAAAAAAAAAGAAAAAAAAAAAGATTGGAATTTAGTACAGAAGATTGGATTACTTGATATTAGAAAAATAACATTCTTTGAAAATATGACAAAAATCTATGAAAATATCCTTTAAATATTAATTTTTAGAAATCACTAATTCAAGAAAAATGCTTCCTTTATAATTGTTCAGGAAGTCACAAAGCAAATTGAAAAATTAACATAGGTCTTGATTTTTTAAATACTTATTAAAATACCTCTTCATACATAAGAAAATTGCCTCCCCCACTTCTCTTTTTAACCTAAGTAGTATGCTTTGAGTTTCTTCTTTTTTTAATACATCATTTTGGTCATTTGGTTTTTAAATAACACTAAATTTATAAAAGTTTTAACTCTTTAACCTGATATAATAGAAATGGTGTTGATAGCTTGGTTTGTTTATTAGAAATTTGAATTATGTTTTAGTTTTTTCCCTGTGACCTAATATTCAAAGTGCATGGAAATACTCAAGACCTATAAAACACTCATGTTTTTAGATCACATTTCTCTGTTCCAAGTGGAGAAAAAAAGTAAAAATACTTGTTTTGATAATCATTCTCATGGAACACAGTGACACAGAAATCAAGTGTCAGGATCTTTTCATATATCCTGCCTCTTTATATGAAGATCTTCTAATGTAAAACCACAAAGAATATGGCTTATCTGTCTAATTTTTCCATCATCAAAAAGGATATAAAAATGGCAAGCTTGACCTCAAAATCCTTAGCCAGTTTTATTCTGCAGGCAGAATTGGTGAGACAGAAGATAAACACAGGACAAATTTCACTGCTTACAAAGTTCTGCATAGATATGTCCCTTCCCAATCATATGTTAAAATCCTACCCCAAATGATGATATAAGGAGAGTGTGGTCTCTGAAGTATCGTCTGTCCAGTCACATCTTTCTCATTCCTTTTGGAAATATTAGCCCTACTTATTAAAAAACCAAGGACCCTCAGCCCCATCCATCTGGTTTGGAAGATACTGTGCCTGTTCCTTATTCCCTGTGGCTTGGTGGGTTTCTCAAGACTGAGGCACCACTAAGCAGATGAACATATCACACAGCACCATCGCAGTCTTCTTAGGCTCTTTGCTGGAACTGAGTATAAAGAAACTGTCTGTTTTCCTCTATACTGTAATATTGGGAACATAGGAGCCAGGAGGTTTCAGGAAATACCAACACAGGGAAAGGAAATAAGAGAGTAAGCCCTGGATTTTGCCATAACAAAAATCAGTCCAAGACCTGGACTACTCGAATGCATGATCCAACATGTTTCTTTTCAGTTTTTGAAATATATTTGTTTTCATCTAAGACTGGTGGAGTTTCTATCACTATCCCAAATTTTCCTGATACCATCATCATTACTTCCTGTCAAGTTCCAAAAGAATCTCATTTAATTTAACAAGAGCTAAAGTCAAATTGTTTAGCTACTATTTGAAACCAACAATATACAGTACATTGTATTCTCTTATACTAACCTCAAAGCATGCCACTGGTAGTATGAAGTGTATTTTTACTTGGAATATCCTGCCCATTTTATATTTGAAAGTGAGCAACATAGTTTCATATCTTTAGTTCATAATATTTTCCTAAGTTTTCCAACATGCTGTTGATTTTTAGAACATGCTGTTCTTTTCCTTCAGGTAATTACATTTGAAATAATCCATGGGGCTATCAAGATGACAATATTTTTTTGCATGATAATTATTGCTGTAGAAATCACTTCATGATTTTTTCATCTTTTTTATAATTTATAAAAAATGAGGATCTTATGACTTTTTATGTTAAAAACACTCAAATTATTTTCAAATATTTTGAAATTGGCAAAATACAAAAAGATTTCTGCCAAACAAGTTTTACTTGAATTTTTAAATGTGTGGGATTTTGATGGAAACTTAATCCATATGTTTCTCATTCATTTACGATTAGCTGACAAAAATGTTGTTTTGTAAGAGTTTGATATCCATTATTTTTAAAAATATGCTTATTAGTTTTCTTTTAGCTACACAATGTTGAAAGGAAACCTATTCAATAATTTGAGATTTGTATTTTCTTATTCTATTTTTGGATTCAAGTGGCATGTTACATTAAAATTCAGGAAAGACATTTGTCAAATGACACATTCTATAAGGACAATCTGAACTTAATATCTCATTTGATGAAAGACCATTTGTACCACTTGAAGAACAATATATTCCTCATGATTTCTCCATATGCTGAAAATGAAATGGCATTACCACTCCTACCTAACAATTATCAACATTACATATGTCACTTTCTGCTTGGTGTTTTAAACACATGATTTGCTAAACTCCAAATAGCAGGAAAATTATATCTTGTTCCCCACAGTTCACAGACAGGAAAGTCAACAAGCTCACTCTTCTTGCTCTAAGGAGCATTTCCTAATGTAACATAGGAAAATACTTAAGTTGCAAATGCTGTATGCATGTATCTGTAAGTACATATGTGTGTGTTTGTCAGTTGATCTCTGCGTAGGAAACATCAATGTGCATAAGACCTAAAAATGCTCTGATGATCTTTTAGTTCTGCAGTCTGGAACTTGAAGCTTACTAGTACTCCACATAAAGGAAACGGTCATGAGAAATGTTTTAAGCTCTAGGCACGGACCTCACTAACATCTCCTCCCTCCATTGGCATGACTTAAGTATATGATGTACTGAAAAACAGTCCACTATTCTGGTCATCAAATTGTTTGATTCTTTCCATGTGTTTAGCATATTTTTACCTCGCCAAAGGAGTCACTTCTATCCAGTCCTTTCTCACCATTGACTATATGACTAAAAATGAGGATCATAGGAAATGTGTGGAGATCTAGATATTGACATTGTTGACCCAAGAACCTGTCAATTAAAATGTCCCATTGCCTGTTGTGAGCCCTGTATGAACTATGGACATTGTTTGAGCCATTAAGGCAGGAAAGTTGCTTTGCTGTGAATTCCTGAGTGAAATTCCCCCATTTGAGAAAGTCCCATTCACTGCCACCCTGCCTTAGCTCACAGTCTTAGGTTCAAACAGCCATCCAGAGATAGGCATAACCTGCCAATTTACCTCAAGATTCCTCCCTCACTGAAACCTTTGATATACTTCCTCTTTTGAATCTAATTTTTGGCTTTGTCTTTTATTCCATACTGATTATTCAGACTTTTTATTTTCCCGGGCAGCTCACACCTCCAAGTGGGAATCTGCTTTTCTGGGGTGCTGGTAACCCCGGGAATTGTCTGCCAAAACATTCCTGACATAGGGAGAACACCCACAATAAATATACCAAATAAAGAGGAGAAAAATGGAAGACATGAGCAGCACTGATTGGTAGAAACTCTGAAATCTCATGGCACACCATTTTGAAAGCACTTTGCTTTAGGATTGGGGAGGAAAAAAAAAAAAGATTACATGAATGTTCTCATAAACTCCAGTTCCTGAGGGGGTACTCTTCTCTTTGTGCATGAATCTACTATGCATATGGAATCCCCTGCCCATGAATTCTCTACTCGGAGAATGGGAGTGCCCAGGTAAGCCGTGCCTCCTGGCAATGGAAACCCATGTCTTGTTTTGATGTTAAACGGTCAGATATCTTTGACAATATACTACTGCTGAAACTTTAGTAGGTTTCTGATCTATGTATTTCTAGTCAGTTCCTTGTGTCAGACATCACATTTCTCTCCTTAGTTTTAATATGACAGCTAATTTTCCATCATCATTCCCATGTCTTATCGATGGATATATGTATATATATGTATGTGTATGTATATATATATATATATATATACATACACATACACACACACACACACACCATATGGTACAATAAGCAGCAGATGGGAAAGAGCCTTTAATTCTCTTTCCCTAAGACTTTACCCAGCTGGGACTTGTATCAAACACCACAGTTCCAGTCTGTCCTTTGCTCCATGTGAGTTTATCCAACTCATGAACATTATATGACTTTGTTCTTCAAAGTTTTTGTAAACCTAGCCCTTACTGTTTAAAATCTAATGTTGCAAAGGTAAAATTTATGCACGTAAACCAGCCAATCCATTTCCAAACTTCTTTTTCTTTTAATGATTTGTTAAGTGTAGTTAATATCCACACCCACATATCTATGCTTTTATTTTATTCATTTACATTTCTTAGTTTTATAGGATTCCTCCCAAGTGACTGCAGATCTAGTATTACTAAATGTCTTTTGACCTTGTAACACTGATGACAATCTTTCTAATTTCTAATACATGAGCCTTCTGTATTTGCTGTGATCTCTCAACTAATGCCACATGTTTTCATTTTTGTTTTTTATGTTTTCCGTATTAGTCAGGATAGGACAGACTGTATTGCAATAACAAATATACTTCGACATTTCACTGGATTAATGTAATAAAAGTTAATTTCTAGTTCATGTCAAGCCCAATACGGATGCAGGTTCTCTGAGTTTTCCTCAACACATCCTCCCTAAGCAATTATTCAGACAACAAGCTGCTTCCAATTTACAGTTGTGTGATCTGAGCCAAGAGGCAGTGAGGGATGAGAAAAGAGAATCAGAGCACCCCATCAGTTATTGTTAAAGGCTGTATAATGGCAGTGTCTGACACCATCTTTAACATCTCCATATCCACTGGTCAGAAATTAGCCATACAGCACCAACATGCACTCAAAGAGCCTGAGCTTCAGAGATCACCATAGGGGAAGTACCTAGTGGTTTATGTCATGATACATATGAAAAGTCTTAATCTTTTATAAGGCACTTCATCATTTTATACTTAATATTCAGACTGTTATAAGAGGCTGGACAGTAATTCTGATAGTTCAGGCACTCACATTCACATGTTAGGGGATCAGCATTAGGGGCTCAATTGCAACTTGATTTGGGAGATTTTGGACCTGTCAATTTCAGGATAGTAATAACCTTGAGAGAACGAGTAAAGAGGAAAATACTACAAGGAATGGAATAGGAGGCTCAATTGCATTGGTACTGATTTGAAACACATTCACAAATTATTTGATCATCTTCTCATTAACGGGTAGAGCTAGTACTTCCTCCTAGTGAATAAAATACAATGGAAATGCCAGGTGTGACCCAAAGAAGGTAGACCAGCAAAGACATTTGCAGTTTTTATCTTGCTCATTATCTCAGGTCACTGTCTGAGTGAGGAGGCCAACTGACCTGGGAGGACAACCAAGTGGCCTTGCAGAAAGATACATGTGGAGAGGAACAGATAGGCCCTCTCTCCCAGCCATATGAGTGAGCAACCTTGGAACTCACTTCTCCAGCCTCAGAGAAAGTTTCAGATGACTGCAGCTCTGGCAGAAACCTTATGAGAGACCTCAAGCCAGAACCACCCAGCAAGGCTACTCCCTAATTCCTGAACCACAGAAACTGTGATAAATGTTTATGGTTTTAAGCCACTAATATTGGGAGCAATTTATTAGGCAGCAACTGATAAATAATTCAAGATCTGTAATATTTTATATCCAGAAAATCTCAAAAAAATTGTGAATATAGTGTCAGTCAGGGTAGATGATAATTACATGTATAACAACTTGCTTATTCAACCCTTAAGTTGAACTAAACTGTGTGCCTTTCATTGTTCTACATGGCTTGCAAAAATGAAATATGTGGATATTCAAAACCAAACTATGTGAAATTTACTATAGTAATCTCACCTTTACAGATGAGTTAACTACCAACTAGAAAGGTTAGAAAGCTTTTCAGAGGTCACTAATGAATTAATGACACACAGAAAATTCATACTCAAGCAGTGTTTCTACGTAGTTTGTGCTCTTAGCAATTACATTATTTTATGGGTTATAATGAAGTGTGTTGCTTATAAATTTTTTAATATTTTATAATTTAAATTATAAAAAATTATAAAAATTACATGATGAGATCATTTTTCCATCATCTGATAGGCTTCTACATATACAAAGACATGGGTTTTTATCTTGGTTACCCTTATAGGCAAAAACAAAAATATAAAAAATGAAAATAAATTATTTAAAAGGGAAAAAAATAAAGAAAAGGAATTCTCTATTTAGCACAAACTCAAGAAACAATTTATTTCCTTCTTTAAACTTTAAAGTCTTAACTTCTGACTTCCATGATTCATAAGTAGAATAATTTGGAATTTGGTGTTTTGGAGAAAAAAAATGTTAATGGAACAAGTGATTGTAGATGAGGAAAATGAGGCTTCTTGGTTACTGTTATCTCTATGGCTTGGGGAACTAACCTTTTTGTATCTGAGAATCATCTATGAAATCATCATTTTTATCTTTACCTAAACTCAGCATTCACATCTGGCCTCATATGAACTTAAATTATCATCACCTTTTCTGAATCAAAGAGACAAGCCTATCCTGTTGGCATTAGAAACTAAGGAGGTTCCAGGAAAATTCACAACCTTACAGATAAAAGCCTATTTAAAATAAGCCCTTCTTCATAAGGAATTGCAGTCATTCAAAGGGGAAAAAAATCATAGGTGCTATACAGTGCTTGAATGTATCTCTACAATGCAAGCGTGGAAAACTACTGAAATTTAACAGACTTGATTTGCTATAAAACTATGTGAAACATTGGAATAATGGGCCCATTATTTCACCTTATCTAAAGCAGTAAATTTGGGTTTTCTGGGGATACATTAGGACTCCATCAAGGCAGCAATGCAAGGCACAAATCTTTGCTATATTCCTTATTGCCAGGTAATTAACATGCTCGGTAATTCAAAATTGTTTATTGAGAACTACAATATGAAGCCAGTATGCTGTCTTCAGGGTATAAAGTGTCAGCCAAAGAGAGGATATTTTAACTGGAATGACAGTAAATAGGAGATTAGAATCTAGTATGAGAAATGTTCTTGAAAGAACATATTATGTCTTGAGGGCAAGAAAGGGAAATAGTTAAATTTAAGTATCATGAATTTAAGTATCAAGAATAGAAGAAACAAGGTAGCAATGCAAAAGTCAGTAAAAAAAAATCCTTGGAATAACTTATAATGAATTGGAAGAAGATGATGTTTCACTTGCCATACAGGTTAGTACCAAGTCAATTTTTAAAATGTTTTAGAGCTGGGAGCAGTGGCTTCTTGGCTGAGATAGGAGGATTTCAAGTTCAAAGCCAGCCTCAACATCAGTCAGGCACTAAGCAACTCAGTGAGATCCTGTTTCTAAATAAAATATAAAATAGGGCTGAGGATGTGGCTCAGAGGTTAAGTTCAGTCCCCCGTACCCCACCCCCACCCCCCAAAAAAAAGAATATAGAATGCATTCTACAGTAGATCTGATCTAGGGACCATTTAGATAAAAGTGGTAAAGAATACAGAGTAGCAAGAATGATCCCAGGTTCCTAGTTTATATAACTATTACTTGATTTTGAAAAAGATGAAGCTAAAAATCATCATAGAAGCAAGCTCTCAAAGTTCACGGATTGAAAAACCAGTGATCTCAACAGCTTTGGTAATGTAAACAGACATATGGGAAGTAATATCTACTGTGTGTGCTTTGCATAACGTGGATATTGAAAATCAGACAGAAAGCTGTGTTTGTTTGTTTTTCATTAATAACTCTATATCTTTCATTCGGAATTATTAATAAAGTTTTCTTCTCTCTTGATTGTGATCGTAAAGCTGAAAATATTTAAACCTCTTTGCATTCATGTCATTGTCACCAAACAGAAATGCTTGAATGACATTTACTACAAAATTATATTAATTTCAATTCAAATGAATGCAGAATGATTCATTAACAAAGCCTATGCTAAAAATGAGTAAAAAACAATTACAGAATTAAGTTGACATCAGAACAATAATAGGCATTTCTGAATTTCAAGCATGTAGATGGGAGATGCACTTGTGGGATAAACATTTATGTTAAAATAAAAGAAAGGGGCCGTCAAAAGAATGCAATGAAATGAAAGTGCAATGTGGAAAATTTAGGTACATGCTGCTGGGGAATTTTAGCTTAATTTGTAAGAAAACAAGAAACAGAAAATTGTTCTTTGGAATCAATTTTTTGATGCTTTCTGCATTTTTCCATTGTTCCTCTTTTATTAGAGACATATTTCTGTTATTATAAACATATTCTAGCAATCCTTTTCTATCTAATGTGATAAATTTGGTTCAGATGAGTTTAAGTCTCGAAAAAAAACCCTCTTTATAAACTTTATGATTACTCAATAAAAATTATACCAATAAATTAAATCACTTAGATTTTCTATAAAATTATTGATTTTTAAGGGGCACTTCCTTAGTAGACACATTGATTTTTCAGGAAATACATTATTTTTAATTTGTGTGAGTGTGTGCACATGCATGTCCTTTAGTGAGAGAGACTGCTAAGTAAAGAGTGTGTCTGGTCTCTGAACTCTACTGGGCCAGGGCAATAAGTACAAAGTGTATACTCAGGCAAAAATTAGATTTAACTCAGAAAGATGTTCACTCTAAGAATTAATGGTAAAGAAAGTAATTTTAAAAGCCTTTTAAGGAAACTAATCAGGTAATATTCATAAAAAGGAAATAACAAGGTAAATCTTATACAATCCATATTTAATTGGTAATTTTCTTATCATTCAAGAGTCTAATAAAGATTTTTTCAAAGTTCATGTATGAAGACACGAATTGGATGTCAACCTACTTTATATACAAACAGATATAAAAAATTGTGGCATATATGTGTGGTAAGAATTGTAATGCAAAAAAAAAAACAAAGTACATGTATAAAGACATGAATTGATGTGTACATACTCTATATACACAGATATGAATAATTGTGCTCTATATGTGTAATAAGAATGGTAATGCATTCTGCTGTCATGTATTTAAAAAAAAATAAAATCAATTAAATAAAAAAGAGTCTAATAGAGAATTTTTAATTTACCTAAAGTTTATTAACAAAATCTCACTTGAAATTGACCTCTAAAGAATGAATATAAAAGGCATAACTTGTAAATGAGTAAAGAAAAGATGTATGCTGAAATAAAAATCAAATCATAGGCCCCGTGCAGTGGCACTCGCATGTAATCATAACAGCTTGAAGGGTGAAGTAGTAGGATCACAAGTTCAAAGCCAACCTCAGCAATTTAGTGAGGCCCTTACAACTCAACAAGACCATATTTCTAAATAAAATATAAAAAGGGCCTGCTGATGTGGCTCAGTGGTTAAACACCCCTGGGTTCCATTCCAAAAATAAATAAAATAAATAAATAAAAATGTGAAAATATCCATACTGTATGCATAAACATAATGAAAGTAAACGAGAATTAAACACACCAATAGGTGGAAAGAGGACATTTGAAATATCTAAAGTATAATATAATACACGTCATATAAAACTACTGAATGCAATAAATATATCATTTGCATCAAATGTAATGCATTTATAGTACACTTACAAAAACAAATGGGAAAAATACACACCAAATTCAAAACAACCATTACTTCTAAGAAGAAAAATAAGTTATTTCTTGCTAACTTTGTGTGATGCACATCTGGGTGTTTGTTAGGTTTTCTCTTTACTTTGGGTTTGACATTTTTCACTATTAAAAATATTGACTGTGCAAATTAGAATCTGTACTCATCTCTAATAGATCTAAAAGACATTCCTCCGTGTGCCTGCATTACCCAGGGTCACAGCCCCTTCAGTTTGATTAGTGGCTAGCATTTGTCTACCTCTTCAAAGGTGGGATTCTGGCAACAGTAAGGAGGAAAGGAAGGAAGAGGAAGCACCTACTTTTCAAGTACATGTCCCTTCAGTATCACAGGCTATTTCTCTTTATAAGACAGAAGCCATACTTAGTCATATACTCACGCTTACATGTGGGAAAGGCTGGTAGATATGATCTTAAGCTGAGTAGACATGTGTTTTGGTTAATACTTTGGGCTCTATTCAAAAAAAAAAAGAGGAGAATGAAAAAGAGGAGAATGAAAACTGCAAAGCCACTCTTCTATGGAATTACTGATAGAGTCTCTAGAAGTGTGGGTTGAGACCACTTTTCAGAATATTTACCTTTTTCCTGGGGAGAGGAAGTTACAGTTTTATGTTGCTGTTTCAGTCTTTTAGTAAAATGTCATTTATCCTTATGCAATACTTAACCCCACTTCCACAAAAGCTCGCTGAGTTTTTGCTTGAGAAAGAAAAAAAATAATAAGCAACTTTGACAAGTTTGAAGGACAGGTTAATTATTTCTATCAATATATTCTACCAATTCAAGGAGAAGAATGATATTATTCCTGAGGATAAAGATCCATGAGGAATAGGAGAATTAGAGCAGGTAGGTTATTCCCTCTCTTCAGAAAATTTTATTTTAAATAAAAGCAGTGTCCCTTAGCTTAAGCATCTGGAAGGAACTACAGTAGAAATAAATCTAATTTCATTTGGAAAGAATTATACTGAAAATATTAAGCTTTATTTACTTCAGTTACATTATTAAACTGACAAACATACTACATAAGGATCTTATATGGAAGGGTTGTTACAATTTGTTACATTTTATTGCCATTTAATCTAAACATATCCCAAGAGTTCTTCATATGATAGCACCCACTCTGATGTCAAGCACCTAAATGAAGGCTGAAATTTTTATATCTGTCACTTACAAGGAATGGGGTGCAATTTTAAATTCTTTTGCAGTCCAGTATCCATTATTTAGTAGTAAGATAAAACAATCTTTGAAAGTTACAAACGTGATAATAAAATTTGTTAATAAATCTTTAAAGTTGAATGATTAATATCCATATTCTGTCTTCAAGAAATAATTCAAAAGCAGAAAGCCACAGCAAAATGAACCAGAAAGCACTAAGGTAGTTCAAGACAGCCAAGTTCTGCAATTTCTTGTTAAAGTTTTGTGAGGTGAAGTTGGCCTAACACCGATATTTCCAGAGATGGTGACGTGGCAGATATGATACACATTGGCATTTTACTAACGAAAAAATAAACTGGTTCAAGTGTTTGGAAATTACACAATGTGTGTTTATGTATCATTATTTGTTAATGATCCGAGTAGTGCAATTGGAAATTACAAATGACTTTCACAACTTAAGAAGTAAATGATTTTCTTAAATCATGTGTATTAAATTGTAAAAGCTGTCCAGTTTAGAGAGATTTCTCCTGCTTTAAAATAGAAGCATTATAAGATTAATGGATTTAAAAATTAAAATGAAAAAGTCAGTGGGTGTTAACAACTAAACTTTAAACTTTGCCTAATTATAACACAAGTATGCTATGAAACGAAAAGAAAAACCATCTTATTTGTGTTACTTTTATTCAGTGTATAGTGTAAGATACAAATTAAAGCTTCTATGTAGTTAATTAGTAGCATGGAATCCTTTCTAGTCATTTAAGTACAAGTTTGCAAAATTATAACGACAGCTTTGGAAGACATGTATGTGAGAAAGCAGAAAAAAATTAAATTACTTTCTAAAAAGACATATCGAATGTTGAAAAACTGATGACAACTTCAAGGATACTTTAAAATTTCCTTAAAATTCTAGGACATGTTTCTATTTGCTAACAGCAGCAGAACATGTATAACAGATTTCTTTTTGTTTCAAACCATTTTAGTGATATACACACAGATATGTTGTCCTTAAAAAAAATTCAGTTGATATTTCCATTCACATTGTTGGAATTAGCTATGCCTGATTATATAAATGTTATTTTGGTTTTGGAAAGCATCAATCACAAAGCCTCCCTTTTTTCCAGTGGATTGATACTGGCTTTATGAAATATGAGAATGATCCTTAAATAATTTGCTTGTGGGTTTAAGTAAATTACAGGACAATGAGGCTTAATTAACCATGATTTTCATTTCTAGAAAATGCAGCTCTTCCAGGAGGGTGACTAGCTTGGCATCGCTCAGCACATACCCTCCAGTTTGGGGAGAAAAAATTATGAGTACATATTAACAGTGCACCTCATTCCAGTCTTTCAACACTGAGGGGGAAAACATGATCATAGGTTTAATCTACCAGCGCTACAAATCCACAGGATTGAAAATGTACTGTAACCAAGAAAGTTATCAAGCCAGGCTGCTTAGGTACTCTGCGGCAAACACGATGACTCCTCAAATATTTTCAGAGAGCTTATTACCTAAGCTCACTACCATGATATGGCAAGTAGAAGGAAATCTCTTACCAGCCTTCTTTCTGTAACCCATTCAGAAATCTAAAGAGAATGGTCTAGAAGTTTCCACAGTTGGAAAGTTTCAAGTTTCTTTGTCTTGAAGTTAAGCAGAGCTGGGAGGATTAACTTACCTTATTTCCATTTTATAATTAATATTCTCAGAATGCTGGTGTTCTAGGTATATTACTTGCTCCTGCTAAGAAGAAATGAAGAGAAATGCAAAACACATGGTAAAGTTACAAACTCTGGCTCTAGCAATGAAGAAAATTAAAGAGGCACATATTGAGGACTACATTATTGATGATGAAGGTCTTAGGTAGCCAAGTTTCTTTTGTAATAATAATATGTCAGTTTTCTAAGATCCTCTTTCACTCATTTGCCATGGTCCTGTCCTTCAACTCCACTTAACACCTTGTAAGTTTAAATGAAAAACAAATAATATAGAGCTGCCACAGTTTAACCTGGCATGGATATTATTTCCATGAGTACCAAACATATGAGTTCAAACCTAGTTTTCAAATTAATTAATGGTGATGGTCCTGTTGTATTTTTGTAGAATGTTTATTAAAAATACTGTGTTTTTATGTTTAAGTCACATTTAAAATGAAACTCATACTCTTAAATCTTTGGCCTTATTTGTATTAATGAGCACACACACACAAAATTTTATGAAGCCAAAAATATTGTGGCAATTTTATCTCCAAGAAGCTGTAGGAACATTAGCTTTCATGATAGGATTTAAGTTTTAATTTACCAAATGGTTTGTGTGGCCATGAAAATATATGTTACTCCTGAAACTTTCAATTACAATTATAAGACTTTATTTCTTGCCCTAAAAATGTAGGTCCATAACTGCTGTTGTGCTATCGATGAAATAAGAAAGGGGAAAAAAAGTCAACAAATACAGCAATGATCAAACCAGTTCAATTCGGATTTCATAAAATTGAACCTTTGGTTTCATTATGATAAACATTTTACTCAAGATCAAATTTTCAAAATTTAGTTGGTCAAATAAAAGAAGAAATTGATTCTCACTGACTTAACATAAATATAAACATAAAAATACCACCAAATTGAAGTTATTTACTTTTCACTAATATATTACTGCACTTAAATTCTTGAACATGTGTTTACATAAATTCACGTAAAATTTAAATTTTTCAAACAAGAATATTACATCTATTATAATTTTACTTCTAAGGCAAATGATGATAATAGAATTTTTCTTGTACATTTATACATATTTTTATTTTCTGGACAATAGCATAAGGTACACTTCTACAAGTGTTTGTTATGTGCATAAATTGTGTTTACACTGAGAAATATCCATTTGCAGAGAACATTTAATGAAAAAGTAAAATAGCAAACATGATATTCACAATTGAATGAGCAATGCCTAAAAGACGCCAAAGTGACATTTAACTTGGGAATGTACTTAATCTAATGGTTGATGGTTCTTTGTTGTGACTGTCATGTTCTAGGGTGGAGCACTAAGTTTGAACACTATGCAGAACTCTTGAGGGGATTTTACAAGAACACATTATTTTGCTTTATCTTCTCTTGAGTAGCTCTTTATTTTTCTTATTTGTGGATAATTCTTAATCAAAGTTTCATTTGGAATGGAGATTTCTTTTTTCCATTTTGGAATTCTATCTCAGATCTCTTACCTGGTGTTCAAACTCATGTAGCCAGTTCCCTGCAAGACCAATTCACTTTCTGATAATAAACAAATAAAAAATGTAGAAATGGACAAATTAAAGAGAAACAGAATGATAAGGGTAGACTTGACTTTTTGAAATATGGTTATAAAGAAATGTCACTTAATACCAGGGCCAAGATTATAAGATACTCATATGGCACAGACTCAGGAGAATTATAAGCAATGGAAAGTATGAGCAATAGCACTAAGATAAGAGAATATAAGGTGCATCCAAACCAAAAGTAAGCAAAAAAAAAAAAAAACACACACACACACACACACAAAGAAGAGTGCTAAGAAGTTGCAAAGTTAAAAGCTGAGATCATAAAAGAATTGAAAGAACATGAAACAACATGGTTTTGTTCCAAAAGCAATAGAAAGACATTAAAGGGATTAAAGAATACAGTTCAGCAACAGGATGCACTCGTGTACTTAGTTGTTCATTTGTCCAAGATATTTGGAGTATGCCTACTCTGTGTCTAGCACAGTGCTAACTCCTGGGAATGTGATGTAAATAACAAAGACACCACCTTGCTCTTGTAAAATTTATAATCTAATGAGGACTGGAATATTAATACAATATGAGCATTTAAACTCAGACTGATTATTTGCTTTGAAGGACAGGAATATGATTTCAAAGAGTTCTAACATAGAATCTGACATAGTTTGAAAGTCAGGAAATGTTTCTTAGAGGAAGAACTGGATCAGCTGAGATCTGGTGGGTGGGAGGAACTCAAAGATAAGATGGGCGAGGAAAGGTACATAGTTCTACTGCTGCATGGGGAGTGCAGAAAAGACAGGATGCTAAAAGAAGGAAAGAGAGACCTGACTACAGAATGTAGAGTCTTTGTAATGTGAGATGCACTGTAGAAATAAACAAAACTAAAACCATGATAATGCCATGTAAGTCCTGTAATGCCATCTAAGTCCCTGTTTATACCCTAAGGGAAATGAGAAGCCCTTGAAAGATTTAAAACAGTGGGTGAGATGATCAGATGTTAAATGATGCCCTGATGACATGTGCTTAGGAGATTGGAAGGCAATTAGATCAGATAAAGGGAAAATAGGCTAGAAACACTACTACCAGATTAAAGCCATGAAATAATAGTAACCTTGACCAGAAAATATTAGAGAATAACTTCTGCATGTGATGCAGACAGTATTTCTCAACTTAATTTTAATCACCACTTGGACATTTTGAATAACCCCTCATCTGTGTGATTTTAATACAAAGGTAAGAGGACATCCCTTTATGAACCATATGTCTGTCCATTCTTCATACATTAAAAATTGTGCTTTTCACCATGACAAAAAAATGAACCAACTTGAGGACACACACACATATATATAACTCCTTTATCATGCATGTTTTAGGAGCAATAGGTCAGCAGAGAATGGTGTGATTTGAATATAGTGGGAAAAGAGAAAAAAAACTTATTAAACATTCTAGTTTGCATAATTTAATGATGTGTGTCTTATTTGAGAAAAGGAGGGATGCACATGGACCAGATCTGAGCAAGGTCAGACAGGATAATGGGTTTTGTTTTAACCTATCAAGTCTGAATTTCCTTTGAGAACTCCAAGTCAGAATAGCAGTTATCAAGAATATAAGCAACAATAAGTGTTGTTGAGGATGTGGGAAAACAGGTACACTCATATAATGCTGGTGGGATTACAAATTGGTGTAACCACTCTGGAAAGCAGTATGGAGATCCCTTGGAAAACTTAGAATGGAACCACCATTTGACCCATTTATCCCATTCCTAGGTACATACCCAAAGGACTTTAAATTGGCACACTACAGTGAGGCAGACACATCAATGTTAGCGCAATTTGCAATAGCTAAAGTGTGGAAGCAACCTAGATGTCCTTCAATGGATGAGTAGATAAAGAAACCATGGCATATATACACAATGAAATATTACTCACCACTAAAAGAATAAAATTATGGCATTTGCAAGTAAATGGATGAAGTTGGAGAATACCATGCTAAGTGAAGTAAGTCAATTCCAACAAACCAAAGACCAAATGTTTTCTCTGACAAGTGGAAGCTAATCCATAATGGGAAGGTGGGGCAGGGCATGGGAACAATATCGGAAATTTGAACTTAACAAAGGAGAGTGAGGGGAAGGAAGGGGGCATAGGATAGGAAAGATGGTGGCATGAGACAGGCATCATTACGGTAGATATATGTATGATTATATAAATGGTGTGGCTCTGCATCACATACAACCAGAGAAATGCAAAGTTGTGCTCCATTTGTGTACAGTACATAGAAATGCATTCTGCTGTCATGGAATCAATTAGAACAAATAAAAAATTTAATTTTTTTTTAATTAAAAAAGAACTCCAAGTATTACAGACATGATTTGTCTTGGTGCCCAGTATAAGCAAGGAGTGTAGCTGAAGCAAAGCTGTCTCTGTAAATCAAGGCGTCCAGAAATGATTTCAACTCTTTGGAAGAGTGTGAAAACCAACTTGAATCTAATGTATGAAATATGATATGTCAAGAGCTTTGTAATGTTTTGAACAACCAATAAAAGAAAACTAATTCTTTAAAGGTTTTGTAGAGTTCACTAGTGAAGGCTTCTTTTCCTGGGTTTTGCTTTATTGGGAGATTTATGATTACTGGTTCAGTGTCCAGTTTCATGATTGATCTGTTCAGATTTCTATATTATTCAGTTGTGATGGTTTGTATATTTCTAGGATTTTTTCCCCATTTTTCTAGATCTTTCAATTGGTTGGCATATAGTTGCTCATAGCTGTCTCATGATGCTTTGTATTTCTATGGTTTTATTCACATGCACCCACTTAGATTTCTAATTTTATTTCTTTGTGTCTTTTCTTGTTTTTACTTGGTTAAACACTTGTCAATTTTGCTTACGTTTTTCAGTTTCATTGATCATTTCCATCATTTGTCTGTTCTTTATATAATTTATATTTAGTCTGATCTTCCTAATTTTCTTTCTTCTAATCACTTTGGGCTCTTTCATTCTTTTTTCTTGGTCCTGGAGTTGTAAATTTGGATTGTTTGAGATCTTTCCTTTTCTTAATGTAGGTATTCATTAATATAGATTTCTTATTTAGCACTGGTTTTGCTATGTTGTGTTTCCATTTGTGTTTTATCTAAGTATATCTTTATCTCTCTTTTGACATCTTTGAATTTTCAATGTTCATGAATATGCTATTTAATTCCTATGTATATGTGAATTTTCTAGTTTTTCTCCCATTATTAATGTCTTACTTCACACCATTGTGGTCAAGAAAGATATGTGATATAGTTCCAGTCTTAAATTTGTTAAAACTCATTTTGTGGCTAACACCATCTATCCTAGAAGATGTTTCATGTGCACTTGAAAAGAATGTGTATTTCTTGCTTGATAAGGACTTACCACTTACTATAGTCATTTTATTTGCTTTCGTTTGGATTTTTGTAATTTCTTTGTTCCTTCAAATTCTTCTCAACATATATGAGAAAAAGAGAAAGTTCAATTTCTTAGAAAAATAAACACTGCCTACATAAACTAACACAGATTTTTATAGCAGTATAAGTTGTTTATTAAAATGGCTTAACTTGAGTAGAAAAAAATAATTTACTTATTTTCAGATTAAGTAGTTACTACTATACATATATTTTTATTTCTTTTAATCTACACCAAGAAACCCAGGTTTAAATATTCATCAATTTAAGTGTTTTATAATATTTGAAAGTTTTTCTTTTTGCACAATTTTTTGGAGCAAGAATTCCTTAGGGAAAACACTCTCTCTCTCTCTCTCTCTCTCTCTCTCTCTCTCTCTCTCTCTCTCTCACACACACACACACACACACACACATACACACACACAAACACACAAATAAAAGAAGACAACATCAGCAAGAAGATAAATTAGACTTGGTCAAAATTAAAGATGTTTCCTCTTTGTTAACAAAATGAAAAGAAAAGCCACAGACTTACATAAACTATTTTTAATACTTGTCATATGTATCTGGCAATGAATTTGTATCTGTAATATATAAAGTGTCCTTAAATTCAATAACAAGAGAAAAAAATGGACAAAGTGCTTACAAAGATTGTGCACTAAGATAATATGCAATTGGGGAAAAGCATTTTTATGAGTGAAATGAAATTATGGTATTTGCTGGTATATGATGGAACTGGACAATATCATGCTAAGTAAAATAACCCAGTCCCCCCAAAACAGAGGTCAAATGTTTTCCCTGTTAAGTGGATGGTAACCCATAACAGGGGAGGGGAAAAAGGGGAAGAATAGAAGTTCACTGGATTAGACATAGAGGAATAAAGGAAGGGAGGGGGGATGGGAATAGGAAAGATAATAGAATGAATTGGACATTACTTCCCCATATTCATATATAAATACATGACCAGTGTAACTCCACATCATGTTCAACCACAAGAATGGGATCAAAATGTAATGAGTTGCAACCCATGTATGTATAATATGTCAAAATATACCCTACAGTCATGTATATGTAAAAACAATAATAAAAAACTCAAAACATAAATCAGAGAACACTACAAACATATAAGATGGTTAAAATTTGAAATAAAAACAATATTATAATTAAAGATTTGAAAACACTCAATTTTTACACATTGCTGGTAAAAATGTAAAGTAAGAGCTTTGTAGTTTTTTATAAAGCTAAATGTACAGTATAGGAAATATATACTTGGATTTGAACTGACATGAACATTCTAGGTGTCTTAAGGAAGAATCAGTTGTGAGGAGCTCAGCTGGAAGAGGACTATATCTTATGATGTGGCAGGAAGAATGAAACCAGAAGGAGATGAATTAAGAATACTGCTTGGAGACAAACATGACAGAACCATCACTTGCATAGAAAGTTACATCTTCATCATTCTTCAGAGCTAACTTTTGCCAAAGACTAATATTTTATATTGAAATATATAAAAGTAGTTCTGTTCCAAGATCTGTAACTAGCATGTTTATAATCTGTGAAGTTGCTTAACTTTCCTATTGTATAAAACAGAAGTTTAACACCTTTCCTTTCTCTTAGAGTAGTTGTAAAAATAAAATGATATGATTGATATGTAAGTTCTTTGAAAATTTAAAAATGATGATCAAATGTTAACTGTTATTTTCAAAAACTATTAATTTTATCAACTTCATTTTTATCATTATTATGGAAGTTAAAGTTCTGATGTGTTAAAACCTGATTTCTGCCATTTGCTCTTGTTAATTAATTTCCATGTAGCAGACATCATAATGGCTACATAGTTTAATCTGAAATAATAGAAAAGACATAGATCTTACTCATGATTACAAAAATATGTTTAATTTCATTCATCAAAAATAATAATTCTACATAAGATAAATTTGCAAAGATCATAGAAAAATCTGCTTTATTTAAATGCTTTAGGACATTCCTTCTTTAAAATGTTAATTTATTATATTAAAACCTTAACATTGTGTTATATAAATACTTCCTTGGTCACAAGACATAATAATCAGAATAATGCTAGTTTTAAATTCTGTAATATATACCACATGAGAAAACAGGATGTGTCAAAACTAAAATTCTTCTCAAGAGGTGACTGCTAGATGACACTTTTGCAATCAGGTTTCAATGTTTATCCATGTGCTTCAGAGAATAAAGTGGCACATTCATTAGAATCAGTGGAACATGGTCACCCAATTTACATATAGGCTCAACTAGACTCCACTTTACAGTTTGCCAATTGTATTAAATCATAATTAGTGAAAATAAAATGCTTTAATGTTTTGGCAAAATCAAAACACCCACAACACTGGATATTGAATAATGAATTATATGTTCAGTATTTACTCAAAGGTAAATTCTTTAGCTACATTTAAATGCTGATCTCAGTAAATAAAGTTTTCAGCTAAAAACTTTTGAAAACCAAACCAAACCATTAGCAACCTTACTTTAAATCTAGCTGACTTAGACATTAACCTTTTTGGTAGGGTATATGTGTTCTTGTGCCGTGTGTGTGTGTAAGTTCTTCAAATCCATACCCTACATTATGTCTTGCAACTATCAATTTAAATGCCATTTCTTCTCATATAACTATGCACCTCAAAGATAGAAAAGTGTCCAATTAATCTCTGCATCACTATCCCTAGAAAAATTTCAATATTGCTACAATCCCAGGTGCAAAAAACTTGAATAAACAACCAATTCTGAGACATAAGTTTCTTTTTAGAGTACTTTACATATATTACTTAGTTTTATCTTCATATAAACACTATAAATTATTTATTTTTTGCTAGTTATTTATAATGAGATCAGTTAAACATCACTATTCTATATGTGATTATATTAAACCTAATGAATTTAATATTTATATTATTAAAATCAATATAATCGACAATGTGGAAACCTAGTTTTAAATAATTCTTATGATCAAGTTGAGCTAATTTCTCAGAAAGTAGAGAAAAGACATAGCAAAGATCAAATTACAAGAGATAGTGATACCGCTTCCCCACATGTTGAAGTTTGAACATTAGAGAAGTACACTGAAGCAAGCATATAAAGCAGGGTAACAAAGGGTAACAAAGACTTCTCCTGGGAGAGAGAAGGGGGCCATAGCTGGTATCCTGGTAACCCAAGAGGGGAGGTGTTCTGCCCTTTTTATATGTCCTGGGCTTCCTTTGTTCTCCTGCCTTCCCCCCTTATCTTTCTCCTTCCTGTATACAGTGACTAGGCCCAGGAATGCTCAGTGGGATGGCCCAAAGGTGGGAAACAGGTGCACTGAAGTGGAAGGGCGGGAAGGAGTAGCCAAAGACATATTAACAACCTTGTAGTTCCCTGTAGGGAGGAGAAATTCCTGGAACAGGTTACCTTGTCAACAGGTTGGAGCAGGAACAGGTTCTTAGATTAAGATCCCTCAGGGAACAGTCTCCAACTTCCCAGACTCACTCAAAATTGGCCTCCTAGATCTGACCTGACTTGATTTACCTATCTACATTGACTGCCCGTCTAATTCTGGCTTCAATACTACAAGAGGTAGGGGGATGGGGATTGTTTTAAGACAAGAATGACCACCGAGAGAAAAACAGCCATCTCTATGCTTATTTTGTGATTTAATAACAGTAAACTTCTTGTGTTTATTTCCTATTGCTGCTATGAGAAATTATCATAAGTCTCTGGACTTAAAATCATGTATTGGCTAACAGTTCTAGAAAACATACAGGGCTAAAATCAAGATGCAGGCCCAGCCACAGACTCTCTGAGGACTGTGGGGGACAACATGCTGCCCACTCCTTCCAGAGGTGGACTGCTCTTCCAGTTCACGGCTGCTTCCCCTGGACCTCTGTTTCCAGGTCTCATCTCCCGCTTGATTGGACTCACTGCCTCCTTCTTACAAGGACCCTTGTGTTTACAGTGGCCCACCCAGGCACGTCAGAAAAATCTCCCCCTCTCAAGACTCTAGATTTAATATCATCTGTAAATCTCCTTTTTCCAGGGTTACATCTTCATGGGTCCTGGGATTAGGACACAGACACTTTTGGGGTGCCATTGTTTTATAACAAACATAGATTTGTGCAACCTCTAAGACTTGGAGCTATATTATATTGTAACTAATAAGCTAACCAAGTTTTTCTTTACCAAAACGTTTATGTGAAGAAGACCTTGACAGATATGTTATGGGTCAAATGTGTCACACTTATACATCTTTTAAAATTAAACAGTTGTATTTGAAAAATAAAGAGATTTGTCAAGTCAAAATGACAGCATGGTTTAAACTTTCTTTAGCAGACACGGACTTCACTTTGAAGAATTTGTGTGCAATACGTGAGATAATTTTTTTTCTGCTTTTGTTTCAGTTTCCAAAACATGAGTGTACTTATTAAACTACATCCTTCTGTTCAGAGTTTACTCTGATTTTCTTGTTTTAACAACTGTTAGAAAACAAACAAAACTTGTGCTTT